>NC_134318.1:39744040-40092892 GCF_964195595.1 Calonectris borealis
AGGACAGATGATCTTTAAAACACCAGAAGCATGTGGCCACTCATGCCAGCGCTGGCTGTAATGCCCTCTCCCACTCCATGGTGTGTCTTTTCTTTCTCCTTATTGATCATACAGACTTTTATGGGAAGGACTTGCTGAATGGATCCAAGATGAAGCTGTGCCCTATGACAGGAGACCACCAGGGCATGGATGTATCTGTTACAGATTGGTTAACTTTTCCTTCTCTACCTCTTTTCTTGCTACTTCACCGTCTGAAAGTGACACTTGCTCCTGAGTAGCCCCTTCCAAGACTGGCCTCTGCTGCTGGAAGGACACCTAGACTGGGATGTCAGAGGGATACAGGAGCCAGTAGTGCCAAGTCAAAGCCACCTGCGAGTCCCTGAACTCGTAACTCTAGGATCTGGGTGTAAATGAAAGCTATGGGATATCCCCACCAGCATACTCTTTTGGGTCAAATGAGAACCTCATCGACATGCAGAAGAGTGGATTTTTTGGTGAGCTTCGTGGGTGCAGAAGTAAGGAGTTACACTGAGCATTCACTCTCAGTAATTCCAACAGCTGAGTGCCTTTAAAATATACTGCTGTTCTCATAATGTCTTGCCAGTGTTTCACATTAACCTTTAGACTATTTGAATTTAACTCTGTAAGTAAGCTAGATAGCTTTCTAAAATGGTAGATAATATAACAAAAAAGGTACAGACATGAATGAAGATATGTGAGCAAAGCAGTTATTAAAATTAGAATGATTTATGCTATAATATTCTGAGGGATCCTACATGTGGAAATCTAAGTGGCTGTTCTCTTTAATTTGCACATGTAACTCCTAATTGTGGGGCATTCAGTAAGTAAACTAACCCAAGCTACAAAAATAAACCCAGGGCAACAGGAAAGAAACGACTGCTTCTTTGATACACTGCAATGTATTGGAAAATGCCATTGGTTCCAAGGTCCAAATTTGATAATAAAATCAAAAGAGCTAAGCTTTTTTATTCTAGACTCACATGAAAAACATGAATATAAAAATGTTTAGCATTTTTTGAACTTATTTGTGGCAGCATGTCAGAGACCACAAACCTTCTAAAGGGATCAAAAAACTACACTAAGAATAGCTGTCTAGAAATCTAATTAGGTTTCACACTTATGAATTAATTGTACCCTATACATGTGTTTATGTTTCTCTATGTCCTTTGAAAAGTTGAAGACTTACTGCTTAGCAAGCAGTTAACTGGGAACATCGTTACATCACATCATATTCCACTTTACCCACATATTTTTAAACCAATTTGGTCATTGCAATAGAAGCAGAACTTAAACTTGCGGGGGCATATCCTCTTGATTCATGAACATAACTCCCATTAACGCTAATAGAAGTTATGCACTTGCATTGAGAGGAGAATATATCACAAAGAGCTGATGATCATCTTAGACTAACACAGTAGCATACTGAAATTTCTCTCATACAAAATATGTACTCGCTTTCCTCCTAATTCCCTGATGCATATCACTGCCAGCCCAGAAACACACGCACACGTACCAGAAATGATGTGTGGAAACAGCAACTGGCAGAAGTTTTACTGATGAGAGGCAGAGACATTTTGAGGTGGACCTCAGCAGTGAGGAGGTTTGAGGTCAGCTTCTTATTTACACAAGAGATAATGAAAAGAGAAATTGTCACCTGACGGAAAAGACAAAATAGAGAAAATGAAGCATAAAAGTTTTCTAGTTTACTTATTAGTACAATATGTAATTGGATGGAAGTAGCAGGTTTCAAAAATTTGTCTTACTATAATGACTATAATTTTTTAGAGATCGAAAATGAATCTGACTAGAAAATACCATTAAACTACCAACTTGCTTAAAATTTAAAGGGTAATTCACATATAATGCTTTTATTTAATAGCCCAATTTACAAAACGTCTAAAATTAATGCAGATCTTTTCAGGACAAAATCAGCTGTAACTGCACCAACTAATTTTTGCTCATTTGAACTGAATTATTAATAAGAGAGAAATATACCATATGTTCCCAAAAGAGCTGGATACATTTATTTCAAATAAAATTGCTGTGTTTGGTGGAATATAAGAGGTTTAAATGCTTTCAGAGAAATGGGTTACTTATATACTGATTTAATAGAGTATAAATCAGACTGCATAATTAGGGACACAGCTGTTTCCTAACCTAAAGCTGGCAGCTTTTGTTGGTTAAGTTCCTTTATCACCTGCATGGCTTTAATCAGCAATAATTTGTTCTTCTTGTGGAGTAATACAAGTTAATCAATAATTTTGCTGTTTGTACTATACTGGAAAAGGGCTTTTATGGCAGGTTTAGCTTAAACTGGGCATACGTTCTCCTGACTTGTTCACTTGATTTATTTAATTTTATTGAGTTCCTGATACTAATTAAAAATGAAAGTGAAGGGTATTTTGGTAACACAGCCTCTGCCTACACCGGGTACAGAAAGACATTGTTTTAATTTTTTAATGCACCTTCTTAAGTTTGTGCTATATACATATTTGGGCATAAAACCAAAATCCTGACTCTATAAGCTAAAACTCCATGAAAACTTCTCCCCTTAGAGCACACCTGGAGATTTCCATCCCCACAAAAAAGGGATAATGAGTATTCCTCTTTTATTTAGTTTAGATTTTTAAAGGTTTCTTGACAAGATATCAAAACAAGAAGACTCTATAAACATTTAATCTATAGTTGGAATTTACTTTTAACCAACACATCTGATGGCAAAACCTTGCCATACAGCCCTGGCCTTACTATTAGAAGGTCTACTGAACAGCAAGGGATAAATAATAATTTCAGCCCCAAAAATGCATGCAGCTTACTGACCCCCTTGCATGCACAGGCGCCCACATGCATGGGCCTGGGAAGGTGATGGTACATTTTCCCCTGCGGACACTACTGATCTTTCAGAGCTGTCCCTCTGCAAATCCAGATGTAAATTTTGAAGCCCTGGACTTACGCTGGGCTTTAAATCATTAGAGGGCAGTGTGAAATTTTACCTTAAGTCAACGTGACTTCATGCTATCCCCAAAGGGACAGTCCTGTTCTCCCCTGGTCCTCAGTCGCTTCCACCGCATCAGGTCTAAAACCATGGGGTAGATAACTTGGTCACATCCAGTGGAAAATGTTGATTGACTGATAACTATAAATATCCTAATTAGGAATCCCAGATCTCTAGAAAGAAGAATCCCCAGGTGTATTAGCAAACTTTTATAAGTGAGTATTTTTTGCATCTGTAGTTTTGACTAATTTTGTCCTCTAACATGAATCTAAGTGAACAAAACAGTTCAATTTGATCAATACATTATTTTCAAATGAGCTATCTGGAGGTGTATACTTTTTAAAACCCTCATTCGTGATATGAAAACAAGGGAGACTCACAAAAGTCCTTTGACATCTAGATGAGCTACATGCACAGGGGAGAGGGATGCAGCTCACATGTGCATGAAAGAAGCAAAGTTTCATTTGTAAAAGTTTTAATAGCTATACAGAGCTGTTCATACCTCAAATTATTCCTCCTCTTAAGAATGTTATAAAACCTAACTCAAATCCCAGCAAAGTTAATTCAGAAGTTCCTCTTGGCATTAGTATCTTGGGATCTGTGTGGAGACTACAGAAGGTCTACTTTGAGTTGAGATTTATATAATATGTAAAATATGTGTATAATATATTCCTACAAATACTAATCTCTAAAAATATGTAGACACATATATATGTATATTCTTAGGTGTTTAAACATTAGAGTGTAGTCATTTTAAAAGTCTGGATGGACAAGCTGTAGAATGTGACATTTCTAAATGAAATTCTTAAATTGTAATTGGCCCCATGAATGCCACTGGCTGTTTTCAGCTACTTGTTGAATATTAGAAAAAAGCAGTATACAATACAGATTTAAACAAATTATGTCCGAATATTTTTATTTACATCCAAGATGATCTCTAACTAATGTAAACCTATGAAAATTCACTTCTTCAAAAGACCTTTAATTTTCCAAGGTCTGCAGTAGCAGTGTGGGAGCTCCAGTAACACTAGCTACGAGTAAGAGGATGTTCTCTAATTGCAAACGTAACTGTATTTTTATTTGGGGGCAGGGGAAGGAGATGGAATGGGCTGTGAGTCATTTCTGACACCAGGTTTTTATTTTAAATAGTTATATTTTAAGTGCATCTGCTACTTCCAGTCTTCCTCCGCGGCTTCCACAGGCATACACACAGATAATCACATTTCTTGCTTTTAGAGCCAGAATATTCTTTTAAAACCCCAAAGAGGCAATATGCAACTTAAATTAGAAAATTAGCTTCACTCACAAATTATGCATTAAAGAGACTTTGTATCTCACTATATGTCTTGCTCAGAGGGAACTTCCACGTTCGAAGATTCCAGCTGTGCAAGCTATAAAAATTTTATGCCATAACTTTTACAGACTGAGAAAGAGTTTCTCCACAGTGAGACTGGTTCAAAGGAGCTGCCATGAAAGGGCAAGCTCTAGCACCTTCTAATTAGCTCTTTGTCCCTGATGACAAGCATAGTGCCACCGAGGGGGAAAATCTGAAACTTCTGACCAACTAATTGAAAAATTTACAAATTCTTCTCCTTTCAGTCAGGATAAAAGTTAAATACATAAATGCCAACAGCCATAGAAGTGAAAAAAACAAGAGTTTTGCAGTGATGTGCTTTTCTTTCCTCCTTTGACAGCTTACATCTCCACCATCTGAAGGTTTCCCTAGCTTGTTTACACACTGTGCCTATGGTTTACTACAAATAACTGCACCCCTGGTTTGATGCCAATATAAAGACCATGGAAACATTATGCCCAAACTCATTTGCCAAATCCATGTGCTCCAGAACACAGGTATGTCCATGCAAACATGATCCATGCATTGAACGGTCCATGTACATCAGCAGATGCTCCAGAAGCATCATTCTGCAATCAACCATCTAGCTGAATTCCTCTAAAAACCCCCTACCCTGAGGCAGGGTTGAGGTTTTGGTCAACAGACCTAGTCCTTGGCTCTCCCCACAGCTGAAATACATTAATTTCAGATAATTTACCTGTTAAGCTGTACTTCCTTCTTCCTGAATGCTGACTTGTTCCTATAGTCTTATTTCAAAGGATTTATTCAGATTTCTGAGTGGGCTTTGTTAGGCCCAAGCCCACCTCAGCAGCCTCATGTAATGCTCATATATTTCACCATTAAGAAAAAAAAAAATAAAGCTCCTTTGTAAGTTTGGATCTCCAGAGATACTTCCCTCTACTGATGACCAAGGACTCAGAGAAAAGAGGATCACCAGAACTGACTAATTTTATTTGTAATTAATTTTCTTCTTTTTTTTCCCCTCACTCTTCCAAGTAACAGCATTAAAGGTAATGAAAAATTTATTTGGGAACGTTTCGTTTATAATATTTATCTTATTGCTACTCAATATATGTTATAGGTTTAAATCAATGTGTGTGACTAAAGAACTAGTAATTAAAGAACTGGTGCATTCTATGCACAAAAAATGTGACTTTTCTCCTTTGTATCTAATATCAACTGCAAATGTATGCGTAGCTGTGGAGGTATGGCCCCCTAATTCTTAATTTTGAAATGTTGAAAAAAACTGATAAGGGCTTGTAAACAAGATATATTTGGCCATTCTTCCAGTGTACTTTGATCTATGTAATAAAGGTCAGTGCTCAGTGCTTCATTCTACATTCTCCCAAATATCTAATTGCCTAATTATTGCATTATTTCACAGCCAATCAGCTGAAAGGGTTTGTATGGGAGTATGGCAGAATAAGAGGGCTGTCAGTCTTTGGTTATGGTCCTATAGTTCTAATTCAAGAATTAAATATCTGTCTTTTCTAAAAGTCATTACATGATTTATTGGAAAATTGGTAGAAACAGCCCTGGGGGGGTTGTGCTCAAAATCTGGTTTAGAAGAGTGGCTGCTAGCTATGACTTTTGATTTTCTTGTCTCAAAATGAATAGCGCTGCCTGTTTCTATGCAAATTAAATGTTTGAATGTATTTTTTTAAGATAGATTATATTTGTTAATTTAATTGCATTTCTTTTGCAATGGGGTGATTTGTGTTTTGATCTTTCTTTCTTGAGGAAGCAAAATTCTCCCCTTCTGCTACTGATTCACCAGAAGTGCAGGACTGCTTTTTCTGTTGTTTGATAGCTCTAAAATGTCTGCAGAAATTGTAGGTCAAGAATTACAGCCATGGTAAATCATGCCTCACGAATGAGAAGTCATCTGTGATTTCTCTAGGGTTTTTTTGGTCTGTCTTTAAAATGAGCGTAATATTCAGAAGAAAATAAAGGCTTCTTTAACATATTTTGGCATAAATATGAACCATGCCAACATATGCATATTTATGACGTTCAGGCTCTGTTGGCATCTAGAATTTAGGCTATATCAAATAGAGAGGAGCCTCCATAAATAACCTCAAGAAAAAATAATATTTTAGTGAGAGTTATTCCCAGTAATTATTTTAATAAATGTATTTAAATTTATTTTCTGGATATAAAAATGATTACTACTTTCCCATCATGAACCCAGAGGTGCCTCCTCCCTCTCTCCCCTTGCTCCCTGAAATGTTGCTAGTGAAATTTCTTGCTTTGTGCAGCTTTCAACTATTTTTTTCCTGCCACAAGACCTGAGCATGCTAGTAATTTTTTTTGTAGGGCAGTGCCTCACCCTTTTTCCTGTGCTTTAGGACTAAAAGAGGAGTAGGTGTCTCATAACTCCTGTGAGCGGTGGAGCTAGGGACACCCAGGGCTTGGCAATGCTGGGGGACACCGGGGACAATGAAAGGGTGGTTAGCTGGTTCTCTGGGGGCTTGGTAGCCCCCTGCTCCTTTGGTGTGGGCCAACAACTTTATCTTCATCACCCAAGTTACTTCTATACACTTCTTTGCTGACCCATCCACCTCCGTTTCTGAAATAACCGATCCCCTTTTGTAATGCCACTGAACAAAAAAAGCGATTCCCTTTTACCGCCGCTCCCAGAAGAGCTGCAAGAGATAGACAAGGACAGGCTTCTTTGTGGCTTCGTTCACCTCCTTCTTGTAGGAGGCTCCTCCTATTTCATGCTGCCCAAGCTGAAGGCTCAGAAAAATCAATAACTTGCCTTTTTTTCTCTCTTTTCTGCCAAAGTGTCTGTCAAAACAATCATGATTTTGGCTAGAGAAAAAAGTCATAAAAATGCATGTTTAAAAGCAAACGAGGGGTTAACTTACCTATAGTTTATAAGAATTTTTTACCTGTATTGTCAGCAGCTGGACTCACATCATAACCCTAAAGCTGCAAAGGGCAAATAACAAGCACATCAGATGCAGCTGGATGAATACAATAGATTGACCATCTCCAAAGAACTCCCATTAGAGCCTATTGGGTCAATAATCCACAAACTAAGAAGGATTTACATGATAGACCATAACAGCTGTTTTGGAGCCTTTACGTTTTATCAAGGCAAAATCTAGTTTTAAAACTATGGTAATATATGTCTTTATGTGAGAGGCTTGCTGCCTGTGAAGCTGCCATTCTAGGTTACAGCATAACAAATATATGGCATCAAAATTAATAACAGGATCATAATAGGTAACTTACTTGATTCCTCAAAATACCTCTCTGAGAGCCACTGTATTTCTTAATGAAACTGAAAACTTAGAAAAAACCAGTCTGTGTACACTATATATCTATGAATAAGATCCACCTTTACTGAGGAAAAAAAAAGATAAAAATGTATTTTCTACATTACTTTGGCATATTGTATTCAATAGTGATCTAGGAAAACTTGGAATAATATTGTGACCTATTTTCAGGTGTAGCCAAACTGGATTGAATCTGTAACAGGAGGATGGAGGGGAGATGCTCCCTACCCTCTCCTTCCAACACACTTTGCTCAGGGTACCCAGAAATTAATTTCAGCTTGGTTAAATTTAGAGCAGCCTCAAAATTCCTCTAATTTATGCCAGTGAGCAGGACTTTCTGTGTATCAGTTTCACTCTTTTCTTTGACAGCAATGCTCGCTACACTTTTGGAGAGAGAAACCTGCATCAATAGAAGCAACTGGGGAAAAAATGAGGGGGAACTCCCCGTTTTTATTGACCTTTTCTTCTGTGCCAGGACAGTGGTATTAAATGGATGTGGAAAATACCAGGCTCTAACTCCTTTTCCCCAAAGGTTTGTACAGTAAAAAAATGCTGCAAACATAACACATAACAAGAATATTGTTGCAGTTACATGGTAAATCTGCAAAAGACCTAAACATTAAAAATTAATCTCAAGACTTTATTATTCCTTTGTAACTCAGCACAGCAACGATCTTTGTGTAGGGGAGATCTCCGCAGTGCTCATATGTGCTCTTACGCCTAGGCAGAATGCCATGAATTAAGGATGGAGTGTAAACCTTGCCTTTGAATTTCCTGGCTTTTGTTAGTTTGTGTCATAAACTCAATATTATTCAAATCTAGGGTTTTGTATTTAATATTATTAAATGCCTCCTCATCAATGCCAACTCTGTAATTGGTCACAGTGAATAGGTGATTAGACAGATAAAGTGCAATTGTGATTGAAAAAACTATCACCAGGTTTGCAGAGGACAATAATTATGTAGCTTATAATGTTTGAAAATATTGCCTAAATCTCTTTCCCACATGTTGTTTGTGATGGAAAACAATTAGACAAAGGATTCTTTTTCTAAGCTGCCTCTGATTCAGATTTGCCTGATGAATGGTCTTTATACTGAACCCAAAGCATTTGTTCCAAGTAAATTATATGTCATTGCAAATGCAAAAGGTCTGCTTCACAATGTTTATTGGGATAAATTAAATCTTCTAAAGATGGTAAACAGAAGGCCTCAATAATTATTCACTTCTGTATAGTTTAAACTGAAAAGGATGTTGCAGTTAGAAGGATGGAGATGAGGCAAACAACACTCCCTGCTTTGTGTTAACAACATAAGAGGTACAATAGGGAAATTTAATTTGATACTGATCTACATGAGGCATAACACAGCAACACAGTTTCGAATGCTACTTTTCTAATGGCAGCTTTTGAATTGCAAATTTCCCCCAAAACCACCTGATTCATTACTTGAACGCGTTCCCAATCAAGTCAAGGAGTTTTCTCTCGGTGGCTTCAATAGGGGCAGGAGCAGGCTCTACTTCCTTATAATTTCAGGAGGTAGATATAAAACCCGACGGATGCTTTACTTGTGAAAGGCTTGAGCTTGCAAGGTGACTAGCACACAGGCAGCCTCTCTAGAGCTCAACAAAAAAGATGCTTCTGGGCTTCGCTGCAGCAAGCCAAATTTCTCCTTGCAATGAAAGGTCAAGTTCTAGAATAGTCTGCACCCCTTTCGTAAGCGCTTGCCTTGTGCTCAGAAAGGATACTTTTAAAAGTTGGCAGTGATTTGAAAATGTTTTATCGCTTCTGTGGGCCATCCAAAACCCACTAAAAGAAATGGCAATCTTTCATTTAATGTTATCAGGCTCCCAATGGAAAATTGCTCTAACGATGGCAGAGCCCTTCAAAGCAGAAGGGTCTTTGGCAGATGCCTCTTTTGCTGCATCTCCGGTGGCACAAAGCTGTACACCAGGTACAAGCACGGCGCATAAGCGCAGCAAAAATCTCTAGTGTTTTCTCAGTTCTTGTGGGAATGCCATATTCAGCCACTTCATGTGTGAAAAGGTACAGTAGGTCGTCTTTGAAATTATACTCTCCTTGAGCCTAAAATGAATATATGGGAACTTTAAAGGATGTCAGTTAATTAGTTTATGATCTAGTTTAATATAAAAGTGGATCTTAAATAACTTCAGTACGTGTTGTCAGATCTTTTTAGTCAGTCTATTAGCTGATTCTTGTAACCATTATAATTTTTCTAACTTTCCAGATGGTTAAAACTCACTGGAACCTTATACACAAATGGTTAAAAAATGCCCTATGGGCTATTAAAATGCCCTACAGAAAAAAAATTAGCTGCTACTCAACTACACTGTTGTCTTTATTAGACTATTTCTAAAATTTTAAAAATATTTATTCCTTTTGCTTTTAACCCTAGTTCTGCATTTCAAGTGTTTGTTCTGCTATTCATTGCGAATACTAATGAGCAGGAAGTAGATAGTGAAAATCTTTCCAGGGATGTTACAATCACAAGTACACTTTTAACTCACACTCATGCATACACTGCCAGATAAAAGCTGTATTGATGGGTCCTCATATCTGATCTTGAACGAATTCGTATTTAAACATATATAAATGTTCAAGAAGATATAAATGTTTGCAGGACTGCAGTTACTTGAAGGTGACATCCATTTTCCTCTTTTGCTTGACACTCCCCATCCTTGATACACCCCAAATCTTGTGCCACCTGAAAGGACTACTAGGAAGTTAGAAGGAGAATTTGTATCCCTGTTGTTCAACAGGGCAAAGAGGATGTATAGCAGAGCAGCTCTGAGGAAGGTATAGAGATCTACGGTCATGCACAAACATCTGCAGGAACAGGCCCAGACAAGTAGACTTGTATGCTTCATTACTTAGGGTAACACCAGTAAATGCAGATATGCACATATTACATATTCATCTCTGAATATGTATAATATATACAAGATACTCCCTTTTAGTGTTTGCAGTAGTTTGTAAGTGAAAAAATTCCGTCGTGAACTCAAGGTTTTTCTCTGCTTAGCAGATGGCCAGAGGAAGCAATTATACTGTGTGCTAAACAAGCAGACTTTTCTTTGCAAAACAAGTCACTAAAATCCTTTATATGTGAACAAGCTTTTATTAATGACCTTTTTGAATTTTACTAGTGAGCCTAGCAATAATACACGGGTATTGTTAGAAATGTAAATGTAAAGAGATAAGGAAATTTTCAGGCAAATCTATATTTAATTTCAAAGAAAGCTGCTCGTTTCTAATGACCCTGTTTGCATGGATATCTGATGGTAAGGCTAGGGGAGGGTCACAGTAGATAAAACCTAACAGGATCATTGAATGAAAAACAAATATTTATTTTCTCTTTGTCTCTTTGGGACTCATTTGCATTAAAACTGCAGCATTTCCAGAGACTGTTAGTGAAAAAAACCCCTCATTTATGCATTTAATATTATGAAAGCTCTTTGAGATTAAGGTTGTATAAAAACCGATTCCAGTCTACATGCTCATCTTTCCACAAAGAATACCAAGCTGAGACGAACGGTACGGATACTCGGTTTGTTGTATGCCTCAAATTTGCATTTTATTGCACCTCTGTATTTTTATAACTGTATTATAGATCCCATTGTCACACTCGGTTTCTCTCCTGAATTCCAGCTCCTATTCTACAAAGCTATTTGTCACTTATTTTAACCTTGAGCATGCAAAACTCCTCACAGGCTTAAAATTAAGTGAGAGCTCACGTGAAGTGCCATTTCAGGCATTCAGTCAATCTTGCCCAACTACCTGAAGCTCTTTTGCGTAATCTCTGGTACCCTCCTTGCTCTTTGGCTCTGGCAAAACCTTTTGTTGTCATTCTTAATGTAATGAGATTCCTTTTAGAAATGAAAAAATTGGGCGTGGATACATTTTACTGAATAAATTATTATTGTTTGCTCAAGTCTGGGAAACTCACAGTCATGCTTTAACGTTTTGTAAGGGCAGGGTGGGCAATATCTTCCCCAAGAACATTTTGCACCAGGGCTGCTCCCAGCAGAGACAAGATGGGCTCCCACGTGCACAGCACGGGCAGCGCCCGTTACGATTGCTGTATCCATGCTTTCCTTACGTGGTAGAATGCAAATACCCAAGGGGTTATTGAAAACCAGGATGATTATTCCAGGATACTTTGCATGCTATTTTATTTCTATCATTGCTGTGTTTGACACACGATACAACTATAGAATGTGATCAGCGCACTGAGCTTCTCTCATTTTTTATTGTCTGCTTGGTGTGAATAAGCATGGTGCGTAAGCCAATTGTTTTTAAAGCCTTAATCTAAAAAGCTCTACAAGCATATGTTTCTTTTACAGAAGTAGCGGATTTATTTTTAAGCAAGCCAGGTTAAAAAGGAACTAGGATTCAAGTTACGCAGTAGGTGGGAGCTCTTAATGGAGTTTTATATGGAATAGCATTTCACATAAAAATAATTACATCTTTATGCTGATTAATGATTAACCTGACTCTTTAGTATTCCTTTCTGAATGCCAGCTTCAGTCTTCAGATAGATTACCTTTGAAGTCAATAGGAGAAGTCATGTGTATGTCAAAATACGGAAGTTATCTTTGTCATTAACCTTGAGAAGCATCATCGATTACTGGCAGTAAGTAAGATTTAATGGTTTTAAAGAAACAACTGCTTCAAAAACAATTTTCAAGGCATATTTGACAATGAGTTAGATGAAGCTACAAAAATATGGCATTGATGTGATTTGGTACGGCTAGCTCAGAATAGCTTTGTAATGCAGTTCCACCAGCTTTACTTGTATGCTAAAGAAGGTAAAAACCACCACGTTGCCCTGTTTTCTAGTCAAAATTAGCATCTGCCTGTGATGTAGAAATTAATAGTAGTAGAGAGCCATGTGAGTGCAATGCTGATGCTCTAACAAGATCATTTTAATCAACAAAGTGATCATTACTGTGCTGCGCTATTCAGTTAAGCTTCTTTGTAACTCAGGAGTATTTGAAAATGTGACCATATCTTTTTAACTTGACAGAGGAAAATATATACACATGTTTTCTGTGTGCTTGGGAGATATCAAAACATACTTCCAAAGAGATTTCCATCCCACTTTTCGGTTTGAAAGGGCTTTGCAAGCCTTGATAATTTTAGGTGCCTATATCAACAGCAATTCTTACAACTATTGATGTTACTTCTCCAGCAGATAAAACACCAGTAATTCCAGTCTTTTTGAATGAGCGTTTGGAAAGTACAAAACTGGCTTCTGTGGGAGATCCTGCATTCGGAGCCTCTGCACCATTAAGGACTTCATGTTTAAACTTCAACCAGCAGAACTGCCTTACTTTCAATTTTCTCAATATATATTATACAGGATAATGCATTTTTAACAAAGGGAACTGTGGTGTTACTCAATTCAAGGCTGTCCAAGATTAAATAAGTATCTGGCTTACTTTACATTACCATCATCAGAGACATCAGAAACAAAGAAGTTAAAAATAAAAGAAACCTCTTTGGACACCTTGTCCATCTGTTTCCCAAGTGGATGATAACATTTTGCAGGGCATGGTCTGTCCTAGCGAGTTTCAGTAGACTCAAATATTGGGGACCTGCAATTTTCTTTGTAAGCCAAGTGTAATTCAGATCACCACAGAGGTTTTGGCGATGCTCTTTTTGCATACTATATGCGTTGAGGGACTAGAGAGATATTGAGAATACAGCCTCAAATTTGCCTTACTTGGTATTTTTAAAGGGATGTATCAACTTAGTGCCTTGGAGACAAAAAACCCACAGCAGATCAGTAAAAAAAAAAAAAAAAAAATCAAAGGTGAGTTGTGTGCCGTTGAAATCCTGTGCAAAAAATAATGAAATACAGGATGTTGTGCCAAAATAGAAGCTGATGTAAAATTGTTCTACTCTGGTGCTTGGCTAGCAGCAAACTGCAGAAATTTAAGGCCTACGTCTATGGTCCTGGCTCAGGCACAACCTCAAATACATGAAGGTTTTGCTTAAGCAAAGGTTGTGGAGTTTACCAGTCTGCAGTCAACTTGCATGAGACTGACTTTAGTCATATGCATCCAGCTCTGCCTATTTTATTAAGTTGTGACCCTTCTCCTGCTGCAAGCTCATCCCTTATACCATGATTTGCAGCAATTAATTGGTCTCCTCTAAGCTGACTAGCAAATCCATATACTACTGTAATTACCTGAATGTAAAATATTTAGGAAATATCTATCATGCTCTTGGAAGTCTCAGGTCATTGAAAGAAAGCCAATGAAATTGCAAACACGCTGAAGGGATTGGATATCAGCTACCTTTCCTCCCCCTCCCCATTCTCTTGGCTCTTAGCATTTGTCTCTAGGGCATGACCAAATAGTGGGCATGTGTCATAAAGACATTTATCATGTAATTACAGCTTTAAGATCAGTTTCTGTTGATGTGAGATGATTACTGTGTATTTCACGCCTTTCAGGTTCCCAGCTGGGATTCAGAGATTTAAGGACATGGGATATATATTTTTTAAATTTATGAGATAGCCATTAATTTAATTAATTGGACCATAAGAGTTCAGTCAGTGACCAAATAAGAATGTTGCGAAACAGAGAGAACCAGATGTTTTATGAAGTTTCGATATTTTTGACATGTATAAGTTGGAAAAGCGAAGGCCTTTGTTTCCTCTTCAAGGAACAGAATGTTTCTGTGGAGTAAGAAAAATGACACATCAAAGTAATTCATTGTGAAACCTGATATTAGAATAAGAATACTGTTAAAATGAGACTATTTTAAGCTCGACTTAAAAAGGTATTGTTCTTGTGTGTTAGCAATAGCTCAGTGCCGTTCCTGTATGGCTTACATCAATACTTGCATTTTAAAATCTAGGCTCAGACTTTGTAACTGTGATTCCTTGAATTAATTTCAAGACTTTATGTTGTGTTTTTATTTGATTTTGTGTTTTCAAATTCAGATCTGATTTGAATTATTGTGAGAGGAACCCTGTCACCACGGTGATCGTGCAGCTAGATATCCAATGTTTTCAATATTCACTAGATTTATATGAGCTATAATGAAAACAGATTTCCATTGAACTCCTACTTCTTCTGGTATCAAGGTCAGCTTTTTTGACCATTCTCATAGCTGTTTAAATTAGTATATGATATTTTTAAAGGCTTCATTAAAGCAGTTTAAGATTTTAGTGAAATAGATTAAGCTTTCTTTCTATTATCTCATAACATGAGATGCAGCAGGCAATCCAGTACAGCAGCTGTGTCCAAATTACAGCCGGACAAAACATTTTATGCTTGGCCACTTTTAAGAAAACCAGTTTATCATGATTTTCTCTTAAAAAATTCAGCCTAGCTCCTGCCCAGCGATAGCCCCAAATTTCAATATTTAGCACAAATAGCGAGAAGCATAAACTTTAGGTTAAGGATACAGCAAGATGGAATTGCATATCATGGCACAAAACTCAGCAGCAAAAGCATGCCTCATGCAGAAGGCTTGATTTGCTGTTCTTGCAGGCTGCCCGGTTCCCCGGCACTGGCACACCTGCATGGGTGCAGCCAGACTGGCGTGAAGCTGGGGTGATGGATCATGAATTAAGTCCAAAGGCTTCTTCCTGAGATGGTGTTGACTGGTAGACCTCCTTAGTCAATAGACTCACGTGAGAGCCACTAAGATACTTGCCTGTAGTACCTCCAGCCTTAGGGTCACAGCCACAAATGTCATCTGCTTTCAAATAAAGAGCCACAACCAGTTGTGACATACTGATCCAGCAAAACGTTTCTACGCTTTTTTTTCTTTGGGGAATGTACTTGCCTAGTGGAAATTATTGTGGAAACAATAAAGTGAAGGGAGTTATCAGAACTTAAATCAGCAGCTCTATTTGTCTCTTCTGTTGAAGGAAAGCTAAAATACAAATCTGGTAGTGGCTGAGGATTGTAAAAGGATGAGCAAGAAGGCAGGTGCGATTTACACTGGGAGGAAAACAAAGGCAGAAGTGTCGTGACAGCAAAGGAATTATATCTGGTTTTATTTGAGGGCACAGCCCTGGCCCTGACTGTCCCAAGATCACTGCACATTGCCAGCCAAGCTGTTCTTATGCTTAATTTACAGCTCGCAAGGTTCATGTGCCGCCTAATGAAAAATCTCGGTGGGAACTTGCAGAAGAAGGTACCACAGCGAACAAATAATTCACATTTCTGCAAAGGAAGGGAGAGCTTTGGCCCAGAGAACTGACCTAAAGGTGACCTGCACCGGTTAGCCCTCTCCTCCCTAGCTGGGATCTTCACCCTGTCTGGTGGCATTCCCTCCCTTCCTGAGGTCCTTTCGCTCTCTGTGACTGGCACAATCAAATCGATAAATTTATTTTCACTGCTTTCAGATAGAGCTGCTTCCTCTCCATGAGTTACCACCTGTGTTACCCCCATTCAAGAAGTAGAACAGCTTTGTCCAGCACCACGTCTAAAAGGCCAGGTTCTTCTTGACAACACCAGCAGTTTCTCACAATCCATGTTCATGAGTTTCCATGGAAAGGATTACACTTTCTCCCCTCAACCTTTCATAAGTGTCAAAATATCATCCTTTTTTCCTGAACTCAAATGTCTTACATATCCTCCAAGTTCTTTGGAGCAACGTGTTTGGCAGAAAGATGTTACAGTATCTATATCTATAGTCCCATGTAATTGAATTCAGTTCTTCCTCTACAACGTGTCTGTTAATCATGTCTACTTCTTTTTAAATAATAAAGTAAAACATAAAAAAAAAAATTATGGTAAATTTAGTTTGGCGCAGGCCTAACAGATAATAGGATTTTACTATGTTAATAAATATTATTGTTTGTCCTTTCCTTTGATGCATGCTTGCCTTCAAGGTAAATTTTTCTCCGTGCATCTTTGTACTTTAAAATGGTAATAAAGATCCTGAAGTCTCTGTGACTTAGGAATATGTCTAACTAAGAACAATTTTCTTGCAAACCAATTTCCATGCTCTTTTAGAAACTGATATAGAAACATTCTATATAGTTAATATTTAATACCAATATAGTCATGAAAAATTCAGCCACTAATAAATGGGATTTATTTATTTTCTACCATTTAAATTGCCCCTACTGTCATCTTAAAACTGTTGATGGATAGACTATCTAAGTGGAAATAAATATTCATTTGTAAAGGGCTGGTTTGTGTTTATAGAAGACATTTAGCTTCAGAGGGGTCCCCTAGCTCATAGCGTAGCAGAAGCATCGTGGATACATGAGTCCCTAGCTCCTGCTTGTTTTGCAGGGAACAGAAATCACTACAGTAAGGTAAGACTCATCAGTAAGTAAAAGTAGCTATCGCGACTATCACTGGCAAAGGCAAATTCCTATCAGTAAACCCTTCAGTGGTGCACGCCAGTTTTTGGCCTTTACTAGTCCTTTCTTACCTCCCGGCACAGCACGAAATGCATTTGAGCATGTAACTCCTGCTTGCTTTCTTCCTCCTATGCCTGAATAATAGATGCATATTTTCTTATTAAAACAGAAGAAAAAACACTCAAGCTGGATCCCCATGTGCTCTGGATTGCCTGGGCTATGGTCTTTCAAGGGCAATTACAGTGCTCACTTAGAAGAGAGATGTTATCATTTCGACACGTTTTCCGTAGCATCAAAACTCACACTTGCCCTTTGAAAGCTTGCATTTGCTTCTGTGTGTAATACCCAGGCAGGTACCATGCTGGCATTTCTTCACTTTATCCCTCTAGATTTTAAAAGAAAATCTCTGTGTAATGGTCATATCCTCATTTCTTTCTTTCTTTTTTTTTTTTTTTATAAAAATAACAGAGAGAGAGAGGCATCAAAAGCAATTTTTCATTTCCACATGCCTATGTGGTAAACCCAGATGTCAGGCTTTTTGTGGTGATGTGATTCATATCACTTCAGTATGGGATCTTAGCTCTGCATTTAGTCTTGCCTGGACTGTAACGAAGGACACCGATTACTCTGGTGATTTGAGCTAAAAGCTGCAGGAGACGCATTAGAATACAGGAAACGTATAGGGGAATGCAATTTCAAAGTGGATGAAAAATGTGTGAGTGGATGAACATTCAGTTAGGTAATTACAGCCTAGGTTAAGTCCTGAATTTTCTTCAGCCTTACTCTAGGGAGAGCCTAATGGCCATACCTGAGTTTTTAATGGCAACATTTGGGCAAAAAGTATGGCTATTACGTGAGCAAATGTAGCACTTTATCCTGGACGAATGGATATCACCTTCAGTGTCAAAAGTAGAGAAGAATCAATTCAGCTATGTGAGCTATGAAACTTTTCGGTGGGAAATCCTAGAATGGTCTCACTCCGTGGGGAGGGGAGGAGAAGATGGTGTCTGAGCATGGCATGTGCTCAGCACAAAATACGCGATCAGAGATAGTCGTATCTATCGATTCCAACCATCTCGGTGAAGTTATTCCAGATTCACAACAGCAAGAAAAGAGGATCTATAATATATGCAAAACCAGGTAGTTCAGATCAAAAGAGATACGAAGGCAAATGAAATATGAGTGCCATTTTCATCACCAGATGAAAGGTATGCTTCACCACAAGCCAGTTCTTTAGATCAATAATAGGAATTTTAATATTCATAGCACTGGGTGTCTCTTTGGGTGAAATGAATACTCCACCTTCTGAAGAAAACAACTTCAGTTAATCTACGACACTTAACAGATTCAGGTGGCTTTTGTCAAATGGGATGGCAGGGACAGTCACTAAATGGCTGGAGTAAGAACAACATCATTTTTTATCCCAAGGCACTCCTGGAGAACGTAAATGAGCTGCCTCTAGTCACCCCTATGGAGGGAAAATTTATATTCTTGTTTTTGAACCGACATCTTCCACCTTTCATAGACATGTTCTAGTGAATCTGTACTGGGACAATGTCTTCACTGACCATAACATTGAAGCTGTTCCTTTCAGCATGATGTTATTTAGACGTGCACTGAACCACACAGCCAGTGAGATGCTCACTAGTCTGCTGGGAAGAACAGTCTCCAATGAAACTGGGGACTGGGGTTCAAATTCAATTAGGCAGAGGGACAAGCTGCATCTTGGTCTCCCAGATCTTAAATATTTGCCCAAAGGAGAATATTATGCCCTGCATCTTCAGTGAAAAAGTCTAGTTTTACTTTTTCCTTAAAAAAAAAAAAAACCCTACCATAAAGGTATACCAAAACCATCGTGGCTCAAGTAAAATGTTTCACTTTAACATAAAACCAGAATATTTCTTGGTTTATTCTTATTTTAGTTAGAAACAAAAAAAAGTAGAATGGAGAGAACAATGCTTGCTCCAGCTCTTCTCAATTCTAGTTCTGCAAATCAACCCATACACACTGGCTACCTGCACTGCCTTAATTGCTTGCAAAGCTTTTTATGGCCAGTTCGGACCCCAAATGGACCCCAAATTGCAATTACTGTTGCATGCTTGAGGCTAACAACAGGAACAAAGCAAAGAGTAATGGACAGCCCTTCGGCCCTCCCATCTGATGTACAGGATGAAACCTGAGCCTGTCCCCTTCCAAGCTCTAATTGGGACTGAAGTGGGACAGGAGCAGCAGGAACCTCACTTTGACATGGCTTTTGCATGGCTTTTACATGGTCAGAGGCAGGAACTTCAAGATGTGCTGCCCCATGTGAAGTCCTGAAAGGTTAGATTATCCAGATAAGATCACCCAGATGTGCCTACCAGAAATGAACTGTGGTTTTTAACATTTTCTTTTTTTAGCAGGGAGATCTGCTGTAGTGACTTACATGCACAAGCATCACATCAACGAAATTCCAGGGGTATTTCTCTTGTTATTTACTGCGGTACCTTGTATTTCTATTACTAGGCAATTCGATCCCTCAAACAATCACAATCTGAATGTCCTTAAAGTGAACTGATGTACTGTACTTAATAGCCTGGTGACTTCTTGGATTAGACTGATAGAGCCGGTGATGAATAGGGTAAGTATAGTTAACAGCCATTCTTAAACAACTTTGAGTGTCATTAATTTTGTTATAGGACAGATTAATCTGAAATGTCAGGACTTGCTGTACTAGACCTAAAATTGTATTTTCAAACCAATTTTAACAGATTGTATTTCACTCTTGACACAAAATTCATTTACTCGCCTTAGATTGCAGCTTTTATTGTAATTGTATCAAATTAAATCAGGGCATTAGATCCATAGAAAACTAAGTTGAAGTTATAGGAAGATAGTTGCACTAAATTTCTTTCTATTGTCCTTTTTAATACATTTTTCTTCTTAAAACAAGCTCAAATGCCTGGACGCTGCTATAGGTTAAGAAGAGATTTTAACTGCCCTATGTCTAGGTATGTAAATCATGTAAATCATATGTAAATCATACCTAGACATAGGACAATACCTATTCTGTTGGTTGTCTTATTTATATCAACAGAATACTTGCTTTTCTTTTATAAATTTGATTTTTTTTTTAATTAGAGTCACAAATTATGTACTGTAGCCGGTATGTTTAAATCAGTTTCAAACACCCAATTAAAGAGCAGCCTGAATGGCTAATGATGACAAAAATTAGCAGAGGTGAATTCAGACCCCATGAAGGCAGCAAACAGAAAGGTTAGCTCTCCCGAAACCTTTGAAATGCAGTTTTAGGATGAGTTACAGGGCCTTTGGAAAGGAATAATTTCCCCCCACCCCCCAAGTAGTACACTGCAGATAATAAATAGCTAAATCAATAATCTGTTCATAGGCAAACTGTACAGCAAAATGTGTTTGGACAGAAACATTTCTTGAATAATTTTGAATTATGAATAAATTCGTAAAAGTACCAGTCAGTTCACAGATAATTCATGAACTGAAATAAGGACAAAATTTGTCGAATAAATTATTCACCACAAATAGTTCCTAAGCTCTCCAAAGTACTATCACACTCCATTTATCTCTTGCCTTAGGGGTAGATAAAAATACTCAGAAAAAATTATAACTAACCTGAATTTTTCCCTAAAAAATTCAAATTGGAATGTCTCCTTCAGCAGTATTTTTAAAGGTAAGAAGCTTGTTCAACTGCAGCTTTTATTTGCCCTCCACAGAAACCTGATTTTATGTCAGAAGCTTCTGATTTTTATCTCAAAATCAGAGATAATGTGATCAAGAAAGAGCAGATCTAATTCCAGGTCCCCAGGGGTTGCAGCAGTACCTGCCAGAAGACTTGGTTTATTGCAAAACTTCCAGAACAAAATGACATATTATGGAATTTTTTTGGTGACTGCTCAAAATTCTGATTTTCTTCTGGTTCTGTCGCCAAAGGGAGCTGTGGCTATCTCAAGCCTGCAAATCCTGAGCTTTTGAATGTGTTTGCATCACTGTACGAGCCTGTGAAATATCTTGGGAAGTTTATTTGATGGGTGTAAACGGAGGCAAGCCAATGAACAACATTTGCCTCTGCAAATTGTCTGTGCCAAATTGGTGAGTGTCCTATGGATCTTCAAGATTCTTATCTAGAAAAGGAAGCTAGAAAAGACAGCAGAAATGTCGTTAGAAGGACATCAGCTTACGTAATTCCTGGTGTCAGTAACAAGAGCCGAAAAAATGCTTCTGAGGGAGTCCAGTAGAAATGGCTTTTATACTCTGTATTGATCCAAATCAACAATGTTTTTGTCTGCTATAAAATAAGAAAGAGAAAAAATATTTTTAAAAAGTCTTTTCTGGACAAGAAGGAATAGAGGATCTTTCCAGATGTAGGCAGATGTTGGAAAATCGAGGCATCTGCTAGGCCTACGTTGGTGTATCAAAAACTTACAGAAATACGAAGTATTTGGGATTCTGTCCTGACTATTAGAGATGAATCTTGGCAGCATGACATGGCTCACTGTTCAGCAATATTTCATGTAAGAAGGCTGGTGCAGTAAGAACAAGTTTGAGCTTGTGTTCTTCTGACTTCTTTACACCAGGCAACCTTAACTCCCTGTAGCAGGGAAACGAGGCAGTGAAATTCAGACAAGTGAGAAAAATGACTCTTAGCCGTGCTTTCAGGACAGGTTTTCAAATCCAAAGCAACCTACAGCAAAAAAAAGAAAACAAAATACCATGTAATTCAGAACTTGCACATGGGATAGGTTATACTGGGTTTTCCTCTTAGACCCCCGAAAAGAGAAGATCCAGGCCAGTCTATAGACATATAGAAAAGTTTAGTCTTGGACACTGAGGTCACATTACATTATACCAACCCCAATCTACAACCTTTCAAAATGCCACCACGTCAATGGTCCTTGAAAGACACCAGCAGCATTCTCCAGGAGAACAAGTCGGTAGGCATTTAACCGTGTGCCTGGCTCTCCTTGCTTCACCAAACAAAAAATAAATTAGACGGGTCAAACATTGTAGATCTAATCTCACTGTGAACTGAAAACATAGTAGCTCTCCTGCCACCAGAGTAAAGCGGAGCCTGCGGTGACCCCACCATGAACTGGAGGGGATGGGAGATCTCCAGCAGGTGCAGTCTGGGAGGACTCAATGTCGCATTCAAGTTTATTCTTTGTATGGTTCTGAGAATGGCAGGATTGTGTTTTGAATCCAATACCCCAGGGCTTTCATTTGCTTTCTCACAATTACCTGTGCAAGAAGAAGGGGGAGAAAAAAAAAAAAAGAAGAGAGAATTCTTCTGTGGCATAGCAGAAACGGTCAAGGGCAGTTCAGATTAACGACCATGATTGGCACAGGCTGCGGAGAGGCTAAGCCAACAAAATAAAAAATAGAACCATCCTGTTTAATAGAAACAAATTGCTCTCCACTTCTCACTGACACAGATAGTGGGGCCATTTGTACCTGCTGCCCTTTGTTGGGAACAACGGCAAGGAAATGTACTCGTCTTGAGCGGGATAAAATTCTTTTTGTTGTATTTGGCTATCTCAGTCCGCAGAACAAGCACGGCAGTTAAGTAGTTGAGCTTCCTTGTACATTTGTTTGATTAAAGGTCTGTAACACTGGCTCAGGTAGAAAGAGCTCAGCTGCATGAAACCGCAATGAATGGAGGGCTTGTTAGAGAGCAGTCAGCGAGACACGGCAGAGCTGGCTTCTGAACCAGCTCTGAATAGCAGCTTGTTGTTTTGCTTGTTCACTTTGGTATGGAAGGACAAAACTGTACATTTTAAATTAGATGCGATGAGATCTGGGCTAGTTTGCATGTGTATATTGGGAAAACTGCTAAAAACGAAGGTGAGCTCTTTTGCAAGTCAACCCATGAAAACAAATATCCTTCAGATGTCCCTGAGTGCTCCAGTTAACATTGGCATTTCTAAAGGTCGATGCGGAGTGTGTTAGAGCATATTTATGGACTGACCAAATAGAAGGTTTTAATTTTGATCATAAATGGGCTGGAGAAAATCCAACCGACTGCCTAGCTGATAAATGAAAAAAATCCAGCATTTATTTGTGTTATTTTCTAATCTTATAGGGACACGGCTACGCGTGGCAGATCTCTCACAGTATAACCTTGGTTCCAACTTTATCAATGCCAGTCTCCCGGGGTCAGCGATAGCTGCTCCGGCCACCTTCGCCTCCATCAGCTCCCATCAGGTAAAGCACGTGCTCAGACATAAGCACACGAGCAGTTCATCTCTTTTGTTGAACCGATGCTGTAATGAGTATGTAAATGGACATATGTACATATACATGATGTATGTACATATATACGTCACTATACTGATGCTCTCTAAATGTTGCCTGGCTTCTTCACTCAGTTTCTCTGCGTAAGTGGACAGGGATAGATAAACTCTGACATTTGTGCATGTGCAGCTGTATACAGATGGGACATCAAGCTTACTGCTGATAAAAACTGCACAAATGCACAAAAGCTAACTTGAAAAAGGCGTTAAAATGCCTCTGCTCCTAAAAGCTGGCAGCATGGTAACCAGTGCCATAATCACAACAGTTTGCATTTGTTAATTTTAAGGGGCTCTGATTATAACGTGTACCTTTTACTAAACATTAGATGACTCCTTGGGAAATAGTTTTAAAATGTGTTTGTACTATGAAAGAAATGCAAACTTTAATCGTAAAGACTACGGGTGTTTAAATATGAGTGTGTAACTGTTCCCTGTTTATTCTGTTATCCATCAGCATCAGTGTGTATTTTCATGATCTTCGGGTAGTGTAAAATGGTCACAGACCCATTGAACTCATCGCTGCTAAAGATTTGCCCTGCAATCTCTTAACCTGTGGAGAAAGACATTTTAAATGGTGAATCATGAGCATGGAGATCACACCCTGCCCAAGTAAGTGAATTACAGTGTTTAGCAGCTAAGAGTTATCCCTTTTTTACGATCAGAATTTCAGGCAATGGGACTCTCTGTGTGTTTATGGCTGAGTATGTTTGTAAGAATTTGGTTTCTGAGAGGATACTAAGCTCCTCAATTGAGCCATAAATGCCCCCACAGTTAAAATCTGCTTTGCAAAAGAGTCTTTCTGTGACTTACCTACATGTTGAGAATATTTCTGATATTCAGAACAAAATAAAATTTGGCTCTATTTCACATTTAAACAGTTAATCAGTATTTGACACTCAATCTACCAACAGATAGGCCCAAAGTGTAGGTCTGAAAAGAGAAATATTTATGCATTATAGAAAATGATGAAAGATTTTTTTGGATATGTCTCAAAATAAGTCTTTTTAGAATTTTTCACATTTCTGCTTTACTGAAAGAAAGTAATTTTCAATTATGAAAGAAATAACAGAGAACAGACTGACGGAAAATATCTCTGGGATTGCACCAGGCAAGCCTAACGCTATTCTCATCTTATCTGATGACTAATCAAAACCAGTGGAAGCTGATGATTCTCTTTCAATTGATCATGTTAAACCCCGACTGGTCACGCACAGCTTCACCTGCAACCCAACTGGCATCAATGGATTTTCTTGACGAGCAAAACGCATCTTAGATCTGACTTAAGATTTTCAAGCTGAGATTTTCTTTGAGAGGTACTCAGTAAATGTGCTTTCACTCTTCTAATTCTGTTTTTTTTTATAGCTGTAAACTGAAAGTGGGAAACCCTAGACATGACAGTGACCAGGGAATTCTGTCACAGTCTTGTCCCAAAGCAAGTGGGAAAAAACGATGAAGAAAGCCAGTGCCTTCAGCCAGAGATAGAGACAGTGAAGTGTCCTAAAATGGGATGATCCAGTGGCTAGGAAGTTGTTGAAGCAAGTGGGCAGTAAGTAAGAAATTGTCAGTCAAATATTCAATGTCAAAATTAATGGGCAAAACAGCTTCTGATAGTGTGTGGACTACAAATGTACCTTTAAAAAAATATTCCTTTAAAGACACTCTGTGTGATTTTAGGAGGAAAAAATAAATATGTAATGTACAGATTTGAAATTTTGAAACTTAGAAAACTTTAAAAATTTATGCTGTAAAAGTCATATGAGTAAATGAGCTCCATGTGCATGAAGAAAATACAATAAAGGATCATTCAATGTCTTTCACAATTTAAGATTAATCTAAAATAAGCTTTTTGTTAAGATTCACAGAGTTTTGTTCGTTTTAAAACAGAGGGAAACTTTTGTTAAACATTTTACCTGCTTTTTTTTCCTTTGACTTGTCAACAAAAAATGGAAAAATTGATTTTTTTTTCATATCTATATTTCTATGAACTATAGGCACATAAAAAACCAGAATCTGTGTATCATCATAACTAATGGTGGACGTGGCAGTGCTAGCTTTATGGTTGAATTTGATGATCTTGAAGGTCTTTTTCAACCTAAACGATTCTATGATTCTGTGATTTTACAACATTGTTTGGGTAATTCCAGAATTTCTGGTCTGCTGGAATGAAATGTGTTGGAAATCACCACCCCCATATGGGGCAGGAAGCCTTTGGGTTCTTCTGGCATCATGCACAAACAAAAAGCATAGGCAGCACTCCTAATTTCTGGTGTTCCTAGGAATCTGTCTGCAGTTACAACATCAACTAGTGAGTTAGTGTGTCACTGCTATGTATTACTCCAAGTCACTTACAGAAAATTAGTATGCATGGTTAAGAAAAAATATTTAGGCTTATTAATGTGCTGGAAAGGCCCAGGATCATATTAAGCAGCCTGATGCTCTGTAAGATAAATACAAGCATTTAAGAACAGAAAATTTTTGATCGGTACAGGCCATCAGCGTTAGGAAAGTAAGAGCTTATATTCTAAGCAGAAAACGTATGGCTGCAGAGAGGTTAAGGTGACCCATCTGTTGTGATGGAGGTCCGTACCCAAAAGAAGATTGGAAATCCTTCCAGAGGTCAGTATTTAATGTGTATGGTAACTCATATAAAATTATACTGAAGGACAATATTGAACTGAGCAGAAAGATGTCATCTCTCACTTATTAAGAGGAAATAACTACGCTGTTAAAGAAGGAAGATACATGGGAATGGGACAACGTTTTCAAATGGACAGGTATTCCTACTACGACTGGTGCTCTGATTCGCATCTGAAGGTGCCTCCCTCGACATCAGCTACCTAGTAAACTGCTCTGAGTGGCATCTTACGTTTTGAATGTATCCTTGTGAGACTCTCTTCTCTTCCCCTTCACCTCGTGCCTTCGCCTACGTGCAGAGTCTTTGTGCTCTTTGGTCCCTGCTGGAAAATGTCATCTGCAGCATCTGCTCTTTGGCAAGTCTTTTTTCTCAGGAGCGTTTCCTTCATTTTACTGAACATCTATTTTTGCACTGTAATTTTTGGATAGCGAAGGTTTTTCTTCAAATTATACCACAAATGCAAAGTATAAAAATACACAGCAGGGAAAGCAGGAGATCATTCGGGGTGTTTGGTTGCTTCTTGCATCTGCAGCAAGATTGTGTCACAAGGAAAGTTTGGAAGACAACAGAGGAATGCTTAAAAAAAAGGTGTTGGCATCACAAACCCATGCTAAAGAAAAAAATACTCTCTTAGACCCACACTTCAAATCAATGCACATTTTGAGTTGGTTTCATATTTACAGAAACTGATTGAAAGCCCCCTATCACCGCCACAGCTTATTTCAATCGGAATACAATGTTTCCTTAATTAAGCAAGGCATACAACCAATGGTGATTTGGTTTGACTCTGAAATGGATAATTTGTTATCAAATTCTTTAATAGTTCATACTGAAGTTTCTGTCATTACTTGTTGCTCCTCTCAATCTTTATTATGACAAACCCTTTAAGAATGCCTAGGTAGAAAAAAGTGCCCATTAATCCTTTCAAGGAAAGACCGCCGGTACCAGATTAAGTCAAGCTGGCATCTGAAACTATTCTTTTCTCTATGACACATAGTAAGTGGTCGGTAATCCACATCTTAATCTCCTTGTTGCACAGCTTGGTTTATCGTAACCGATACTCCTGTGACTGTTGCAGACTCCTATTGTGTTACCTTCGGTGTTCAACTCTTCTTCCTGTTTTTTCCCACTGGAATGTCTGATAAAGGCACCCTTGAAGTTGACCATAGTCTCTTGAAAAAGAGCTTTTCAGAGAAAATGTGATTTCTTTAAAGTTGTATTTATGTTACTTTTGGATTTTCCCCTCAGCAAAGTCTCCAACAATATTTCCGCTATCTACCAACACACGAATTTCACTGTTACTTGAAAAGAAAAACTCTTTTAAATCCTCTATTCCAGTCCAGAATTTTCTCTTAGCTGCAATTATACTTTATGACAGTACTTAAGTACCAAGAAAAAAAAAAAAAAGCTGCAAGAAGTGAGAATTAACTTGACCAATATATAAAAAATATAAACACTGGGCATTTTAACCTAGAATGGCTGTTTCATACAACTGTCTCTCTAAGTGAAGAGATGCAATATTTTGAACAGTTTTCCTGAGAAAGAGCTTGAAATGTAAAAATCCCACATTCCTTGCTGGCGAAGCAGACATTTGCTACAATCATTATTTTAGAGATGAAGAAACTGAGGAGAGCTGATATAATAGTTCCTGTCTGAACTTCAGCTCCGTTTGCTGTTCCTCAAGTCAGTGGCAAAACTGAAGTGTTTTAACAAAAGTTGCAAGAAGCACCCAGGTCCTGGTTTTTAGTATTTTATGACAGAAGGGCACTCATCTTCCTTTTTTAAAAAATGGATAGCTGATCTGTCCTTTCTAGCAAATGCAAATTTTAATGAATTTTATTAAAGAGAGAGAGATTACAGGTAATTCTGTAATGCTGGAAAATGCGTCATAAAAGCAATCAGAAAGCTCATGGATAAGTAAGCTCAATTTCTGATTTTGGAGCAATTGTACTCCATTGCCTGGACCTGGAGCACGGCAGCTTTTACAGCACGATGTTTCAAACCCAACAGCCCACGAGAGCCATGCCAGGGGATGCTAAGCTAATGCTTAAACCACGGTTTGGATTTTACTGGAGAAGAGTCCACTTCCAATGTGCTTTAGCCCTTGATCAGGGTCTCCTGCTTGTGATGCTGCAAAGCAGCAGGACAGAGAGAGCAGCAAATTTTGTTCTAGACATGGGGGGACTGGCCATGAATTTCAATTTCCTTGCTGATCTAGCCAGGCTAAGATGGTTAATTGCCACTGACGTGTTTATTTTTTCATCTGACTTCCCCTCCCCTCGTACGAATGAGACTTCCCTGGTTGTTTCCCAGAACAGGATGGCATAACAGAGGAATGTTTCTCTGGCATTTTGGAGAATGCAATATCACAGTGACCTTTGTAAGATTTTCTCGACTCCAGTGGACAAAATTTATGAAAATTTCTATGAAAAATAGAAATTTTATTTTCATAGAAAATTTCTATGAAAGTAAAAAAACCCAATGCTTTGATTAAGATGCTCAAATTCTTGAAAACATTATTTTTCAAGCAGAGCAGATCTGGATGAAACAAAGTATTTTACCTTAGAGTTAAACTGAAACACATTCTTACACCTAGCTGAATAGAGTGGGGCAAGAATTTGTGTTTAAATGTCTGCTGAACAGAGATAGAACTATTTACGTGCCTAAAATTAAGCATTTCAAGAGCCTTTCTGAATTGGGGTCCCTGAAATATTGTATTCTCTACATCTTAAGTTGCCAGGCCATGAGAAAAAAAAAGGCATATTGAGCTCCAGATTTTGGAGCTTATAAAGGTTTTTATAAAAACTCAACATCTTGATTTGTGTTCAACTACTTTAAAGTTCACATATTTCTTATTTGAACTTTGCTAGGTGCAGTAATTTTATTCACACTCAGGCTGGATTGGTTCTGCTTATTCAGATCTCATTAATTACAGGAAACTGGACTCATGCTCACGTATCCCATTCACCCGTCCTGCCCTTAGGCCAGTCAATTTATCTGGCATTTAATGAGGAGTTTTAGATTTTGCAAGTTATCAGAAGTGGGCCCTGAAAGTGTTAGCTTGTGAATTCTAAATAGATGGGCTACTCTGGAACTTGTTTTAAAACAGACAGCACAACAGCTCCTCAATACGTATTAAATGAGTCTAAAATGCTGTGCAGTGTTATACCAAAGGTGCTTTTTTACTTGTACTTTGACAATATTGCCACCATCAACTTTAACGTCTTTCAGTTGTGTGAGAACTTCATATCTGCCAAGACATTTTGTGGATTTAATTACCCAGCTTTTGGGTAATTGACTGTATCAATATTTTGTATCCCCAGCCTACCAGCTGAAGGGGGCTTTATTGAACAGCACTGCCAGCAATAACATAGTACTATTGTCAGTGCTGGTTATTTGATATCTATCAGTATTAGCACAGGTCCAGAGCTAAATGAAGGCCATAACAATCTCAAATACATATCAAAATCTCTTTGAGGTGTATATGATGTGTCTATTAAGCATATTAGCACTGTAGCGTACCCTTTGATATAAAATTAATTTCAATATTAAAAAACCAGTCTTTGACTGTGATACCTGCAGCAGTTGGCTCCGTGTCTTCTCAGCTTGCATGCCTTTGGAGAACCACCTGTGGACAGATGTCTTGGATATAGAGGCAACCACATTTGGTCACCAGTTCCACAGTGAACCGTACTCTCATTATTAACAATTGCTTATTCTCTTAATGTAGACAGGTTCCTATGTTCAGGCACTTTTCTCGAGTCTCTGGGGAAGGTGTGGGATGCTCACCATCCATCCCATAGTGTCCTCTTCCTTGTCCTACAGAAAGAAGTGCAAAATATCTCCTCTTTTGGAGGGGGGGAGTTCTGTATCCTTCCCTTCTGTCTTCTGTTAAACAAGTTTAATGTACCAGGGGAGGTAGAGTGAATGCTAGAGCATCATTTAATTCTTCATCGTACCTTCCAGAGAAATGGTACCACATTTTTCTCTAGCAAAAACATTAAAAAAATAGTATGAATGATGCAATATTTTAAAAATGTGTTAAGTGTGAGGCACAATATTCTGCTGTAATGCACATGACCACACACTATGGAAACGATAGTGCTTTGCCCACTGAAGTCAGCACAGAACTCAGTGCAGCTTTTCACATGACACTGTAACTGAGCAGTTTAGCAGACATTAATAAATCCCTACTGTTATACAAGACTAGTTAATTGTAAAGCAGCCCCTTTGGACTGAAATCAAGCCTGAAGCCCTGTTGCAATGTATCCTGTACAATCCCAGGGTAAAAAACTGCTTTTCAGTACTTATAAATATATGCATACAGATGTGTTTTATTTTTCTTCTGGAAAAGAAGACGGGTTTCACCTCAGCTCTGTGCTAAGAAGAAGATTGCCATCTATAGATAACTATCCCCAACTGCACGTCCTTGCATCAGCAGGGGAGAAAGAAGGTCAGTGGGGAGACGGTGGTATGCTTTCCTGGAGTGGGATGTGTGAAAATGGACTGTACCTTTGTGTCAATAACTTCTAATTAAAAAAAAAGGACATGGTACAAAAGTGGCAGTTTAAAAGTGGGCATTATTGAAAAACTTTTTTTCCGTTGTGGTAGTTATACAAAACTACTGACATTAATTGTTACCAGTCCAGGAACATTTCCAGTTACCCACACACATCCCCCCTTAGATTATTTTCCATTTATTTGTGTTTTCTTCTTGTGTAGACAATGTGAAAAAAAAACCCAAAACCCAAAAAATCCATGGTACTTCTCAGCCATGTCCAATTTAGAGAGCAAAAAACCAAATGTTAAGAACGTCATTGGGCCTTAGATGATGTGCAGGTGTAATCCTCAGGCAGATATAACAACAGTCTAAAGATATAAGTTGCTCCATGTATACAAGGAAAAGAAAAAAAGAAAGCAATGTAGTCAAATCTACTCACAAACATAACAAGTGTGAACATCTGTACGTGCATATACACTCAAAGATGATTATTTGCCATTTTAAAAGCATATTATTACTAGAATAAATGCTATTCGTTTCTCATCAGCTTGACTATTTACTTGTATAGTGTGGAAATATTTTCTGCAAGTATTGAGAAGTACAAGACTTTCCCAAGGACACTGAGCTATGGAAAAGCTGGCTGGGAGTGGCAGGTATTGCCTGAACTATAAAAAGTGAAAAAAAAAAAAATTAAACAAAAGTACATTTCAAGTGCAATATATTTTGAATGATCTGTTACTTAAAAATCATTGAGCTTTTCTTTTATCCTCTTGGAACTTTTCAGAAAAACTCTCTTTGCCTTCTGGATATACCTGGCAATTTTCAGGATAACCTATTCCAAACTAACATTAGTGCAACCCAAAGCTGGTCATTTCAATGGGACATGAAGAAACCTTGCATATGGAGAGAGGACCCCATAAAGCTAGTGGTAAAAAGCTATTTGTAAAAGAGCATTCAAACAGGATAGTTTTAGTTTTAAAAGTGGCTGTTGCAACAATTAAGTATTCTTTCGCTCGTCTTTGGTATGCAGCCATACAGCAGCAATATGTAAAATTTGTGAACTGGTCCATCCTGAATACAAATCAAATTACTTTGGTCTTGTCAATCCACAAAATCTTTCATCTTTTCTCTGGTTGCCTTTTCTTGCTACATTTCCTTTATCTCTGCTTGCAGTTTTAAGAAGTGAATGGCAAAGAGTCATCTCCAGTTCATCTGAAGATAAGACCCATTAAGCTGTTGTATTCACATTTAATTAATGCTTTCCAACTCTCATTTCCTATTTGCCTCCTGAAAATCTTGCCTAAAGTGCTATATGCCAAATAAAATAACTCGGGTAAGGGATATCTGATCCAAATGTTTCACAGGAGATGACTGGATAAGATAACTCTAAGGAGTTGATCATTTTTATTATTTGTGGACAGCCTTTCTAGCCGAGTTCATTCGCTGCAGACATACTCTTATCCCTTAGGGATGGATGGTGCAACCTGAGCCTTTCCTTTTATTTTTTCAAGCGTTGCCTGATACTGAAACGATTGCACTTTTATCTTTATTAATTCAGATGGTGGCTAGTTACTCCGATAAATAAGGTGCTAAAATGAATGATCTGCAGATCAGCCAGCACTTCCTAACGCTTTGCAAACATTAATCCACGCAAGACACACGACGTCAGCTCCGAGGCTGGGAAAGAGGGCGATTTTCATTACACAAGCGCGCAAAGCAAGGCGAGACTTGTCCCAGAGGTGACAGAGGTGGCCACGCACAAGATGCAGTCGATGCAGGGCCGGGATCATGTCTCCCAGCCCGGCATTCCAGCGTGCCGGAGCTCCCCACGCTCTCGGCAGTAAATGCCAGCAGCTCCCTGGAGCTCGGGCGTGCAATCCTCTTTCCGTCAAGCAGACCAGAGAATAGCTGTGTAATTACTTGGCTGTGTTTGCCGTCCTGCTGCGGCTGCCACCATCGGACAAGGGAAAGCATTGAAGCAGCCGGGCAAGGTGACGCCTGGGAGGGCAGACACTGGGGATGGAGGGGACGGAGAGCTCGGAGCCGGAGAGCGGGGTGAAAAGCCGGAGTGATGCGGAGGGCAGCAGACAGGGCAGCAGCCAGCGGTTGTAATCTCAGTCTGTGATCTGGGTATGACCTAGATGAAAGAAAAAAAAACCAGGTCTGAATTTTATGTTGTAATATTTGTCACAAACCGCTGGCAGGGGCGGCTGGAGCCCAGCGGTTCTGCTGGCTGTGTCTTTATAGCGGCGTCCTCATTGGAGTAGCTGGAGTCAATGACAGGCAGAAACGAGCTAGAAAATACAAGCGGCTGGTGACAACAGAAAGAGGGCATGGCAGGACGGGAAGATGACGCGTGAAAATACAAGGACAAAATATATACACGCACATATACATGCGTGCACGTGCACGAAGGGAACATGCTTTTAATGCTGAACATTCATTTTTTTAACTCTCACTGCCACAGTTGTCAACTATTTTCAATGTTTTATTGCTGTTTGACTGAACCAATCACACAGAATTAGGATGTTGCCAGGAAAGACTCTGAAATTCTTCCACTATAAAATAATCCCTCAATCATCTCAGGCTGTTTCTCTTTAGATTTAGGAATTTGAATACTTTTGACAGGAGTAAGTGATAAAGATTTGAATATACCTGGTATGATTAATAACCTGCAAGGATTTTCTTCTCCCTCAAACATTTTTCCCCCATGGTCATTGGTGTTTATATTCTTTATAACGCATATTATATTTTAATGTGAATGCTTGCTACAGAGATTTTTCACAGCATTAATTTTATCACTTAACCTTTCTGAAGTAGAATCACACTGTTACCACTTGTCCACATTTTATTCAACCTCCTTCATTAAACAAGAAACACTAGGTTTTTAAAACCTGGTTAAACATTGTCTAAGTTATCTGGGCTTTTGTTTAATACTGCTTATATATTATAATAAAAAAAACTTTTTTCAAGCCGTTAGGCCAACAAAATACTTTTCAGGGTGAGGCTTACAGCACAGGATTTTGACTTATGGGGTAAATGTACACACTTCATGGTGGTTACTTTCTTCACCACGTAGAGGGGATCAGCCCAAATTAAGCTGGGTTTTCTGGCCTTGCAGAACTGACAGCTTGATTTAATAGTCATTAGAGAAAAAAATCCCAACTTTCTTCTGACTTTTGCAATTAAATATTCATTTCTTGGTGGATTTGGCCTGTTACATTGCAACGCAGCTTCCACAGGCTGGGCTGAACAAATTGAAATGACGTATGTGAAATCCCATTAAAACCAGTTGCTAAGACCTGATCCAACAACTGGAAATGTTGCAGATTGCTGCTGAGATGCTGCTTAGCCCCGATACCGCTTGCCCGAGGAAGCAGCACCTCTTTCTCGGAGGCACGGACCACTCCCTCGTTATCAAAGTCCCTCTTGGAAAAGGGATGGAGCAACTTTTAGCTGTTTGCCGGAGCTGGGTTGCACAACCCCGCACGACACACTCAGACGTAGCACCTCAATTAGCTTACGAGCAGTTAATTAAGCATAATAGACAGGTCCTCTCTCCAAGTTATAGCAGTGCGATGTCCACCTCTGCCAGATGGGTGCCGGCTCCTGCCCCCTTCGTGCACCACCAAGCCATTACGAGACCCGGAGCTCCATCCCTGCCGTTCCTCGGCTCCCCTGCATCCCGAGACAGCCGGGAGTCAGTGCTGTGTTCGCACCGGCACAGACGTCCACCGAAATTCCTGCCTCCTGTCGAACAACAAACTCCTGTCAGGTCTTTGGAATAAACAAGGAATTATTGAGAGCTCCACGCGGTGCCGCGAGGTCATTTCAGACGAAGGGATCAGTCAGGATTTCATAAAGTATTTATTTAGCTGACAAAGGAATTCCCAACCTCCCTTTCATGTACGTTAGAGCTGATGCTAAGTTTCCGAGACAAGGCTCCGATTGTGGCTGTCACCAAACAATGACATATTTCTTTTCTTCTCTTAAATTCTCTGTATCATTCTGTATAAGAGGGCAATTTGTCTGTCATGCAGCTAAAACAGGGCCCACTCACTGCCCTCATTAAACTGACAGCACAGTTATTAGCAGTAAACGAAGCCAACAGGCAATGAATTTAGCCACTGTTTTATGGCGAGCGCCAGTGAGATTTTTTCAGTAATTAATTTGATAAATATATTAATTATGAATTGAGTTGACAGTACAATCAGATTGTCAGCCTTCCAGACAGGCTCTTGTGATAAGTAGCTTTGTGATGAAGTGGTCGGATTTCAGTACCTGTCATCCTCCGGTGTCAGTCTCTTATCACTGTCCCGGCCATTCACTCTGTAATTTCCTGTGTGTTGTAATTAAATGGTGGCTTTCTGATTGGAAGTGACTCCTCAAACTTAATCTCTCATTCTCTCAGAATATATTGTTTAAAAAAAAAAAAAAAAAAAAAAGGGCCTTTGTTTCAGCGGCTTTTAATGTTAAAAAAAGGAGCTTTTTATTTCATGTTTGGTTATTGCTGTGGTGGGTGTTTGGGAATGGTTGGGCTGCCTTTGGTCCCGGCATCAGATGGAGTGAAGCATCCGTGTCCTGCCACCTTCATGGCGAGCGGTGGCAGGCGGAGATGAAGCCACGGGACAATGTCCCACCTGCGCTCCCTCTCAGCCCATCACCAAGCAGGGAGCAGCCCGGCGCCGGCTGGAGGACTTTGGGAAGGGTCACTGCCAGTACCTCTTGCCAGCTTTTTATTTTCTTTTTTTCTTTATGAAATTAATTAGGAACAGTGCCTGAGGTCATTTGGCTTGGGAGATACATGTCAAGATAAGATATTTCAAAAACGCTTCCTTAATAATTTAATATCGGGTTGGAATTTGGAAGCATGATAGAGAATTGTTTAGAATTGCAAATTTAAGCGAGGTAGGAAGAAATCCTGCAAAAGAAAACAGGCAGCTATCAAGATGCTATGAGTTCTCCAGTTCCTCTTTAAGCTTACCAGAAAAAACCTAAACCTGAGGACAATATTTACCAAATGCAGCAGATGACTGTCTGCTTCCAGTTGGAGCAAAATGGTGGTCAGGGGATCGGGGACTGCAGCTGGTCCCCAAGGTTTGGGGGCTGTTGAGTCCTTGTTTTTTTGACCGTGAACAAGGCAGGATGACCCAACCCCATAAAAACTTCAGTTTTTAAGCTGAATTTTAAGCTGAATTTTAAGCACATGGACACAAGCATATGGGCACATGTTGCCCCATAGAATTCTTACTATGTATGTGCTTAATTTTACTTTTGTGCCTTTTCATGTGTATGTGCTTTAATTTTAAGCACGTATTAATAAGACTTCTATGGGGCAACTTGTGTCCATATGCACGTCATGTCCAGGTTACATGCTTTCCCCAACCCAGAACACTGTTTTTTATCAATACCCCATTTTTCACAGCACAGGGCAGAGCATCACGCACGGGCTCCAGCCCTTTGACCAGTATCTGCACATCGGTGCAATGAAAGTGTGCTGGAGACGCCCGCTGCTTGCCCCAGCTCCGGCCACCAACGCGTTCCAGCCTTTGGTTTCAAGGTTTTCCCAAGCACTGCTGCTTGAGTAAGTTTAAGTCCTTCACTAATGTTAGACTAAGGGACTCTAGGCTGTATTATAAAATGAAAGGTAAATCAGAATCACATCCTGGCAGTCAACGTGAAGCCCAAAAAAGGCCGTCCAGAGCTGAATCAGGGACCTACTGTATGACTGCCAGGATTTGCGTTATATCATACAGCCCGAAGCCCTGCAATGAAGCACTCAGAACAGTCGTCTTGAACTTCTCAACAGGGACAGTCTTTATGGATTATTTAAACATAAAAATATACAGCTTTCTGGAAGGGAACCATTTTAGCCTTTAGGGACTCATACTAACTATTGTTTTGTAGGAAGATCTATAATTCAGCATGCTAATACTGATATGCTATTGTTTGAGATAAATTTCACCAGGCGTGAGCCCATAATGCAAATTATGCCTTAAAAAGATCAATTTAAAGACTCTATGGTATCATTTTACTGATTTGCAGATGCATCCACACTACAACCCAAAGCGAGCAACTACTGCATACTGGTGAAGAGACTACTATTCACTTTTAAAGATGCTTTAAATTTTGCAAAGTATTTTTTTTCAGCCAAATCCCATAATCATGTGAAAAACATGTTTTGAACACACTAGTTTCTTTATAAATCTATGCTAAAATCTGATAATCTTAAATGAGATTATTACTTACTAAAATCACCAAAAAATCTCAGTAAATGTTAATTAAAGCGGTTTTAATTGTCTTTTAAAATCAGTATGTGTCTATACTCTATAATCTGTCTTTACTCTTAGAGTAAAACTTAATACAATACTTGACAATACTCAACTGTGTATTGTCTCTGTCTACATGCAAATCTTCCGTAACGGAATTGAAATTTCTCAGTAAGCTCAGAGAATTACTGAGCGTGTTTGGAGATTGTGGCCAATGCTCTTGGTTTCTCTCACATAGCATAAAGCAGTATATTCAATAAAAAATGTATGTGATGGTTCAAAAATTGTAAGGAAAAAAATAATGGCATCTGACACACTTGTAAGGGTGATTAGGTGCCTCTCTCTGCAGGCTGGATAATGTTCTTTTAACAGCTTTTTCTGTGTATTAAATAATGTCAAGTCGTTACATATTCTTACCTCCTTACTTTTGGGGCTGTCACTGATACAAGTTATTCCTGAGACAAGCTACTGAGGAATTGCACCCTGATAGCTGAATTCAGATTTTTTTCTTTATTTATGATATGTTTTTTTCTCTTAAACATAAGCTTTAACTGCAGAGCAAGATTTGCTTTCTGGTAAATGAAAAAGTGACTTATTCCTTAGAATAAGACTAGGGTTGCCCGCAAGGAAATACATCTTTATCACGTCTGAAAAATTCTAAACCAAACTGATTATGTGTCACTTGATGAAGTGCTGAAGAAGAATTATAGGTGTATTTCTGTTCCCACTAAAACCAACAGTGAACTCTGCTGCAGCAGCAGCAGCAGCAACAGCTCCCAACGCATCCTCTTTACTCCCAAGCTGCCGGCCGTAGCGTGGCACTGCCAGCAATGCAAGCTGCGAGGAGATTGTAATTATTCAGTAACGAAAATGCTCAGTATTTCCTGAGCGAGCCTTTAATCCTAGTTTGAAGTCATTGCTGCCATTGTAAGGTCCAAGTGGAAACTGTGGTGCTTTTGTGCATCTGTCAGACGCCGCTGCTTATTACAGAATCAGGAATGATAAATATGCAGAGCGCTTTGATGTGAATATCAGCTTGAACTCCTCCGGTGCTCAGGTAGAAAGCAGCTGAAGCTATTGTTTTCATCTTGCATGAAAGGTTGAACAGATGCTTGAAATAAATAGGACCTGGTAAAATGATAAAAATCCTGGGATAAAAAGCACGGCCTCTGTTCACAGCGCTTACTGTGCACCTAGCCCAAACTTGAACTGTCGCTGCGGTCGATATGTATCTCCGAGTATTGGACAGAACTGCCCATTCAGTAATAGCAACATGCAGCCACAGGAGTAATAAAATCCACATTATCTGTCCAGATTAACTACTAAGCTTCAACTGGCCGAGAACAGAGAAACTTTACAACGTCAACTCCATCATCTTCATGGATGAGGTTATGGGACTTCCCTCTGAAGTGAAGGGTTACAGCAGTCAGCCCAGACCCCGGATTCAGCTCCTAGATGTGACACAGACATGTCGGGTCTGTTTGTTAATTTAGGATCCAAAAGAGACTTGAGGTGCCCAAAGGACAAGTGAGCTAGAAATTAGACATTTATATATTTGTCCGCAGAGCTCCATGCAGTGCTGTGGAGAGTCAGCCCAACTAGCTCTGCGTCAGGCAGATCAAATATCAGAGAAATATAACCATCCTAGCGGGAGATCCTCTCTGGAGAGCATCGATACGTACCTATAGTCTGCTTCTCAAATGATTGATCCATCTACAAGACTGTCTAGACCTTTCTTTTTTTGCTTTCTGCATCTTAGTTTATGCTTGCTGATGGGTCATGGAGCAGCCGGCACCTCCAAGAAGTCCTTGCGATGAGGCAGCGACAGTAGAGTTACCCATCTTCATCCTGGCTGCTGAATGAGCCACTTACGATTGCCATTCCTTATTAATTAAAGGCACTAACAGCAAATGTCTGAAGTGTTACCTCTTGGCTAGAGCAAAGTGTACAGTTTGAATGTCTTTAATGATCTTTAGAATGAGGAATGCAAGGTGTGAGGAGGAACTAATGCTGGTGCTGAAACAGTACTGTAGAAACAGCCTCTCCTCCTGTCGCTTCTGTGCTCGTGTTTCTTAAAGCAGGTTGTCGGTTTCCTGAAATATATCCTTGTTTCCTGACACCAACAACAGCTAAAATCCCTATGTGGTTGCCTATAAACCTTCTTAATAATTGGTTTTCCAACTTCTGAGTAACAGGTCAATGGCAGCCACAGTTCTGACCACAAGGAATGGATCAAGACTATCTCTGTAACATGTTATGCATCTGATTTTTACATTATAGGTCCTTAAACTGCTGTCACCTGCCTTATTTATGGAAGGAACTGATTCTACTAACAGGAGAGTCAGTGACTGAATCATGCTTTGGAAGGCCACCAAGGCCAAAAGATCATTATCAGTTCATAGTCATCCCTTGATGATCTTTCTAGTTTAATTATTGGCATGATGGGAATATAGTATCTAAGTCCAGCTCTTCCACACTCTATTCATTTCAGTCTATCAACAATATTGCACAGACTGAAGAAACTTCTATTTATACTGAGCAATGACGCTGGTAACCTTACCGTTTGCTTTAAACATGCACCCAGTGGTAGATGTTTTCCCATTACCCCGTTCATCCCCTCTCACAGGTCTGTCCTTCTGCCCAAATCCACCACTATCTCCTCCCCTCCTCCAGGATTCAGTTTCCAAACAAGTCCTGCAATCTGTGTGACTTTATATCGCCAACCTACTCACCCACATCTATTTCTCACAGGAGGCTTCCTTGTGGAAGTGCAGATGGAGAGCCGTTTGCCTCCACCTTTTTGGGCTTCTGCTGGCTTACACCAGCACGTCCAGGCAGAAATGCTGTGACCTCTTAGTGGAGGGCTTTGGAAAGAAATTACATGGCAGTGGAACCAAAGGGAGAAAAAAAAAGAGAGGAGAAACATAAAATGAAAAGATTTTCTCATTCTCTATTACTGGCCATAAGCAAATTAATATAATTGTCTAATTAAAATGTATGCACTTTAGTTCTTATCATTTTCTAATGAGATTTTATTTCCTGAGGAGGTTAACTGCATATTCTAGTCCACTATGGAAGAAATAGGAAAACAAGAGGCAAAGGGTAGGAAACTAAGGGAGAAAAAGGTAAGTCAGAACATCAGTAAAGAAAAAAAATATATATCACCCTGAGGTACTGGTCCACAAAAATGCTTTACAATAGCTGAACACAAAATCAATTCAGAAATACAGTATATCACTGTCCATAAATAACGTGTCCAATCAGAAAAGTGTGAGGAGAAAATGACAAAAGGAAAAAACCTTCTCCCAAGGGGTCAGCGAGGAGGTGGGGAGGGTGCGAGGAGCACGCCCGCCCTTTGGAGGGGGGCAGCTTGCTAGAATAACGCCTGTACTCAGCCAGACCCCAGGCTCCAGAGAGGGAAGGCCACTGACACCCCCCGTTCTTGCCTAAACTTCTACGGACAAACGATAATCTGCCCCTCGCTGCACGTCCAGAGAAGAAGAACCAGTTCTACCGTACAGTATGTGCATAAATGTATACAACCATACTTGGCTCAGGACATCCCCAGGTGGAAAAAATTCGGATAGCATCATGTGTGCATACTCTGTGCATGTTCTTCAGCTCGGGGGGGAGCCCTGGACCACCGGGACCTCCGCTCGGACCCAGTCCAGCCACTCTCACATAGCTGGGCATAGCTGTGGAGAAATGCTCTGTGTCAGCTTACGATTGTTCTTTTACATTCCTCCTACATTCAAGGCAGCTGCTTTTCATTTCTGCCAGCCAGGTAAGACTCGAGGCTTGAATGAATAATCATTTTTAATGCATACTTTCGTGTCACTCCTCCAAAGAAAGCCTTGTCCAGGAGCTGCCTTATTTCTTTCCATCCTAGTTAATGAAACATATTAAACATATTTGATTAAATGTCTGTGATATTTCTGTAAGCTTAATCAAGGTAAAATTAACTACAGTTAAGAAAAATGATCAACGGTCATGTTTTAAACACTGTAACAAATAAAATTTATTTCAGCTGTCGTTTACTGACAATGTTTGCTTACTGTGAGAAATAGAAAGGTATTATTTTGCATGTACAGCCAGCTGGGCAGGTCACAAAGTATTTGCTTAAAGAAAAAAAAGGCTTTTCATGGATATTGCTGGGTGCTCACAGCAAACTGCAACCGTCCTACGTAAAGAGTGTTGTGGTTTCTGGTTCTGCTCTACAGGCTTTACAATCTGTTACATGCAACTATCTAAACAGTTCAAACCCTACCTTTTACATTCACTGGGAAGCTGTAAAGCCTCTCAGTGGCCAGGTGTGTACAATAAATACTCAAGTCAACACTTAGGCTTCTACATTACCAGACTGATATATATATATAGCGAGATATATATTTATTTTTTTTTTTAGCTAATAAATTCTAAGCAATGCTATCACTGAAAATTTGGCCTTGTGGAGATAGGTGTCAGGTTTTAGTTGCTTAGAGGCAAAGGTCCTTAGTTGGGCTCAAGCTCAGTGAAGTATTGAAGTAGTTTTATTTTACAGCATTTGTGTATCTTTTAGCCGGAGTAGTTCAGCCAACTGATGTTAGCGCTCGTGCAACTCCAAGGTCTATACTTCATACTCTTCTGCTCATGCAAAATGCCTAGGGAGAATATGGCCACATGTTGAAAACATTGCCTATCATTCAATGGAATAGGTACAGCCTCCCTCATGAAAATGAAATCTTGGGTTTGGTAGATCTGAGTTTTATTCCTGTTTGTAACATCCAGTCCCATTGTGACCACGGTTCATTATTTCATTTCACTAGGACTCACTTTTATCCAGTTATAAAAGTGGCTATAAAGATATTTAGTTCTTTGTAAGGCACTTCGACATCTGGGGATCAACAGTACTAGTGAAATGCAAGCCAATACTTCTATTTATCAATGCCAGACCACTACCAACGTGTTCCCTTTTTTCACTACTAACCTGCTACCCAGTCAAAAGGGGATTTTTATGATATAAGCTACTTGCATAAAATGGGACACATCCAAAAGGTGATACTCTGGCAATCTCAGATGCTGTGCAAGTCCTGCCACGCGTTGCAGCGTCTCCGTTTGTCCTGATAGAAATATATGCACTCTGCCTGCAGGAAATGTGAGAACCAGCTTAGGTCAAATAAGAGTTGATTTAACTACCACCAGGAATCTAGCTAGATTGAAGACTGTTATCGCCTTTTGGTTTTTTTGTGTTCTTCTCATTCCCAGTTTTAAGGTGGGTGAGAAATGGAGGGGACCGGCTATGACGGTGGGTGACTGTTCCCCTGAATTTCCCAGGTTTGAATAAGCGACTGCACCGAACTAAAATTCTGAACCTTCAGAGGTTCATCCATCACTTTTACTAAATTACCTCTTCATTCTCTTTTCTGCTAAGAATCTAATTTTTATAGCACTGTAGAGAATTTTTATAGCACTGTACTTTATCTTGTCACAGTATTTTTTGTCATTATTTTCATCTCAGTGAACTCTCGAATGATACTAAATAGACTGTGTGAGCCTGACTGTAAGATAACGAGGGAGGTGTACATTTGCAAATGTTAATAGCTTCCCCCCCTAACCTTTTGCCTGGGAAGTCAGGGTTTGTAGCCTTCTTGGGCAACACACAGAGAAATTGTCTATATTCAGTCTTGCTTCTTTCGCCAGCAAATGGGTCAGATCAGATGTCTCTTTTTTTTTTTTCTGGCAGGGTAGCACCTACAAGTTGCCGAGAGTCTGATTTCTTTGTGATACGGAGAAAGCTGAAATGAACTGCTAAAGCTTTAGGAATTAGATGGGTGTTTTCCCCATGCAAATCTAAAGAAGAAATGCTCACAAGCCATGTGTCAGTATTTGCATGTCTGGGGTCAGGGTCTCATTTTTTACAGTCATAGCACTATAGAGAACCCCTGTCCCAAACTACTTTTATCTAAAACAACTGAGAAGAGATAGGAAAAAGAGATGAAGTGACTTGTGCGACGTCACATATGACCCTGTTAGCCACCTTCGCACTGCCTGTGTCTGCAAACATCTTCCTCATCGTCTGTGTTTGGAGGAAAGGTTTCGCTCTTCACGCCTGCATAGCTGATGCTTAGGAAAATGTATTTACCCAGCCCTGCCAAGTCCCGGGTCACCTTGCCCATCACCCTAGAAAAAGTGTTTTTCAGGATGGGGGAAGGAGAGGAAGAGGCAGCAGAAAGGAAATTTGGCATTTTTCCCTCATCCAGTTTTCTCTGCCCTTTCTCATCCTAACCTGATGCTAGGGCCCAGCAAAATGATGGTTTTCTAAAATGAGACCAAATAAATGTGTGTAGAGGTCAGGGGTGGCAAATTTAGCTAAAGATTTTAGTTTTGCTAAATGTTCACCCAGCCTAACTCATATATTTCACTCACCTGAATATACAATCCTGTGCAGAAAGCCTAGAGGCAGAAAAGTCATTTAGACTTCCACAGCCATAAAAATTTGTTCAATTAATACACTCCTACATCTAGACAGCTAGATCTTCACCCCCTATTACACCTTCTTCATCCTTCCTCCGGTAGCAGGGAATGAATGCAAAACTGCCCTGATGGTGCAGCCAAGGGAACACATCCAGGGCTGAGAGGGACGGGAGGCAGAGCGCTGTGTGCTCAGCAATCCCAGCCGGCCACCCTAAGGCCGAGAGAGTTGAGTGTAATTACGAGCTGATTTTTGGAGCAGCTGAGGACATCAGCCACCCACTAGCAGCAAAGGCGAGCTCCAGAGTAAAGCCGTTCCCTTCCCACACAGAGCAAATAGGTGCAGCAGATGCAGGCATTAAAAGTACCCAAGCAGTGGTGGATCTCTCCAGATATTATTGTGGAGGGAAATATTCCCACCCAAGGGGAGTGATGGAGATGTAGGGAACAGATCCCGATTTCTAGACCGATGGAGTGAAAGAGCAATCTTGGACTGAAACTCGTCACAGGAATTAACATAAACCCACAGGTTTTACAGCGAGGGTGCTTCCAGCTGGTAACTCCAGAATGCTGCCTCTGAGCGCCTCCTCAATTCATCTCTACTTTCCACCTCTGCCTTTCAAACCTGGAAAACCTCAGGGGAAATATTTATACAAAGTCACCCTAGCTCTGCAAGGCAGTAACAAAACAAAATGATGTATTCAATAGCAGTGCCAAGCACAGGAACAAGTCGTATGGATATAGTCACATTTATAACACGGACAGGCAAGAAGTTCTCTGCGGATATATGTTGTACATCTTCACAGGCTGCTGCCTGGTAACGTGGATCCCGTGGAGTGAGATATCAGCAGTGATTCGCTTTGAATGTGTACATTGGTTTTTCCTCCATTAGTGAGGTGCAGGAAAGATAGTGAGCAGCATCGCATCACTTTGTGATTGCTCCTCAGATACACGTGGGGGAGAAATCCAAGAAAATACATGAAAGTGAGTTATCTCAGCCACCATTATGCTTCTCTCCCCTGTCCAGGACAGGAGTCCCAGAGGGCAGGAGGGTAAATACGAAAAAAGAAATCAGAAGGGGGACTCTGTCCTAATGCAAACTTGCAATCTGCACTATTTAGAAAAGGTCTGAGGCTTTTCCCCCTGAGGTTTGCAGGTTTTGATTGCCTGGGGCCAAAACACAGCTTGAAACCAGTCTGGTTTTACCTAGGCTCAAGCCTAGCTAAAGAAATGTCCTATGACCGTCAGTCTGCTGACATGGCTCGCCACAAACGCTATTGAGCAAGAAAGCTTAAATAACAGGAAAGTCAAACTGGAAAAGACCATGAGGGTTTGAATGTTGCCACAACAAAAGAGAGAGGACTAGAAATGCCAAAAGATCTCAAAAGACTCATGCAGATGATCAGCTAAATACTTCAGTCCTTCCGTCTGCAGACAGCACAAAAATAGCTGCCCCCTTCTATCCAGTCCTAGACTACCTGGTCTAGTCCTAGACTTCTATCCAAGACTGCATTATGAGAACTGTGATCTGTGGTGGTCATCGTTAGCAAGGGCGACAGTAACAGTACAGCTGTACATTAGTAGACATCATTTTTGGATCCATTTCTGAGGCTTGCATTCCCTACAGGAAAGCTGCAAGACTTTGTTAAACTCCCTATATCTGCTTTGTAGAGAGAAGCATCAGCACTAGGACAGGGTTTGACTCGGCCTTTTTAGGGATCAAAATAACCTCCTACAGCCTTAGAAGAAATGTATAAACAGAAGAGCCCTCACTGAAGATTATCCCGGCCCTCCTCCTCGCACAGTTAAGCATTGCCATCCAGACTGCCAAGGAAACATTGAATTTTGCACCTTGTTTATTATTATTTTTTTTTAACAAATAACTTTTAAACTTTGTCCAGATGGGTACTTTCATCGGTTGCCTGAATTGAAGTATTCAGGGCTACCATGTTCCTCCAAAGTCACATTTGTTATTTATTTTACTGGTATTCCGTTGAAAAGCCTCCTGTCACTAACTTGTTACATTTCTGCTGCACGTGTGTCTGTGCTGGTGTTCGTAATTGTCCAGTTTCTCAAATGTACTCTTTCTATTTAAATCTTCCAGTCCCTGTTTCTTGTCTTACCTGCTGTACGGAGAGAGAGGAGCCAGGGAGGGTGGAGGTGATGACAGTGGGTTTTTTTATCTATAAATCTCGGGGGGGATAAGGTTGCATGGTTTGCAATTAGACAACCAGGTACTGTGGCAGAGGACATCATTTCCTTCAGCAGGTTATCATTTTGAAAAAATCAGGAACCTTTTAATATACAGTATATCTCGTTGAATCTATTGTGGCTTTCTCTTAGCCAGCTTAAAAGACTGAGCTTAATGGCCTTCAACTCTTCTGACAAAAACAAGGGTATAAGCTGGGCTTCTTTATCCCCTTCTTCATACCCAGCTTGCAGCTGCACTGTAAACACTTTGCAACGCAAAACGCAGAGCGGACTCTAAAGGCAGCTCCCTGCTGTCATGGCTCAGACTGCTGAGAAAGGCTGCTCACACCGGGTTCTCAAGCAGCTGAGCCAGGTCCGTCTTATCAAGGCTAAGCTTCCAGTTTTGGCAGCATTATCTGTGTAATGGCCATCAGATGCAGCCCAGCGCCGGGTTACTGGAGCTTATCTTTTGTTGCAGAAGAAACATAGAGTTACATTTATGAAAGGACCTATGTGACAGAGGATGCTGAAATTCCCATTTTTTTTTTTTTGTGGTTGTGCAAAAAGGAGAAGGTACAGCTCTAAGCTTGCATTTCCAAAAGGTGTAGAAAGAAATTTAGGACTTGGAAAATATGATGCTTGGAAAAGATGGTGCTTGTAAAATCCTCAGTATTTTTATACCAGAGGAGGATGGACTGGAGCAGTGGAGTAGGGCATGGACCACTGCTTAGACTGTTGCAGTGTTTCAGGTTTTTTTGCTAGCATCCTCCTAAGTGCACAATTATTTTTCTCAATTGCATTTCTGGAATTTCTATAACTATCATTGCAATGGAAAAACAATATTCAAGAACTCTTTGTTACAACCTGGGGATGAGAAGAAGCCTACTCTGTGTGAAAAAGTTATTTCCGTGCTCTCTGTGTAAGTGTTTTGTGCACCACTGATCAGGAAGTTTTCTGATAATAACCAAAACTATTTGTCATCAGAAGCTTTTTCTCTAACAGAGGTAGACATTTTATTTTTTTAAGACTTTTTTTCATGAAGAAGTTCCAGTATAGGAATTCTTCACTTTGACCAAACTATTCAGACTAAATTGGAATTAAGACTCTGTGTTTAAATATAATTTTTCTTTTTGATCAACAAGCACAGGATTTTTTTTGCTACAGGAGATATGCAGTTCATTTTTAATGCCTTTTGCCCCAAGCTACAGGAGCAAGAGGCTCCAGGCTATCATTTGGTGAGGTTGTGTCCTTTGTTCAACAAAAAAGCCCAGGCGTAGCTAGTCTTTTTCCAGCAACAAGGAGTTTAGTCATTCAGACCTATAACAATGCAATGCCAGCAAAAAAGTTTTATCTTAATTTCCTGATGCCAGCTATATGATATGACAAGAGTTATAAAGGATCATTTATCTTGTCAGACAGAAGAGGCCATCATCATCAGACCCCAGAGACTAATCTTCAAGGTCTGTCTGAAAAATTATGCACCTTAAAAAGCCTGATCCCAAACCAGCAATCAGAGAGCAATCCCCATATATTAGCTATCTGGGCTGCACTGGATGGCTAGCTGGAAAGTTAGCCAGGAGGTTGGGCTTTGAACTTCAGTGATATTTTTAGCTGGCAGTTTCTATCATCAAGCTGCACCTTCCCTTTGGAGCCACTGTTGTTTTATTTCTGAGCGTGATTTAAGCAGAGTTAGCTGAAAAAAATGGTTAAAATGAAAACATTTGCTTGAAAATTTTGTTTTCAACACATTTCTCCCCCTGAAAATGTGTTGCTTTTATAATTACTTTTAATGCTTTTCATTAATAAAAAATTAATTTTCTGTGAATTCTTCCCTTCACCCCGCCAATCTCTAAGTTTCAGGGACGGCATGAAGACGGCAAAATAGTGCCTCTTATACTCTGAGCTGCTCAGTAAGCTCAAACTGTCTAATGAAAATGGGGGAAAAAAGCTATTTTTCATTATTATGAGCAAATGAAAAAAATATAGATGGAATGTAGTAAGAGTACTGACAAAATAGTGACATGTAAATCTCTAAATTAGCATTTTTTACCCACAAGCGGGATTTTAGGTGTTTCTCTGGACACACTCTTTTAGTGACCAAATAGCAAATTTGCTACTAGAAATTATTAGGGAAGGAACAGAAAAATAATCTAATATGCCTAATCTCTGGTACCTTTGCACACAGTTTAGACCCCTGAATCCACCCTTGTGTGCCATTTTTGCCATGCTGGGACATCCCAAAGTGTGTCTTAACGAGGTTTCTGCAGGGAGTGGGACTCCTGCTTGTCCTGCACCCTATCTGCCAGCCCGGCATGGAGAGCTCTGCAGCATCCTTGGCAAAATTATTTATCATGTGTGGAATGACTGGTGTTTAGTATGATTTATTTGTTGTCCAGATTAAGACTTCATCATGTATTCTCATTCCATGGGACGCTCATATGTCTTTGAAATGAGATGGAAATGTTCCTGGAAATGTTTAAATTCTCTTCTTTTTATCTCCCTTCTTGGAGAATTTCTCTTAACGTCACTGAGAGGCAAATTTTTCTGTTATATTCTCTTATATATAATTTTGTTGTGCCTTTGTGTTGGGGTATTGTCGCGGTTTAACCCCAGCCGGCAACTCAGCCCCACCCAGCCGCTCTCTTGCTCCCCCCGGTGGGATGGGGGAGAGAATTGGAAGAGTGAAAGTGAGAAAACTCGTGGGTTGAGATAAAGACAGTTTAATAGGGAAAGCAAAAGCCGCGCACGCAAGCAAAGCAAAACAAGGAATTCATTCACCACTTCCCATTGGCAGGCAGGTGTTCAGCCATCTCCAGGAAAGCAGGGCTCCATCACGTGTAACGGTGACTTGGGAAGACAAACACTGTCACTCCGAGCGTCCCCCCCTTCCTCCTTCTTCCCCCAGCTTTATATACTGAGCATGATGCCATATGGTATGGGATATCCCTTTGGTCAGTTGGGGTCAGCTGTCCCAGCCGTGTCCCCTCCCAGCTCCTTGTGCACCCCCAGCCTCCTCACTGGTGAGGTGGGGTGAGGAGCAGAAAAGGCCTTGACTGTGTGTAAGCCCTGCTCAGCAGGAACGAAAACATCCCTGTGTGATCAACACTGTTTCCAGCACAAATCCAAAACACAGCCCCAGGAATTTCTTCTAGGAAGAAAGTTAACTCTATCCCAGACAAAACCAGCACAGGTATGTGCCCTTTAGGTGTTAGGTCTCCATTATATTCACTTAGTGTGCTTTTATGATCCATTTTGTTTCTCAGAGACGTGATTAATCGTTACATCTCTTATACCTCACAGTTGCCAAAGCTGCAGTGGCATAAGACAAACATGTGAACTGATCCTACATGGTGTTAATGCTTAGAGCAGATATGAATTTATTGGGAACGATATTTTTCCCCCCATTTAATTCTATGCAAAACTTTTACAGTCAAGACCGGAAGCTAAATAAAATTAAGTTAGAATAAATGACGTGAGGACATCTATTTGTCTGTGCCAGACAAATTCCCAGAGCATATGAAAAGGGGAGCTTTGGGACTTGAACTTTTGGCTTGCGGTATTATTTGCGGACCAAGTGCACCATTCCCACCTGTTTCTGAAATAAAGGTTACAAAAGTAGGAACTACTTGGACGTGGCCAGGACAGAACAATTAATTCAAATTGTCAGGATTTAACTCACATTTCAGCATTGCTTTGAAATTCTTTCCTTCTTGGTAATTTAATTCTTTTGCAGTCCTCTCTCACTGGATTGAGAGAATTGTATTCTTCTAACCCCTCTTTTTCTCCCCCTCACCCTCCTTTTTTAAATGGGAGATATAATTTATACCTGTTTCAGTGAATTTGCCACAATAAAGAAACCATTTCTTTCAAGGTTTTTTAAATCTCTTCAGAGAGTGAAAGTAGCATTTGCTGAAATTAAGGTGCTTTTTGCCAGAAATGTGATGCTAATCCTCTTAGTTTTAATGGTTTTGAAATGGTTTGTATAAGAAGGTAAACAGAGTAGTTGATTAATAAGAAGGAAGTCAATTGGCCATGTTGCAAGTGTTATACGCTATACTGTACAATAGTTCTTTATTTCTACGGAGGGAAACACAGACTAGTCTCCTTTTTAAAGTTCTTAGGTGAAAACCGATACATCTTCTTATACTGTACAATTCAGAAGTGTTTGATTCCAGCACCAGAAAAAGCAAGCAGTGCACTTTTGAAATAGAAGTCAAACAAATATCACTGATAAGACATTGACGTGACACCAGTTATCTTCCCTTTTTATTGAAAATAGGCAGATATAATGAGGTGCTTCACATTTTAAAGTCTTAAATCTTAGAAAGCTCCAGGCCTAGATGGTTTTGATTTTGGCTTATTAAACTTGCGGTGCGGGGAGGGGGGAAGGAAGGGAGACGGCGTGACTCACTTATCACTGTTATTTAACCTTTCATTGGCCAAATAGATTTTCGTCTGTAATTTATTAAAGGGGTTGTTCATTCCTGAGTTACTTTCCAGTGTCTCCTATCGGAGCTCAGATGCCAAGACCCACTCAAGCCAGGCCCCCTCCCCATCAATAATTCACCCGTACCTCTCCCAGAGCTCAGGCACTATTTGCATGTAAGGTGATAGGAGCCAGCAGTTACCTTAATTCCTTTGTCTGGCACAATAGCAAAACTCTCGCTGTCACGAGCCATGAGGCCGAACGCTCACATCGGTGTAGTCCGTCAATTAACACTTACAGTTAAGTGCTGCAACAAAAGTGTGAAGTGGTTGAAGATCTGAGCAACAGAGGCAATAGGTAACCCAAGAGCTTTGAAGGAAGACGTGGTGGCTGCAGTTACAAAAGATGGCTGGGACAGAATTTCAGGGTTTAAATAGGGAAGAAGATGAAATAAATTTGAGAAGTAACTGGGGGATAATTAGAAGTCAAAGCTGCTACGGATGGAGGAAGGGAGTTTGCAGGTGTTTCGCCGGGCTCAGAGCGAGCACGGTGTGGGCAATAGCCCACTGGCTGCGGTAGCAGAACTGCCTTCATCCTCTTCTGAAGAGATCCTTTACTAATAAATGCAGTGAAATATTACAACATAATTTAAAATCAATGAAGGGCTGTCTGAGGGCAATCATGTTATCTCTTGTACCTTTGTCCTGACTAGAAAGGTTCCTTCTCTAAAGCTAGACCTTTGCTAGCTGAAACAATTAATCAAAATTACCTAATTTGAAAAGGTGACTTTAAAAAAAGTGCTCTCTGTCTTTTTTGGGTATAATGACAGATAAAAATGAGTCAAGAAATGAGAATGTTAATTTAAAAATAAAACCACAGAACTAATACAACGATTCTGGGTTTTGTGTCAGGTTCGGACACCACAGACTGTTGTCTTTACACATTCAGCGGTCTTTCAGCAGGTAAACTAAAACTCTGATAATTGTTTGGAAATGAGACAAACACCAGACATGCTGTCATATTTAGGGTGGGACAAGGGCATGAGGAAAACCAGAGTAAAAAATGCAGTGTAAGCAGCTCTGTGTGATGCGAGGCTCTCCAGAAGCAGTTTGACCTGCCAGGTTTCAATGATGTCTAGCACTGCTCCATCCCACAAATACCTTTTCTTTTGGCTGTGAGTAAAGAACAATTTTTTACAAAGCATTAATTTATGATTCCATCTGATCCTGCAAATTGCAGCTCTCATTTAGTGAACCCCATGCATAGTATAAATAATTAACTCTCCGTCTTCATATTAAGCCACAAGTAACAGAATTATCTAAGAGCCTTTGAGAGCTATATTTGCCTCCTAATCAATAATTTGTTATTGACTCAGCATTAGGACCTGACAGCTTTATAAATTTATTGTATGGGAGAACACTCATAGAAATAGTAGGAAAACTACTAACCATTCTCCTTCTGCATTACTCCTGGCGAAATAACAGAATTTCTACAGGAATACAGCTAAACACAACACAGTCAGTGCAGAATATGTGCTAACAAACACATCTGTACCGTGAAATCTAACTATTGCCTCTTCCAGCACTTTTAAACTTCCCTTCCAAGTTGGCTACACTTTCATCTCAATTTCGGTAGTGTCATTCAAGAACAATTTCATTAGATTAAATGGTCTGGTAGTCAATGCAATTGTAATCAATAGCTGTAACTCCAGGAAAATAGCTGGATGCAGACTTCCAGTCTTTGCCCTGTTCTTTGATTGACTTCAGAAGTGCTGTGAAGCCAAAGAAGCATTTCTGTAAAGTATATTTTAAAGGATCTCCAAGCCTTCCAGTTTTACAAAGCTGTCATCCCTTATCTTTAAAAGCAAAGAGAAGGCTTTTTTTAGCCTGGGATAGAGTTTAATGTCTCAGGCTATGACTGATAGCAGGAAGAGAGAAACGGATAAAAACCAATCTGTCCGCGTGGGTACACTCTGCTTAGCTGTAATTTCCTCGGTTGCATCATTGCAGTGGCCTCCTTGACATGAAAGGAAGCCCTCAAGCAGCATTTCTGAAAGGTTTGGGAGCCCCGATGAAGTAAAGCACTAAAGTTTCACTGCAGCTTCAAAAAAATCCCCGCCCACACACCAACTTTCTTTTTTTTTTCCATGGGGAAGGATGCTGCTTGTCCTCCTCCCTGCCGCTCCCCCAGCCTTGGACCTGACAAAGCTCCAACCGAGGATGGTAGATACGGGCAGAGAGACTTCTGCTAACTTCATTACCCGCTAATGCACACGAGACCCATCAGCGGCGATGCGGGGAGCCAGCAGCATGGAACATGAAATACGGCCAGGGCTGTCTCATCAGGTGCACATCCTTTTTCAAAGTCACTTTCAGCATTGCGATCACCGCTTTGTGGATGCTCTCTGCAAAATCTCTCTGCCGTTCCTCAATATTTGAGGCCAGAACAAGCTCTAATTCCACTTTAATGAATATTCCCTTTTCCTTGTTATGTTGCAGATCCATCGTATTCATCACATTCATTTCAGCTTCACCCTTTCATTCTGCACTTTACCGGTCTTAAATGCAATGTGTAACTCCTACTGTCTTGACATACGCAGGTGTTTGCCCTACACTTGACATCTTTCAGCCATGCTGAATCTCGAATGACTAAGCAGTGATCCATGTAAACGTCATGTCATCTCGAGTTTGATGTGATACCTTTTAAACATAGGAGGTGAAAAAGATAATCCTTTCCCTTCTTTCTTTCACCTGAAAGATAAATCACTCTATTTGTACTGTCTGGAAAATTAAAAAGCTTTTATTTAGCGCCACTATTTCAGAACAAGCACCTTTATGAAATACAGAGGCACTTTGGAAACGCAGAAGCATATTTTCAAACGAGTGCGGATATTCTCAACATCACTTTAAGTATTTATTATAGCTTTTGCATTACAGTCTCAGAAGCTGAGGTATTTATATTTTTCACGATGTCTCCAGCAGATGATAGAGTATATGCCGTAGCTTTCCTTATATACTTGGGAATGTATGAAAAAGGCCTCTTATTTTAGCATGTACTATATCTTATAATTCTTTTTCCAGATGAAAGTGGTAGTAGATTAAGTTCCCCCCCTTCTTCCCAAAGCTCACGCAGGTGTTTCTCGGAGCATGACCAAGCTCAGATCTGAATGCTATGCAATCAGAAAGACTGAATCCATGCAGAACAGAAATAAAAGAACATTTGCACATCTAAGAAATTTTGACAACACTTGTGGCCCCAGTGCTGAATAATGGAGCGCGATTTTGGCCATACCACTTCTACCTTTCCCATGTTGATGTGAAGGCTTGGAGCCTGCTTGGGTACCACATCTTTTTAGGGTGAAGAATGACTCAAATTTCCATTTCCCATCTGCTGCTGGTCCTGAGACTGGATGTAGCTTATCCCATATACCTATCTCTGCTGCTGACTAAGCTTCTGCTTCCGAAACCTCAATTCTTGCCATCATATTTTAAAACCTCTCTTTAACGTTCAACACTTTGCAAAGGTGTATTTCCTTGGGTTATGGTGATTTATGCATGACTTAGAGGTGGTGCAGAGTCATACGGTTTGCAATAGGGTGCAAGCTGGTCATGACACAGTAAAACCTGTATTCAAATCTCTTACAACCATCTCTGTCTTATACTAATGTAGATTTGTAGAAATTAATTCTGGTTTACGCTAATATAGATCTATTGAAATTAATAGGAGCTGCTTCTGACTTACACTCATATAAACAAAGAGAATCAAGTTTGCATTTCAAGTTTACATATAAACCAGTCTTAAAATTTTCGCATTTTATCTTTCAAGGCTCTAGAGCATTTTCTTGCGAAGTTCCTGCTATTAAACCTTTGAAGACAAATTGCCTTTAGCTTATTGCTATTACCAGTGAACTGTGGAAACTGCAGGTGAGATTGTTTTGCATAGGATGAGGATAAGATAAAGGGAATTTTAATCCTAATCTGCTCAGAGATTTTCTGTAGGTCCTGGAGTAACTAGTTTAGTTTCTATCAGTTTTTGTGAAAAATGCAAATAAATAAACTAAATCACTCTGAATTCGATCTGTCAGTCCTTTCTTTGGATATGAAATTCAACCTACGCTAAAAGTAAGATTTCAAAAGTAAATGGTGAACCCATCTTAAGAACTTGTTGAAGTTACTATGCTAAAGCCCTAACTTTAAACAAGATTCTCCATGACTTCTACTGCTTAATCAAACTCCAGGACCAGACTTACCCCTCTGGGCGAGGGGCTAAATTACACTCTGCTGGCCCGGCTCCTGCAGGAACCTGCCCCGCTGCTCTCCTGCCTGCACCCAGAGGGGAGCTCTGAGCCGCGGGCAGTCAGCGGCACCAGGCAAATAAGCCTGGAGCCTCACTCCCTCAGCATGCTTAGGAAGCCAAAACCTGGCTTGCAATTTGATTCTGCTTTCCTTTTTTTTTTTTTTTTTTTCTTTTTCTGTCAGTCTGTTAATGAATTTTGAAAAACATCAAAGCCTGTTATTTTCCTGCAGTTTGCAGTCCAGCCTGCTGGCTTTCCATGCCTTCCTTACCAGCCTGGTCCATTGCTTGGCTGCTGTAAAAGTTACTACTTGGTCTCTTTATATGGTTGGAAGAACCATATGTCTCTGTTTAGTATTTATTAGAGCTTTTTATTATCTATTTTAGTTTTTATAAAAGATTCCAGACTAAGAAATAATCTCATTCAGGGAATGTGGCTGGTTCAGTGGAACAAGTGACAGCCAGAAGACTTGGGTCCTACTTTCTCCATTGCATGACTTCAAGCGAGCCATTTTCTGCTCCCGCTCCTGCCTTGACCATCAATTCTGTCCAGCTGGGTCAGACTCCCAGCAGGAGCAGATATTTTAGCACAGGCTGCATTGCACGAGCTGCAAGCCTTTGTCCTCCTTGCTGGCTGGTACCAAGTTCACTGAAATAAGTGGGCTGATGCAATAAAGTCTACCCTGTTGGCAGAGAGTCCAATGCACATCCCTTTACCTGGCAGAGGATGTTCGATACCCTCGCTAGCGGCAGCCAGGGTGGCACGAGCTCCTGCACCATGTGCTGATGTTGTGGCTGGGCTTTCTTGTAGCTCCAAACCCAGCAGGCCTGTCACTAACTCTATCAATTAAAGCGTTCGCTGCTATCTAATTCAGCTGAGTGCTAGGAGAGGCTTGTTCTCACTGGGGTGTAACAAGAGTAATTATAATAATGATTTGCCCATTCCTCACGACCGTATTTTCTCTTAGCAACGGGCTTGAGCACCACAAGAAATGTGATCGAAGTTGAAAGAAAATTCTCTTTGATGCAATGGAGGTTTTGTTGCTGTTTTGGTTAGGGAGGGCAAGCAGGGGAGTCTGTCAATGCAGTCCGTTAATGACAAACAGGGGATAAAGCTCCACGGGGATTAGCGAAGTCTGAATGCAAGTCAAGTGGTCTGATTCTGTAATTTCAACCAAGTAGCAAAGCAACCTACAGGCTTTTTAGTGTTTAGGTTGCCACAAAGAAGCTTTGCTGTCATCTCTGAAACACTTTCTCAATAAGAAATTTCCTGGAACACTAAGGTCTTATTTCTTGTGGGAGGTTAAGTCATTGCATTATCTCCTCAGGTGAAAATTCATTATGCTCATCTTCTATGTGTGTTTGAACAGCCTCTTCCTGTACAACAGGCTGCCCGTCTCTCCCTTAGGCGGTAACAGCATCAAGTGGTGTTCAGTGCTACTTATCTTGCTCACCTGCCAATTAGCTATAAACTGTAAGAAGCATTGTACCCAAAAAGAAAAAAAAAAAAAAAAAGCTGGATCAGTTTCAAGCTTAATTACTCCAAAAGAATTCAATATATTATTGCCTCAAACAAAAAAAAAAAAAATCCGAACCTTTAATCCTCTTTGAAGATGTTTCTTACTGATATATCCCATCACATATTTTTAACACTGGTGACAGTACTTAGAGAAATCATATCCTATGTTTGGTTAAGCCAGGAAATGCATTTGATTCTTCTACTATAATTTTCAGAGCAGCTTAGTAAAGGCAACCTCTCTACCCCTTGTAAACCACCCCATTGATGGTACTTAGTTAAATGCTATGTAGTAAATGGAATTGTTGTTAAATTAATTTAATGTGTTTGTGTCGATATTGTATGACACATTCACCTTGCACATATGAACTTCTTATTCAAGCATGGCCTTTTTTCTAAAGATGTTAGAGACCTTAAAGGGTTTCCACACCGCTGTTTGTGCCTCACGACTCTGAGATCAGACCCGACGCCGAGGGAGGGAGCGCAGGTGAGATTCACCCCCACCCTCCGAGCGTGGCCCGCAGGGACGAGGGGACATTCATGCACGGAGGCTAATCCTGCCTCAGGGGCTTGGCTCAGATGGGGCCAGGGAGCACAGCGGGCTGGTCGAGCACTCATGGGAAGAAAATGCCCTTAATTCAGTGTGCTCTAATAGATGATGCTTGACCCAGGAGAAACAAAAATGCTATATGGTGAAAATAAGGAGGGGAAAGAAGAGGAATGAGGTTTTTATTCTTATGGAGTTTGAATGCAGGCATGAGCCACAGAATTCCAAGGGCGTTTTTCTTACTCGCAAGCTTGTAGCGTGACTTTGTGCCATGGGCCTGACCACTTGAGTGTGAGCCCTCTCTGGTTTTGCAGGGGCAAAAATGGAAATGCAGCTATATATTCCTACAGTACTGCTCTCCTGCAGTGCAGGAGGTCCTGGTTTAAATGGGGATGGGACTGGATGCTGGAAGGTGCGCACAGCCCATGACCTTGCCTGAGTGCATACAAGGCAAAGCTGAGGGGACCAAGGGCTCTTAATCTCCCCCTCTCCCCCATGCCCCAGACATAAAATCTGGTTTTCAAGAGTAACTAAACAACCATGAAGTGATTTTGCTCTAGCAAGGTTTCTTTGGCAGATTTCAAAAGAACCGCCCAAATATCTTCAAAGTTTTGAATAATGATTTGTTTTTCACACATGTGCAACAGTTTATTTTGCTTTCCCTGTGAATCAGCTCATGTACTAATCTGGGGGCTACAGAGACTGGAGTTTGCTGCAAATTGTTAAAAAGTTGGCATGCTTCCTGTAAGCGTTTCCCATAATTGAAAAAAGACTGAATTTGTTTTATTTTAAGACTGAGCAGGTTCTTTGTTGTCATCAGATTTGCAAAACAAGACTGTTTTCAACATAAACTACTTCAGGAGTAAAGGTCCTTACTGGTTTACATTGTTTCTTGTTTTCTTCTTAATATATACACCAATTTTTTAAAAAACTGTACTGTTGAAACTTATATTCCTCAACAGATCTATTCTCAAAAAAAATTGAGCAATTAAAAGGTGTCATTTTAAGTTTTAAAGTGTGAAATTTGAAAGTTGAATATAGACTACTATACAATCATTTTTTTTTGTCTTTTATTATGCAGTGAGATATAATACAGCATAATGTTGCATCATTTTGGACAAGGACACATGGTAGAGTTGTTTATTTTAACTCTGAGTGTTCATTTCTTGATTTCTGAGTATTACAAACACATATAAGTACCAGCTTCCGTGCTGCATTTATGTTGCTAAAACTAGTCAGAGTTCCTCATTTAATCCTTCTCAGTTAGGCGGCTCTGGAATGAAAACCAACCAGATAATAAACCTGCACTTTTGCACCAGTCCGAGCCTAAATGTACAATGTCAAGAAGATTTAATATTAACGTTCGCCGCAGCACTGTTGGTTCACCTGTATAGCATTGGCCAAAGCAAAGATTAGAGCTGCAGACAATAGTGTCCTTCCAAAGGACGTGTGCTTCTGGCTGATGACAATAGCTAATTCATACAGCGGTGGTAACATTCGATGATGACGCAGAAATTGGGATCTGAGGTAAAAGGAAAGTGCTGAAAACCGACTACTCTGGCACTTTTTCAGTGGTTTAAGGCAGCCCTCTAGAGACAAGAGAGAGCACTGCGCTGGGGATGCCAAACCGCACCAGCCGAAACCTGTGCGGGGGCTGCGAATATGGGCTTGGCTCCTAAAGAACAAATAAGTTTCCAGGAATTTTTTCGGTTGGTTTGATTTTTTTTTTGGTTGGTTGGCTTTTGGGATTTTTTTTGGGTTTTTTTTTGTCGTTTTGTTTTTTTTTTGTTGGGTTTTTTTTGCTTTTTTTTTAAAATACAAAGCTTCTCCACTTAGCTGAAAAATGGATCACAGTAAGTCTTCAATTCACAATTATTTCCTCTTGTAGCACTTCCAACATTTTGAATATACTGGTAAAGGCATGGTACCAGTAAAACAGGTGAAGCTGCAGCACAGCGATGCTTTGTCCAGGTGGAAGGGAATTACTGCTCTGAGAACAGGGTACCTGGGGTAACGCTGGGCAGCAGCTCTGCAAACGAACTATCCAGAGCTCGTGGAAATACACAGGAATGCCAAATTATTTCAGTGAATTTTGGGTTAGGTATTTAAGAAATACACAAGCTTAATTCTACACCTGGATGAAAATTTGCACTTGAAGTGCTTCCTATGTAGTACTGGCATCTGATGAGTTCTTAGGGCTGGACATACCCTCATCACACCAAGAAGCTCACCTTTAACTTTAACTTCCACTTGCCCGTCTTTTCTCAAACCCCTATAGCTGCTCTATCTGAGAGCTTCACAAACCATCTGGTCAGGCCTCAAAAAACCCAAGCTTCTGGCAAGAAAGGGAAGTTTGAGACAGAGGGTCTCTGTGGGATCTCTCTCCTGAGCTCCCATCTGCCGCAGCCGGTACGTGAGATTTCCCCATCTGGTTCAACCTACTTCAAATGGGCTCCCTACCCTGTGGGCTAGTGACATGTGACCCTGAGAAAGCAGGTTTTCATAGAAAAAACATGCAAATATCATATTTGAATCTCAGCTCTAGTTTGTCGTTATCAGCAGTTTTCAAGCAAAATGTCATATACGCAGTGGAAGAACCAGCCCATCCTTTCTTCTTGTCTTCTCTGCCCCAAAATGGAAGAATCCGTCTATATCAGTTTGATCTCACAATGAAATACAAAGTCACTTAAATCTTGTTTCTTTGTAAGGTCTCTTCAGGGTGGGTTTTCAAGGGAAATGCCTTCTTCTAAAAGGGTAAGGGTAGATTATTGAACAAAAATGTCACAGTGTCAAAAATACACAGTGACTCCCATATAAAATACCTCTCACTTAAACTAGGTATTTGCTAAACTAGTCAGTTCACTGGGAGAGTCACAGCAATCTTCATTCTAGTGGGAACTGATGCTGGGTATTGGCCCCACAGTGACATTTTTTTCTGGGATGAAGGAAACTGATGCTGTAATCGATGACAGAGCTTATGTACTGGTTCTTCATGTGATTTGTTTCTATATTTTTCTTGGCTAGGAGTCACAAAACGTTACATTCCCAAACGGAAGTCTGAGACGCTGCAGAGCATTAGATCGTTAGGTCTAATTCACTGCGCATGGATATTGGTTGGCATTTTTGCGTGAATTTAATGAGTGTTCAGACAGAGCTTGTAACTGGGCTGTTGGTGTTTCACAACCTTCTGGATTAACACCTTTATTTATATTTGACCAATGAAAATGCCTTATGTCACGCTCAGTTTTGTAACCCAAACCCAGTCCCTCAGGCATCCTGATGATGACATATAAGTATGACAGCAGCAGCCACGAAATGACTGAAGCAAAGTAGAGCGTATCCCCAAAAAGCTTTGTAACGGGTTCAATTGACTGGGGAAGTTGTCAGTGTGCTTGAGTGACTGGAATGATGCCTCTAGGAATGTGTCTGGCAGCTTGGTGTCTCATCTGTGCTTGTGGTGGGAAACTGGTGCTGAAGGTGTGAAATTTGGTAGACTTTCACATTTGGTTTGGGCGTAAGAAATCTCTCCGAGCGTGTTGGAGCCAGAGATGGGTTCAGTGCAAAACCTTCAACCTGAATAGCCCCATAACCACTCCTGTTTTTTGGACTCAACTCTCCTTGAAAATTAGGAAAACAAAATAAAGAAGTCTGCTTGGGTTGCTGTTACATGTGTGGCTTTCAAAATCGATGCACTTCCCTTGGAGCACGCAGATGTTGTGCTTTGTGCATCCAGATGGATGACTATTTCAAAGTGAGATTTTATAAACAAGGCTCCTTTTTTTTGTTTATTTGGAAAACAACTGTAATTTCTAAATGTTGTATATTTATTTGTTATGGGTTTGTTTACTTTGATCCACATCTGACAGAAACAGTTGCAGTCACTGAACTGAACAGAAATTAAGAAAATGCATTCATATGTCTCCTGGCATAAAAGAGCAATCTGTGATTTATGATCTCGCTCAGTTGCTGAACTTGATTGTAAGAAGGGTAGCAATACTCCATCCGTCATCAGCACAGATATCGCACTGCTGCCTTCCTCCCCATAACCACATAGTGGTACCTCAGTCTTCACTGAGCTCAGTCTCGGCCAGCTGGGGTTTATTCAGCCCAAGGTATCCATCAGGTACAGCTCAGCCAGATGGGTAAGAACGAGATACAGCTCAACAGATGTGTGAGATGTGTTGGCACTTGATGGGGAGTACCGGCCCCTGAGTGTCTCATCATGGATTGCTTAGAAAATTACCCAGGGAATAGGAGTGGCATGGAGAAAGGGAACCAGGAATGACTTGTTCATGGTCTCTTTAAGCACAAAAGCTAAGGAGCATCAGATGAAACCAAGAGGCAGGTTTAAACCAAGCAAAAGGGGATACTCTTTCACCCAGTGCATAGTTCATCCTTGCCACCGTGTTGATGCTCACAGTGCGACCAGGTTCCAAAAGTGTTTGGACAAATTCATGGAAGAAAAACCCATTTAGTCATTTAAATCTATAATCTCTATGTCTGACTCAGGAAGTCTCTAAGTCACTGACCATTCCCTAGATTAGTGATTACTCCAAAACATTTCACTATAAGTTGTCCTGCTCTTCCCTGAGCATCTGCTGCGAGTCGCTACTAGGGAAGGGATAATAATATCAATAAACTTTGCCCTGTTGAGGTGCATCTGCTCTTTTGTTCACGTTCAATGAGGAAGGCCAGAAATGTTCAACATCACACAGAACCAGGTCCTGTCATCCCCAAAACCTTCATATGGACCAAGGTCAGCAAGATGTACAAGTCCCAGTGGTGTTCATGGCATAATTTTTGGCAAGCACTTGTAGGCCTGCTCGCACATCTTGAGGAATCGTGACTGTAGATCCTTAACACACAGGTTATATGTATTTAAATCAATGATTTCACTGTAGTTAGGATGCCTTTTCGTCACATTTTCATACCTTATAAGACTATTAACAGAAAAGCTAAACAACCCTCCTTGCCAATGTAAAGTCTATTTCTGTTGCCAGACTTTGATATTTTCCTGCCCGGCTCCTGATTTTTTCATATTGACACCTAAAATGCCCCTAAAATACAACTTATCTGTGAAATTACAGTTATCGCAGCATCATTCTTCCATGGGCAGGGAGACTGAGCAACTGGCGGTCTAAAATAACAACCCTGTGTAATTTGGTCGTGCTTTTTTGATGCACTTGTATTCACCCCCCCTAACCCCGTGCTAGCATGATAAGCATAATCATTTTCTCCCTTGTACTATATTTTGGCCATATACTGGAATTTGATCCAACAGTCACCATTTGCTAAGGATAAGAAATGGCTTTAATGCCACACACCGACACCTGAATCCTATCAATTCTTCCCTGTTTCATTTCTTCCAATAACCCAACCAATTGGCTTGAGCAAGCAATTCAGAAAAAAAATAAATGTAATAGAGGTCCCTCTTTTCAGAAAGGTACTTCTGTCCAATTGCTTTCATCTTGAGAATACAGCTATGAGGTCTGTTTCAAGGGATGTCCTTCAGCAGGCAGCATGAATTGCAAAATCAGTCACACAAATGGCCTCCCATATATAAAAATAACCAATATATCAACAGGGCTGAAGCCAAGCAGCAGTTAAAATAACTACTAGATCAGTAACACTAAACTTACAATGCAGCTCAACAGACAGAGGCATCTGAAAAGGAAAAGCGCAGGCCATTTTTAGTTTGATTTATATTATTACTTCATTTTTTATTCAAGATATGAAACATTCTGAAAAGCAAATGCTAAAAATTGAAAAGGATTGCCATAACAAAATGAAATACAGTGTAAGTGTAAAATTGATAGGGGAATATTCCTGTCTCTAATGAGACAGGATGCTGTGGCTGAGAGAAAACTCAAGATAGTCTCTGTGGTGGAAGAGCCTTCTTAGAGGGATGCTGCAATCCCTGCTCATGCTGCACGTGGTTTTGCTGTCTTCATTGCTGCTGCTTTAGGAATAAGTCTTACCCTGCTACTGCAGGCATGAGTCAGCAGCTTCCTTTTAGGCTGAGCTGTATTTATTCATACTAGTTTTCCTAAAGTTTTGGAAGTGTTTATTTGGAGAGTTCAAACAGGAGGATGGAGGGATCTAAGTCAGGGAGGTAACAAGGTAACATGCACAATTAAAAGAAGGACATTGCAACATGCTGTGAACCTCTTAGCCTGTTCTGAAATCCCACTGCAAAACTTCCTATATCGGCATATTCTTTCCTGTTGGCAGGGAAGGTTGTTTTCTTCCAGCTCAAACACCTTTTTCAAGATTCATCCAAGTTCACGGTTAAGAGAATAAGGATAATCTCCATGATAACTGAGCTTGAGAGACCCAAGTTCAGGTCCCTGCTTCCTGCTTGATTTCCTGCATCATCTCTCAATAACTCTGGTGAAAAAGTGCAGCTTTTACTAAATGCAGCTCTTTATGGTCTAAGGGTCCTGGAAGGATGAACAGAGCACATCCTACGGACGGCTAGGGCGATGTCCTGCACGTTTGCCGTGTGCTCGAGGATGCCAGTCCTGCTGCCTCTGAAAGCAAAGAAAGAATTGGATAGAATGAAGGACAGTAATATGAATCTCTGGTACGTATTATAGAAGATGAGACTAACGTTGTCCGTACAGGACTAATGAGACTTAATGACAGCATAGTTACTAAAAGATACATTTGATCTGCCTTAGAAAGCAGACTGAAATCCCATTCTGCTTAAAGCCATTAGCAAAACTCGTGCTGACTTCAGTGAGGCCAGGGTTTTACCTATAATCAGCAAATTAAATGATTCAAAAAATGCAAACATATTGTCCTAGCTAAGGGCAATTATTTTGTAAGTTGTTGCTACCTGAACTAAACTCAGAGTGGGGCTAGATACCCCTTTATGTAAAAATACATGTCCAAGTGAATATAATTCAGGCTACAAAAACATTTGAGAAAATTCAGACCTAATATGTCTTCAAAGCCTAAAGTGTTTGAGCTGTGCCCAAGGTTCAATGAATCGATAGATTTCTTTCCAATGACTTAAAGTGAATGTGGAAGAGGTCCTTTCTGAACTACTCATGATGCCTTGCGTAGCCCTGGGTTGGTTCACTGCTTTGGAAGATCTGAAGATGAATTCCACTAGCCCTAATACCAATTTGAGTATGTTTTCTGCTGTGCTGGCAGCTGCTCTCTTACAGGAGAGCTGATAATCCATTTTATCAGATGGTTTTTCAAGGGGTGAAAACAGGTGCACCAGGCTTCACAGAGAGTGTCTGGAGACCCCACAGACATCTGTAAGAGGAGAAATATGCTTTCAGGGTTTTGATAGCTTTAATTGTGTCAAATATGTCAGTTCTGTTTACTTAGTAATTAGTAATGTTTACTCAGCAATTGGTAATGTGTAATTAGTTATATTAGTAAGGAGGGTATCTTTCTAGACTCTGGAAACCAGGCTTTGAAGCTCCTGTGCTGCAGCGCTGAACATGCAGAGGTCTTCAGAGGTGGCTGCTGATTTATGAGAGAGACAGAATGGGTGTTTCACTAAAGAATCATAGAATCATTGAATCATTAAGGTTGGAAAAGACCTCTAAGATCATCGAGTCCAACCGTCAACCCAACACCACCATGACCACTAAACCATGTCCCTAAGCGCCTCATCTACATGTCTTTTAAATACTTCCAGGGTTGGTGACTCAACCACTTCCCTGGGCAGCCTGTTCCAAGGCCTGACCACTCTTTCAGTAAAGAAATTTTTCCTAATGTCCAATCTAAACTTGAGGCCATTTCCTCTCGTCCTATCACTTGTTACTTGCGAGAAGAGACCAACCCCCACCTGGCTACAACCTCCTTTCAGGTAGTTGTAGAGCGCGATGAGGTCTCCCCTCAGCCTTCTCTTCTCCAGACTAAACAACCCCAGTTCCCTCAGCCGCTCCCCATCAGACTTGTGCTCCAGGCCCTTCACCAGCTTCGTTGCCCTTCTCTGGACATGCTCCAGCACCTCCATGTCCTTCTTGTGGTGAGGGGCCCAAAACTGAACACAGGATTCGAGGTGCGGCCTCATCAGTGCCAAGTACAGGGGCACGATCACCTCCCTGCTCCTGCTGGCCACACCAGTTCTGATACAGGCCAGGATGCTGTTGGCCTTCTTGGCCACCTGGGCACACTGCCAGCTCATGTTCAGCCGGCTGTCGACCAGCACCCCCAGGTCCTTTTCTACCGGGCAGCTTTCCAGCCAGTCTTCCCCAAGCTTGGCAAGGCATCCCTGGAGACCTGCTTTTACTTCTGGGATCTTTCAGAGACTACCTGTCTAACCTCTGGTCAGCCACTTAAAGCGATGCTTTCATAAAGCTCTTAAGTTTCCCAGGATTTTTAAAAGTGTTGCTTGCAACTTTTCTCCTTGCTTCACCTCCTGCCAGCGCCGGCCCTCCCACAGCTGCGCTTCGCACACGCATCTCTTCTCTCCGACATTTGCCATCACCACCCACCACCACGTGGGATGCGCTCTCTTCATCCTTCCACAGCCCCGGCCCGTCCCCGCCGCCCCTTCCCCGCCGCCCACGCAGCCCCGCGCCGCCGCCACGCGGGGGGGCCGTCGAGCCACGGACGGGCAGCGCTCCCCGCCCCGCGCATCCCCGGCACCGGCGGGCACTTTTAACCGCATCCCGGTTAAAACGTAATTAAAGGACCTCTTAGAGCAAAAACGACCGGGCAGCCTTCGAGAAAAAATTGTAACCCGTGTTTTTTCCACACCCGGGAACTAACGCAGGGACGTTTTCTAGCTGCTTTTGCTGACGTGAAGGAGGATGGCTGGCATCGGGCTCTAGAGTTTAATCACTGCAGGTGATGCTGGCATCCTCTCTTCGTGCCATCCCACATGGTAGTTTGCCTCGTGTCTCGACACTGGTCAAAACCCTGTGTTCAGGAGGTCCTGCTGAATGTGAGTATGGTGCTTGCAGACAAATCGAGACCCAGCTCTGCCCACAGCTATCCAGAAGGTATAAATACAATTCAGGGAAAACTTGCTTTTTCTCCTGAAAGGTTTTATTCTGCTATAGAAGCCCAAAGGCTACTTCCCACTACCATTACAGGCTGCTGCTTTTATGAGTTATATGCACTGCTGAGGCCAAGATGCCATAGAGTAGATTAAAGGGAAAAAAAGTGTTCTCTAAGTCCTGCTTCCAGCTCCCAGGGTATACGGAATGGGGTGAAAGGGCAGGCGCTGGCTTGGTTAAATCAGGGTTAGGTGCATAAATGCCTTTGAGAGTCTGGGAATGATTATTTAATGTTTCCTTTTAAAGAAAGGAAGAAGAGTGGGGGGAGTGAGTCCCCGCTTTGCCTCATCTAGGGCTCTGCATGTCTGTGGGCATGGGCTTTGTCACAAGGTTGGACAACCCCTGCACCACCCACACCTTGGTGAAAATATGCCCTGTGTTCAAACCGGTTCGGTCAGGGGAAGTATGGAGAAAACGTGTCACTCACCAAGAGAGGAAAAATGCCAAAGAAATGTTCATGAAGGAAGACAAAGTCACCAGCACAGGTTTGCACCCAGGATTTGGAGCTGGAAATCTGTCTCAAAGGGCTGTTAGGGGTATTCCCAAAATGCTGGAGCTGCCTTTCGCCCTTCCTCAACGCAGATCTGAAGGGCGTATCAAGCACAGTCATGGTAGGGAAGGTCTGTGATGACGTTGGTGGCTGCTTCAGTCTGCATGAGCTAAATAGGGTCAAGCTTCATCAATATTTGGCTGATGATTCAATAAATGACATTCTTCCTCCGCTCTTAAATGTCACGTCTCAGTCAAGCTCCTGCTCTAAGCTGCTAGGATTCCCAACTGAGCTTCTAACACAGTTTTCCCAAAATGGCAGTCTTCATTCCCAGGTTTCACACAGGACACATACATTCACTGTATAATGTATTTGCAGAGCTTATTGAATTACAGATACTTTAAAAATGTATTTTAAATAGAATGGGATTTAGAAATTATCTCAATTATACCTGTTTTCAATGTCTTTTATATTTCACTTCACTGTGACTTCATAAAAAATCATGACAACTGATTTCATTTTGTAGATGATTTACAGCAATACACCCTGCAGCGACTGCTGTGTTCCTGGGGTTACAGTCTCTTACAAATTTTTGTCTGCTCTTTATTGCTTCTGTGCAATTATTTCTTCTGTACAAGAGGATAATAGAGTGAGATATAACCACATGAATGTTCCCGTGATTACTTGTGACGGCTAAAATATGCTAAGGGGGATTTCTCAGCATTAGGAAATTCTCTAGCAACTTGCAGCAGAAATGAAGACCAGAGAATTTAAATCTCTTAGAACTGAGTGGCTGAAGCCATAAATACATATTCACCTAAAGATTCAGACAGCTGGGAAATACAGCTAAAATCACCCAGATCCCACATTTAGTGGCAGACTTGGGAATCAGCCTGGAGGATTTTCTTGGGAATTTGGCATCAGAAGCAAGTAACTGATGGTGGCATAGGTAAGGGCTGTAGGACCAGCAGCAGAGACGGACTCTGGTCGCACAATATCAGCTGACAACTGTACCGTCAACCCACAGTACATAAACATTATCAACATAACAGATCACTCTTTTCCCAGCCCTCTGGATACGATGCAACTCCATTATTGCAATATTCCTCAGATTTTACCTCATTATTTCCCAGAATTGGTTACCAACACAATTTTTTACTTTCTTCATTATTTAGACTTGCTGATGCACCTTTTTTCCTAGCAAATATTCAGACCTGTTCTTGTTTACTCACAGAGGTCATACCTTACTTGTTTGTCTTCTCCTTTATTCTCCTTATAAGACGTGGGCTAATGAAAAAACTATTCCATCCTAGAAAAATACACGCAAACCAGGGCTTTTTTGGAATAGCAACATGTGTGGTGTTTTTTTTTCCCCAGCAATAGTGGACCAAAGTAACTGAGCATACATTTCTATTACACACACAGGCTTTCAGTGAAATCACTCGTAGCATATAGTGCAGAATCTTTCCCTTAAGCAGTTATTTGTATCAAATAGCTTCCTGATTCAATAGTTTACCATGACTTTGTAGTTTTATAGTTTTCTTAATTAGTTCTGTTGTTAAACTTAACAATGTGTTGTCAAGATCAGTTGGAAGATTTAAGACACACTTCAGACACACCTTGTCCTCTGGCTATACAAATATGTCTCCAGCATCAGCAGATGAAATGGCAGTGGTTTCAGCAAGTTTCCAGAGGACTGAAAAAAGAGAATACCCAGAACAATGTCTGAAACATCAATTAAAGTCTCTTTTTGAGGGCAGCCTGTGAAAAATGACTGTTTTTACAAACAACAGGCTTTTGAGATCCAGCAGTGGTGTACTTAGCATGAGCTAAGAAGAGAAACTGCTACAAAACAAAAGAAACAGGAAAGAATTATGACTCCTCTTTTCCATAGGAATGCCAAGACTTTGTTTCCGGACTGGACTGCCCATTCCCTTCTCCAATACGATGTTGGCCATGGGCATACGAAAACCAGATTAAACAGGCTAGATGCCATCATGTATTAACCTCCTGTGCTTTTCCCCGCTAACAAAAATAGGTAACTGTTAGACCATCTTTATAGCTCCAAAACTGATGTGCTGAGAGGTAAGCTTTGCCAGTCACTGTAGCTTATAGGTTTTATTGCTGGTGGCAAGATTTGTTTGTACGTCCTTCTTAATTTTATGTTTGCCAAAAGGAAAGTAATTAGAGCGATGAGTTCTGGCATCTCTGTTATTCAAAGGAATGGCAATTAATCCAGGTAGTCATAGGCTGATTATTATCCCTGTTATTAATTATTACTCTGTATCCTTTCCAAATCTACTTGGACATTTGCAAGCGCTCTCTACTATTGTGTTAGTCAGCATTGGGACTGATGTTGTTGGGGACGGTGCAAGGTCCTTTCTGATCCTGGCGCCTGACAGTCTTTGAGTTATGGCCTCGTCTTGTCCGCTTTGAGGAGTATCAGACCGGCTGTGTTCCTTCAACATACGCACAACACACTCAGAGCTGTGCTCCGACACACGGATTATGATCAAATCTCATGCTTGTGTTGGCCAATCTCAAGGGCCAGGAAGCTGTCCCCGATGTTCAGTTGCCTAGATGTCCCATGTGGACTTTTATTTCATTTTTCTCTGCAGCTGAAGGGTGGGTACCAAGCAGCACCCAATATGTGGGGGCATTCCAGAGGATCCCCCTTCTCAGGCCAGGGGTAGCTGGACTTCTTGGGACCCAGCTGTGCCGGTACAGAGGTCACCAGCAACAGCAGTTCACTGTCACGGGTTACCATATCCACTGATTAGCTGAGGGTATAACAATAAAATGATAAAATCCGTGAGGCAGTTTTTATCAGATCAGAGTAGAGGGGTTTTGCCTTTGCAGCACAGGATCTGGCTCTCTGGCAGGGACTATATCACAGGCCAACTTTGTCTCTGCATTGAGGACACATCAGCATCTTCAGCTTTCTGCTTCTGAGCACTGTTTCAGTCTCCAGAGGACGAATGCACTCTGAGCTCTGGCACCACTTCTAGAGCCCCTGTTGAGGGACTCATGAGCTTGAGCTGGAGTTGCCTTGGGCGTTTTTCCCAGGGATGTGTTAGAGTCCCCATCACTGGAGGTTTTCAAGATGCAATTGTTCAGGGGGCTAGATAATCTCACCTAGGCTCCCTTTCCCGTGAAAGGTTGGATCAGATGATCTTTTGAGGCCCCATCCAACCTGGGCTGTTCTATGATCTCCACATGGCACACCATACTGTGGTGTAGGCATTGCCTTAAGTGCTTATGGTACCCAAGGTGAGGGGCCGGATGACTTAATGGACTCTCTTGACACTAGTCTCTGGGAAGCTTTGCGGTGGTACTTGAACTAGTGACATCTACAGCTCTGCAAAGGCAGAGCTGATGTGTTATCAGAGCTCAGCCACCCCTATGTGACACCAAACAGTGGAAGTGTGGTGCCACTGGTTGGAAATGTGTCACCCCTTAGTGGATATAGGTACCTTCCTCCACCTTCAGTCCCATGATCTTCTGCAGTGGGGACAGAGGGACCTGAGACTTTGACTCTCAGCCCAGCAGTAGCCTTATGTTGGCCTGCCAAAGGGGTCTCTGGCTCTGTTCTCCCTGAAGTGTGCCCCAAGTGATGGGCATGAAGCTGTGGAGGTCCCTGCCTGAGGACCCAAGCTGACACACCTGTTTCGGAGCATGGAGTGGCTCCAAGGTAGGATTTCAGCAGCACCTTCAGGTCCAGGTGAAGAGACTGTCCCATTTCCAAAACTGTACAGACAAATGGTGGAAAACAAAAAGAAAACATGGCTTTTCTAGGTGACCACAGAAAAACAGCTGGAGAGATAGGAATAGACTTTTGCAGCAGAAAACCTGCTTGTGCGAACATCTGTGGGTGAGGAACCTCATACCAGTGGAGACCGGAGCCAGACAATAAATATAATATTAAATATTTGTGTCTGATAGCCTCCAGAGGAGATCTCTGTGTGAGTTCTGTTTCAAGGCCATTAAACAGCATGTCCCTACTTTTCTCCCCAGTCGTCCCTATGAATTTCAAATGCTTCTGGGTAGGCTAATAGGTATATTATTTGTACTCTTCAGATGAAAGGTGTTATAAAGTGTACACAACCATTTAGTCCGATCAGATTGACCATGTAAGCTGTGTTTCTTTTGAGGCCTATTATGTTACCTAAATTTAGAGTGCACTGTAAATCACATAAAACAGAAATTACACGGTGATTATGCATCCTGTGAAAAATGTAGGTGAGAAATCACGCCTTTGATTATAAAAGATGAAATGTAAACTGTAGGCAGTCCGATGCAGCCAGGCTCATTTATATTGCCTCGCATCCTGGTATGTCGCTTATGAAGTGGCAACATATGGAGCTGAGTGCTGACAGAGATGACAAACTGCATTTCCAGAAGCAGCACGGCTGCCTTTATGGGCATTAATCAACAAACTGAAAGGCCTAAAATGAAGAGGAAATAATAATAATAATAAAAAAAAGACGACTTGGGAGATTAAAGGCAAGGAGGCTTCTCTGGATGTGACTCGAAGCCTGAGGAAATCCAGACCAACACTTCAGCACGGTAGTGAGGGGAAATTTTTGTGCTATAGGCATCTTGTTCATCTGTGCTGAGGTGTGCAAGGCTCAGGAGTCCTTAAATAAACCTGGGATAGGCAGTAAAAAAAAAAAAAAGATACATATGTAAAGCATAATTTGTTTTGGTCAAAACTACCTCTAAGCAGATGTCAAAACGTTTAGCTGAGAGTCTGAACGTTCACGTTTTCTGAAGGGTAGGCTGTAATAAGCAACTCACTGAAATCAAACACAGTAACCTGGTGGCTTTAATGAGTCTTAAAATCAAAGGCGCACAAGCTATCCGCAGCTGAATTAATATTCAAAAAAAGTCCCAGAACGTGCTGGATGAGGCGCCAGGCCTAACCAGAAGAATAATTGTGTTAGAAAGCAATATTGGGAAAAAACATCATTTACGAGGAATGGAAAACCAAAAGCATAATAAGAAAAAGTTCTGTGTGCTAGATGTCATTAAGTAAGGGAATAAAATGAGAAGTGACAATAGTCAAATTTTCGGTAAGGATTTTAATACAAACAGCAAAAGCTTGTTTAGGCAGATAACTATCAAAAGGAAAGAAGATGGATTATCATGCAGAAAGGATATTTTAGAGATTGGAGATAATCCATATAAGGCCCAAACTTAATGGAAGTTCTTAATTTTTTTAGAGATGAAGACAACAAGCACTGCAGAAAAAAATAAATTAAGAAAGTGAATGAGGGTATGAAAATGGAAACTACTGCATCAAACTGCTTCATAAATGCAAATTGTATAGAACAATTTGCATCAGAGAAAGCCAAAGAAACTGGCCACAAGAAATGACATCTGACACTAATTATTTCTAAGAAATGTATGAAATTACAGGCTGACAACTGCAGATAAGAAAATAGCAAATAATATATAACGAGGAAAGGGGAAGAAGTAGTGAACTTAACTTTTCCATTAATGCCACTGAGAAAAAAACATGTCTTTTCACGTTAACATATGACATAATGGCATAATGCTTGAAACAATGAAGCAAACCACATTGCTAAGCACTGTAATTTGCTGTGTCGTTGGATGGGCTGTATGTTGCAGTACATGAAGATATGAAAATAATTTTGCAGATGGCACCATTCCTGAAGATTTGCACAGCAAAAGATCAGCATACAGTTTCTTTACACAGCTAAAAATCTCAAGTATTCACTAACAATTTTTACTGAAGTCCAGGTATGAAGCGATTGTGGAGTCCAACAGATCTCCCTTGTGCACAGCATATGGCCTCTCTTGGAAATAAGCATGAGTTATGATTCCAGCCAAGTGCACAAATATATGGAAAAGCTTTCATGGAGACGATGAGATCCTTTGAGTGAGCTTGCTGGTAGTGTGGCTGAACAAAATACAAATGCCACATGAGCCTTAATAAAAATGATAAAACTAGCACCAGTTCCTGCCAGTATAAACACATGACAGTTTTAAGCTGATCTTTCTCACGCTCATCGTAACTGTAGGGGAAGGGGAAGATCAACAGAGTCATGGAGTGAGATATTACTCATCGTGGCCATTGTAAATGATTTCCCCAGAGGCTGTAATTTCTTTAGGAACTTGCTCATTCTAACTCATTTCACACACTAATCATGCCTATAATTTATTCTGCAGATATCTGCACTTCTGTGGTTTGCTCTTGGTCCTGACTAATAGTCCTCTGGGGTGGCATGTCTCACTGAGCGTCCCATTGGGGACCCCTGAGCCTGAGCAGGTCCTGCTGAACAAGAGCAGCTCAGTGCTTTGTAGGACTGTGCTTGGGGATATCAACTTCTCTGTTTCTAAGAGGGCAATCGTCTGATGGATGGGAGGCACTATAGTCTGGATTTTGGATTTAGCACCAAAGGATCAGTTATCCCAAACAAGTCTTTCCAAGGTGAATGCTCAGGTACCTCTTACATATTTTCCAGGAAGCCAGTGGAGACCAGATGACACACCAGGGAACTGGTTAAGCAGAACAGAGATTTTTGGGAACCCATTCTCTTTTTTGAGAAGAGACCAGAGTTTTTTCAACGTAATTTCCTGAAACGAGGTGTCGTGGTTTAACCTGGCAGGCAGCCAAATACCACGCAGCCACTCACTCACTCCCCCCCCCCCCGCAGTGGGACGGGGAGAGAATCGGAAGGGTGAGAGTGAGAAAAACTCATGGGTTGAGATAAAGACAATTTAATAGAACAGAAAAGGGGAAATAATAATGATAATGATAGAATATACAAAATGAGTGATGCACAATGCAATTGCTCGCCACCCGCGCTGACCGATAACCAAGGAGCGATCGCTACTTCCTGGAACACGCCTATCATTCATATACTAAGCATGACGTCACAGGGTATGGAATACCCTGTTGGCCAGCTGGGCCAGCTGTCCTGGCTGTGCTTCCTCCCAGCACTTGTTTTGTTTTGGTTTGTTTTTTTTTTCTTGAGCTGAATGTCCTTGACTAGCAGGGTACTTAGCAACAACTGAAAACCTCAGTGTGTTATCAACATTCTTCTCATACTAAATCCAAAACACAGCACTAGGAAGAAATTTAACTCTATCCCAGCTGAAACCAGGACGCGAGGGTAGAGGCAGCCTTCTGTGCTTTTCTGCACGGTGCTGCAGCAATCACTGCTGCCCATCGGGTTTCCTGGACATTATTGCATTTAAAATGGTGGAGTGATCTTTTCCTCAAATTCACAATGCGGCGTGACCCAACGGTACGGCGGGGTGTCTGGTGTGCTCCGGGCATGCCTTACAGCACCTGAGCACTTACTGAGCTTTAGCAGAAAAATAGATGCTGAGAAGCCAGGGGCAGATGCAGCTTTCTGCATCCTCAGAGACCTTCCCAGTCTCACAGGGAGATGCCCAGATACAGTATGAGCTCCAAGAGCAGAGGGTTTTCAGCTTGCAGTTTTAGATTTAGGTGCCAAATTCCACCTAAATCCTTCTTTAGGTAATTTAATGCTTTATTGAATCTAGTCCTCAGCCTGTCTCTGCCTTAGTTCACCTGTAAAGCATTTTTGTCCTGAGGTTGGAAGCCTTTTGGAAGCGAGTGCCTGTTGCCTTCGGTTTGCAGAGAAATTAGTACAGCAGGGCCTTGAGATGATTTCACGACTTCTTGGTACGAGCTAAGGAGGGAAGACCAGGTCAGAAACACTGATGCCTTTCATTTGTGCAATGTGAGTATAAAATGCTGTCAAATCAGAACATAACAAAGTGTGGAGGATTACTTTACAACAAATGGCTTCTTAACAGTGTAAAAATGCCCTTCAGTGGCTCTGCTAATTGTTAGAATATTTTACAGTGGGGGAATTTTGCTTAAGAATCTCCCAGCCATGTAAGAAACACAGATAAAAAGGAAAACAGGTAAGACTGAACGTTCAGGACAGACCTGTGACAGGAGGCAGGCTTGTTTGAGAGAACTAAAATCACAGTTTGTTCAATGTAACCAGACAGTGAGGATGCAGGCTTTGGCTATTTATAACTCACAAATAAGGCAAGCAGACAGCTAATATAGCCAGGGGCCAGAAGTAACAGAGCAATGCAGTTTTATTAGCAAGCCTAGGTGGACATGTCATTTGCGATATCCATGTGTGAATGTATTTTTATCATCTGTATGTTGAAAAATGTCACAGAAGCTTTAAATATGAAATTAAATAAAATTAAACCTTACTGAAGATAGCCGGATCCCTCAGGCATTTGGAGTCTCTCAGTGGCTTAAACGATAGTTATAGAGAGAAGTGGGCTAATCGCAGGGGACTTCAGTCTCTATGGGAAAATCCAACATAACCAGCTTTACAATAGTTAGAAGAAGAAACATCGTTTAGAAACAATAGAGAAGAGCTGCTTAATTATAAACTTCCACATGTACACTTGCTGACATATGAATTGAAAAGTAATTCAGCTCAATTAAAATGTTACAATCCAAATAATTAGATTGGATCATGATATCTCAGTTCCGTTGACCAGCTGATCCATCAGCTGGGTAATTAGCCAGCATTAATCAGTTAAGCTCCAGCAGAGGTGTTGGTTTAATACACCTGTATTTATCTCTAGCAGAGAGAGCTTTGTGTTGTAAAAATGAAATAAAATAATTCGCCCTGGTTGATGACATTTCAGGTATTTCAGTTTACTCTTTGCTGTGCTGGGTTTCTTGGCTGGAAATACTTGCTGTGACGTGCCATGGTCTGCCTTTCTGAGAGTCCCGGAGAGGCTGTGACAGTCCCTGGGTCGGCTGCTCGGCAGCTCCTGCCATCCCCCGAGGAAAGTCGCCCATCGCAGGAGAGCTGCATGTCCCCTGAGGGCCCGACAGCATTAACACCCTCATCTTGCACCTTCAGAGTGGAAAGTTGCCATCCCTTTTTTTAATTTAGCATGTTTGTCTTCAGTTAATAGCTTTCTTTTTTATATCTTTGATTTTTTTTTTTGACAAAAAACAGTTTCTGAAGGAAGCCCATGTTTTTTGTAGTATTTTTAATATTCTTCATTAAAAAAAAAAAAAAAATCAGTGAAAAGGTTTAACCACTACCAGTGGCAGCTGTTTTATAAAAAAGAAAAAAAAAATCAGTTTCTTCCCTTGAATGCTTACAGTCTCAAATTTTCAAGAAATGTAAAATAAGGGAAAAAAGATAAATATGTAGTAACTTTGTGATTTCTTTGAAGGTACAGCAATAGCCGTAATCATGAGTCAGGTAACTCTGCCTGTGAATGATTTCCTCGTGCGTGGGAACCTGTGGCCCATGGGACCAGCCGGGAAGGGACAAGGCAAGCATGCTTAAAGGTACTGATCCTTCCAGACATTTCTTATCACTTACTCATCCCTGTGCTCAATAGTATATTCCTTATGATGATTCATAGTTGTGCAAAAGTTAGATATTCTGTCAGCGTTGGTTTAGGTTGCCTCTTTCGTATACTGCATTCAAGTAGCCTGTTAGCTTCTACATACCATCTTCTTAAAGAATTTACTCTTCCATAGGGAAGACATCTGTTGATCATTCTCATAAATACATGACAAATTATTCCCCCCCCCCCCCCAAATTTTTCCTTACTTTTTTTAGGTCTCAAATACCTTTGACTCAAATTTTCTTTATTTTCTTTGTAACTGTCAGTGAAAAGACACAGTTTCCTCAAGAACCATGTCAATATTAACTGATTTGTTATATTATTTTAAAATAAATGGAATGACCTCCATGTTCTGTGTGCAACTTTGTATTCAAGTTGCAAAGATGTCTTGAGGAGTTCATTAAAAGTATATGACTACCAATTCATTACCATCTAATTTCTTCCCCAAAATATGTTGCTTAAATGTGCTCCAACTCTGCATGTTGTAGCGGCAGGACGAGGAGCATGGGAAGGTGAGGCTATGCAGCACACCACCATACGGGGCTATTTTGCTGTGTGATTTCTGTATTTGAATGTACTGAAATTGGGTGGATGTGGTAAAGGAGAATGATAAACCAACTCATCCTGGACTCCCTCACCCTACTTGTCAAGGGTCCTTAGAATAGGTCCCAAATTATTGTTGATAATGTATGGAATTTGCACTTAAACACATTCAGAAAAGATAATAAACCACAATGCGGGGGGGATACTTGTGGCAGCCTGTTGCCTCATTTGACCAAAATACAAGAGGATGAAGAAGCTGAGAAGGAAAGCAGAGAAACCTTGATCGCTTTGGTATGGAAAAGTCCCGCAGGTACAAGCAAGGTATTGCAGGATCACAGATAACTTGTTCTGTAGCTCTTAATGTAAATTCACATTGCATATATTTTCAGAATAAAGTCAATGATTTTCTTCTTGTTATTGTACTTAGGTTTTTGTACTAATGAGTCTGCTCACCACTGCCCATTGAAAGACCCCATTCCCAAATTCTCATATGTTAAGTATTAGGATTTATTATTTTGATGGCAGAAGTCACCTTTACAAGGAAATTACTACCTTTAAGAAAGAAACTTGAGTTTTAAAAAAGGCAAATAAAACTTTGGTTTTCTCAGTGTTTTCTTTTTGCCTTTCCTTTTTAATCTTTTTATCTATGTCCCCTTTTGATTTTTATCTTGCTGTTGGGAAAGACAGTAGCAGGGCTGAGCTCTGATAAAATCAAAAGTAAGTGTTTGAGCATTTGTACTCATCTTACACGTCAAATACAAGGACAGCAAGAATCCAACCTTGTATTCCTAAAGCAACATGAAATGAAACTCTTCTCATGTCATCAATATTAGGGAAAGCTGTGGTGATTATACATTTGAGAGAAAATTAATTTCAGCCATCAAAGCATAACCTGTCTGTGTGCCTTTCTTACAGAGAAACCTGGAAGAGTACAACGCCCAGTGAACAGCATGGTAATTCTTATTTCCATCGCAGCTTTTGATCTGAGTTTTGTTGGGGAGCGTCACAGGGTTTTTTACATTTTTAATTGCTCCTAGGAGAAAAGTTTTCAAAATCTCAAAAAGTCCATTTGAATGACAAAATAGCTTTCAATTTAGCTGATGTAAATTAATAACTTAATGGGGAAGAGTTTTCTGTTTGATGATGAAAAAAGCAGTTTTACCTTCTAGAAACAAAGCATTTCAGCCTGCATGGGTTTTGCAAGACTTGCAAATACACAAGGTGTAAGTCTTAAAAATGTAGACAGCAATGCAGAGAGTGAGTGCAAAACAAGTTGGGTAAGAGTGCAACGAATATCACTCAAGAAGTGATACTCTGAAGGAGTAAAATGTTATTACCCATTTTAACATTTCATTAACCATTTGCAAATACACATTTCCAGTTACCTTTCCTAAAACTGCAGCCTTCTGTTTCTCTAATCTGAGTTAAACTTGCTTATCGTTTGTCTTCTTAAAAACAGGACTAATACCAGGACACATTCTTAAAGTCACAAAAATCTTTTGAATTGCTCCATTTTCAGTTTCTTTAGAATAACGATATTCATTCAAATTCATTCAGTTTCTTTCTTTTTTTGGAACAACTGATGCAATTCTCCTGGAAAATATTTATTCCCTTGGCTAAGGACAGTGTCGATACCTTCTTTAATTTACATTGCTATTTTGTCAATGGCAAACCATAATATTTCCAACATAAAAGGAGTGGTTGCTATACACCATGCTGCATAAACAGGCAAGAAAATAAACCCATTCATTCAGAGGGAAGAGAAGAGGTGGGGCTGGAAGAAGGTTTCCAGCCCTCTGAGCCAAATATTCTTCTGCTTAGGCCAAAAAAGCAGCCCCCCCTCGCTCCAAACAGAAGCAGTCTCCTTGTGCATCGCCCACTGGTACTTGTCAAAATAAATTGTATATTATGTATTTAGGAGAAAAGAATAGCCAAGCAATTACAAACAGCTCAGGCTAATTTTAAATCTGTTAAACAGAATTAATTAATCTACCTCAGAAAAATACAAGTCACCAGCTTACTAATTTTTTTTCAAAGCTTTTTATAACTTTTTAAGAGGAAAAATTCCAGAAGAGCAATCCATAGCTGCAGATGCAGCTGCCTAAAACATGAAGAAAATAATTTATTTCTATGTGCCTTTGACATTTTTCTTGGGTGAGAAAAAAAGATACTTAAGCTTCACAGCACAAATATCAAGACTGTAGGATCTACATATTTCTGTGATAGACTCATTGTGTATTTCACTCTGTGAGATGAAGCAGAAGAACCAGGACAGTCTTTTTGGCCCATCCTTTATGTATCCTTGGTAATTTTTGTTAAGAGCAATGGTTTGTCTGCTTTCAAGTCTATAAATTCCCCTGCATGTACCATCAAGAGATTTTTGCTGTTTTGCACTGCCGATTCAAGAGATATGAGAAATCTACCGGCACAGCAGAATTCAGTGGTGTGAGCAAGGAAGAAAGAATAAAAAAAAAAAGGCACAGAATCCTCTTTTTTATGTTGGGCACTTTTGGGCTGGCTACAAACTTACTGGAATCAAATATCCATATTGTGTTGTACAGATAAACTGAAAAATTGAGTACTAGATTATTTGCAGCCTGGATCTACCTGGGGGTTTCCGTTGTAGAGAACCAGTCTACAGACTGTACCATCCGTGGAGAGCCCTTACTCCTTGGAGTAAGACCGTGGTGGCTCCACGGGTAGGGAAACCAGAGGAGTAATTTTGTGCACTATCTACGTGGACCAGAAGGGTCCATGTGTTGAAGTCTGGACTCCAGGCTGTGCCAGATTCCTGGTCTGTTGGTCTGTACCCATCTCGACTCCTCTGGAGTCGAAGGAAAAGGAGTAGAGCAGCAGTGAGTTGTGCAAATCACAGCTTGCTCCTCTTGCAGGCTTGAAACAAGGAAGACAGTGAAAATATCACTTATTCCCCAGAAGTCTGCATGCCGTATGGAAGAGCTGGGCTCATGTCCAGAGAGACTGAAATGGGAGTCTCCAGCCAAAAGAGAGCTGGAGGGCAGCAGCTCCTCTGAATAAGGAACTGCACAAATGTGTGGTCTTGACCACGTTAGGTGATGAGAAGCGTCCCACACACCACCCGTTGCTGCTGTGGGGATGTAAGCGCCCACGACCCAACTCTGCTGGGCTCCTTGGTGTTTGTCTGGAGCACAGTCAGGGTGGTTATTGCCTCCTCCTTCCCACTGAGCTGCACTGGCCCAGTTGGGAACTGGGAACACAAGGTAGAGTCCCCAGCACACGAGTGGGACAGAGGGGTGAGTGCCCAAAACTTCAGTGTCTTCTGGGGACTGCCAACAATAATTCCTTACTGCAAAGCCCGATTGTACACATTGTTGTCTCCTCCCTGTCACCTTTGCTCCTGATGAGCCTTCAGAAACACTTTCTGGGGAAATAGTCATGAAAATACATAGCGATACAAGAGTTTATCAGAGTTTCTTTTTTGTAAAAACATTCTCATAAATAAAAAAGGTCACTTGCACAGATATTCACAAAGACTGTATAAGAGGAATTACAAAGGTAGCCTGGAGGAAATTGCTATTTTTATTCAGGTAAACAGGTACAGATACTTTTACAAACCGCACACAGCTGGCATCGTGCTTTTATATACATATATATATACATGCTTGTGTATATGTATAGCGAAATAAAATAAAATGTGCCAATGCCAACCCTCAAGCAGACTGAGGACTGCTGTGCTAAAATATCCTCATGAAACGAAAACAGGCTGGTGGGAAGCAACAGCAATGGCTCTTGGTGAAGTTCCTGAATACAGAACCAAGGGTTTGGTTCCTATTTCTGACCACTGCTATGGCTAAATATGGCTAAACACTTTTTTCTTTTATTTTTTTTTTTTTTTTTTTTTTTGGCCAGGGTTTCCTCAAAAATCTCTGTTTCTGCTCCTAAATAGATTGCAAACTCTTATGAGCCAGGAATCTCTCAAAATTGGCAATACCTACTATGATGAGGATTTGATTTCAGCCATTCTTCTGCTAAAATCTGTACCTCCCGAGATACTGTCCTATATTCCTCAGATTTCTGGGAATCCAAGATGACTGGGGAGATATTTCTTCCTTTGGAAAGGCTGTTGGACCAAAGCTATAAGGAATGGTATATCCAGCAGTATCGCTTCTGTTTTCATGGGCATGTTGATGACAACGTTTTTTTCTAATGAGAAATAAAATGACTTGATTGCAGCCGCCATGTCTACCAGCACATGCACCCCAGGGAGAGACGATCTCACAGGCAGATGGAGAAAATCTGGGAAAGCCTTCTGGGAAAGTGTTAGTAACACCTCCTGGAAACCACAGGACCCCCTCTGAAATGCCCCACAAACACCACTGCTAGTGGGTGTCTCCTGGACTCACACACACATGTCAAAAACCACGTGTGATGGCCTGGAGGACCTCCAGCTTCCTGGGTATTTAGCACTTCACAGGGATATAAATAAGGAAGGCATTTTATCCCAGAAATACACATGAAATAAAGATACTTGATAAAAACAATTTACAGCAGCATTGAAAATTTATATATATATGATAAAACCCCATTCCAAATCCAAATCAATCTCCTAAACTGAAGACCAACCACAGGAAAAACTAATAACTAGAAGCAATTTATAAGGAACTGAAAACATCATGAGAGTAGGGGAATAAAATATATTTTGAATAGAACAATATAATGTTATTGGCAACACAATGGCATACAAGCCTCTGGAGGTGTCATGCTGTCTTCTTTGATTAAAAGCTTGCACAGAAATATGAGTATTAATTTAGAAAGACTGTTTATATCTTCAGTCTCTCTAGGATATTATTAATTGGAGTATGCAAAATTGGGTCTTCAGAGCTCTTCCAAAATATTGCAAGCAACAAGTCTTTATGCGGGAGGATAAAGCAAGGATTTCAGAGGGTTTGGAAGAAATAATTAAGTTGTATTACTTGCAAGTGTATTCATTTACAGGAAGAACTTCCCCACAGCAGTGGACATAGCTATCTCTGTTTTTCTTTGACAAATATTTCCTGAAGAGAAGATTATCAAGATACTCCAATTAATCCTAAGGAAGAAACCATCTCACTACTGTAAGCGACCTGGCAATCTGAACTAGCTGTCTCAGATCCTTAGTCTATATGACTTTAGCATCGATAGTGAGACAAGCAGCTTCAGAGGGGGTGTCACCCCATCCGAAGGCAGGGGATAGTTGAAAAAATGTCATCTACAACAATTTCCTTCCTTCAGCTGGCTATGGAGGTAAATTCTGCTTTTGAATGAGTGCAGATAGGACAGACAAATACCTCTCTGATCATCTTTCTTTTAGTTACACATGGGATCCATGATGCGTTTTATTTCTACGTCTTCGGTGGTATGGGAATGGAGAAACCGTTATATATTTATCCCTCTTTTAAGATCTTAAATCAACACCCACCATTGCTTCTTTACCTTTTTAAATTTTAATCCAAAACCATCCTGCACCTTGATACTTTTAAGAGATATATATCTGGGGCTCAAGGACAGAGAGAAAAAACAAAAAGCATTGCATGGTTTATACCATGGAGCTGATGTATTCTTACTCTTTATAAAGTCATTCAGTCTGACCAGGCATCAAAATCTGTCCTGCAAGTTTGTTAAAGGAGGAAGAACTTGCTGATCAGAGTCATCAGGCAAATTAATGGAGTTGATAAAAGCATCGCCTCTACTATGTAGCAGGTGAACACAGCTGGCATCTGGTTAGATTTATGACTACCTAAAGTATGTGATTTCCCCTGTACGGCTACAAAAGCAGGCAGCAGGGGAGTGTGATTGCCAGTGACAGATCAGGCCTAGAGAAGAGGAAACAAATGAAAGAGGGAACTCGGGAGCTGCAGTTTCTAACTCAATTTGCCTGGTGTTTACATTGGAGAGACACTGCCCCAGGCAGACGAGAATTTCCACCATTCAGAGGAACTTCTTAACTGGCAATAAAACCAAATTTCACACAGCAAAACTACAAGACTTAATGAAAAGGAAGAACCTCTTTTTTTTTTTTCTTTTTTTCTCCTGTTTGGATAAGCAGTAACAATATTTAAATGCCATTTTTTAAAAAGTCTGTTTATTTCTTCAATGAATGGCCTCTCATTTAAACTCGCAGAGATATTTGGATATCATCTAATATTTTGATTTTTAATATCAAACTTTTCATCCTTCTTCTTAGGAAGGGAGCAGCTTTCTCAGTAAAAGAGAATATAGGGATCTCCTTTGACCCTGATGTCCACCATCCACAATGCCAGCCATGAGAGTTGATGCAAGGACTGTAATCCTTCCCCCTCCTCCTTCTTCCCAAGTGCTACTTCAGGTTTTAAGAAGAGCTACTTAAATGTTAAGACGATTAAAATACCAGTCTGGAAATCAGAGAAGCATGCCACTGAAATCAGGGTGCTTTAAAAAGAAACTGGGGTCATCTTATGATCTAAGCACAATTAAATTATTAAAATATAAATTGAATTTCAGAGGGGTCTCTTAACAGAGGCTTAAACTGTCAAGCTCTACAAGTCAATCAAAATGATGGTATTTTCCCATTGTCCGCGTGAATAAGGGTTAAAAGCTTGAGACCCCAAATGTGCAGCTGATCCTGAGCAGAAAAGCAATGGATGGAAGCATGATGTATGCTCAACTTCTAGCTAAAGTCATTACACTGAAAGTAAAGTAGCTCAGGGAGTGCCCATTGCCCAAATCCAATTTTCATACCAATGTGTTGCTGAGAGTACAAATTACTGAAAATTTGCCAATCCAAAGCTAATATTCAGAAAAGCCTTTCCAGTAAAAGTGAAAACAGCCTTCAGTGCTGCTCTTCCAATAAAGCATATGTGAAATAAACCCCACATTATTTCAATAAATAAAAGAAAACACAAAGAAAACATAGTTGTATGAATATTGGTAAGAGGAATTGTATTCTAAAGCTGAGTGCACGGAAAGAAACCCTTTTCGAATGCTTACTCCCCAGCTGAGTAAGAAGCAAAATAAATCTTCACGCATAGTCAAGGACCGATGGATTTCTTGGTGGGAAGAAAGCCAACTGGTTGAGTTTTACCAGTAGAAAGGGGAAAGGTGGGAACGCTGTGGAACCATAAATCCTAGCAAAGCCTAAAGTTTGTCTGCTAAAGTTACTTTCCCCCACCTAATAATTTCACTTCCCGGCATATATGACAAGTTTACCTGCCTCCTTTTCTGCCAGATTCACTCCCATATATCTTCCTGTCTATTCCCATACGAGATGATTTGGCTGCTCAGTTCCCAGGTATCTCACACATCCCACGTGGAAAGGCTGCGCTGGTGGTGTGCCCGTCACGTGTCCTTCCCCTCCACGTGTCTGTCTGTCTCACCAGCCTTCGGTGGAGATCTCTCTTGAGGTCATAAACTTTTTGCCTTTGATATTAATTAGCGATTAGCTTTCTAAATGTGATATCCCAACGCATAACTGTGTCTAACCTCCCTGGGACGTGGGTGTATGAATACCTGATTTCTTGCTTTACCCCCAGGAGAAAGCAGTTTGCTGGCACCATCTGGAAGCTGAGCATGTCCCCCAGCCCCAACCAAAGTCTTTGCTGCAATCAATAAATGATGCTACGAAAACAGAGTTTAGTGCCTTTTTGCATGGATCCTTATTAGTGAGGTCAACCGTAATCAAGTGGCTAGCACAATTAATTCCAGTAACAAAAGAGCAAGATGTCAGTGAATAAGAAAAAACAGGTTAGAGAAAGTTTGGATAAACAACATGTTTTCCAAACATCAAATCTTGATGATCTACATGTTGGAGACCTTACTTAAAGAATAAATCAAATATTGCTAAGGGGAAGACTGATGATGCACTGGGGCAGATTGGTTACTGCATGTGTGGGATCCCTCTGGTCAGGGACCTTTAGACAAATGTCTGTCAGAAGGGCTACTGGTGCTGCAGGGCAGGGACATGAACCGCGTAGTCCCTTGAGATCCTTTCTAGAGCTGTAACTTTATGTTGTATGATGAATAACTGAGGATGTTTTAGGCTATATTTGAGATTTCATTTGTAGATCAAGAGTGGAAGGATTGATCTAGGAATAGGGCTTGAACCAGGAATACGGTTATAAAATGGGCATTATCTAATTCTTGAAAAAAAGGTAAATATCTTGAAAGACAAATTCATTAAAATTCTGATTAAATCCAGTGGGTGCATATGCAAAAAAAATGGCTTTGATGTGATTCAAACCTATAAATGTGAGTGTTAGATGTAATATCTGTTCAAAAGGAGAGTTTGTTTGGAAAAACTGTATTTAAATCAAGGAGTTTGATGCAAAAGGAAGTCTTATTTCTATTGGTGCAGGTTGATTGCTGAGAGTGATTTTGGTGCCTTATGAAACAGGAAAAATCATTTCTACCTCAAGAAATATACATGTTAACTGTATATTATTTTGCATATTTTAATATTCTGGCTGACACATTTGATCCAAATAACTACAAACTTCTCTTTAATATGGTAGCTGACTGTTGGTAATTTGCAGCTGATGGAGCAAGACTGACGAAGATTGTTTCAGAGGAAGACTGTTTCAAAACATGATTTAAACAGTACCCTGGGATTTATAAACCCCAAATGGTCTCAGTTCAAATGCTTTTGTTTCCAAGCAGATGGAAAGTGTTGCCGAATGATTGCCAGTCTTACGTTCTGATCCTGGGCTTGGGGTGGGGGGCACTGGGTGTTTTTCTTCCCGTGCTATCAGGAAAAATAAAATCTCTGCAGGCCACTGCAGTGCACATGTGCTGCCACCAGATTTACACAGATGTGATTGTCTGCAATTCGGTAAACATTTCTTTTGATGGTGCCCCAGAAAGAGAATCTAGTTCACTCCCTCCAGGCTATGCAGAGCTAACTGGGATGGAAAAGAGTAAGCAAATAAGTAGAAAACAGCCAGCAGAAGCGAAAGAGCGGATGGCATCCCCAGCCCGCTAGAAAAGCAGAGTGCAATGCATTGCAAGAAACGTTTTCCTGAAACTGCCAGAGCAGAGGGCAGCCAGCTGAGCTTGTTAAATGCACATTTGCTGATGAATAAATATTGTGCCTGTCATTTGAAGAGGTTATTTTTCCAAGGGAATGCTCTCTTCCCCAAACACAGCCCGGGAAAAGGAACAGAAATACCGTTAAACTCCTGCTGCTTGGACAGGGTGTACCAGGGCGATGTGGCGTTCGCTGACTTCCCCATGCTAATTTGAAAGGACATGATTTCAGTGTCTACATGGCCGGGTATTCCTCTGCAGTGTGCACTCAAGCATTCAACCTTTCTGTTGCAGTTTGAGTCATTTTATGATACCTCTATTATTAGCAATACCTGAGCAGAGCAAATAGAGCACATCCTTTTAGCGGAATTGTTTTTTGCACTTAACCTATTGGTTTATTTATTTGTGAACACTCTGGCTGAAGGAACTCATTAAATAATAATGCTGGCATACAATCCTGAAAGGACTGGCATAGCGTATTCTTAAAAATCTGACAGCATCATCATGCTGCCATAAATTCAACTTCAGCATTGCAATGGATTTGAAAAACATGTGTGCTTTTATATGGGTTGTATTCCCAGTTTGGTGGACTTCAGTTTCTTCATAACTTTGCTTATGGTCTTGCTCAGCAGGGTAGCCCTGACTCATTTGATAGCTGCTTGAAGAAATTAAAATAACACTGGGTTTCTGTGGCCTCCCTAAACAGCCAGAGAGCGTGGGAGGAGGGCAAGGCAGGGCAGGTGCATGCCAGGGCTGGCGAAGGACTTTCTGAGCTATTTTCTTTCCTGTGCATTGGCAGATCCGCACGTGGCAGTGCACGTCCAGAAGAGAGAAATGCTGCAAACCCATGCCTGGGGCTGGGCATGCCAGGGCCACGTTTGAGGAAGGTGCATGGGGCTTTAACAGATTGTGTGAAGGGGGAAGCCAGGTCATCTGCAATACAAGAAGCGTTCAAGACCACAGAGATTTGTCCCTTCCCCAGCTAAGGGACTCGTGCAGCTCCACCCTGCACCAACTCACTGCTGCTGGGTGTTGCAATGATTTCCAGGGGGGTTGGCATTGCCTTGGTAACTCAGCAAGAGGCTTCTCCTTGCAAAAATTACCATGTTTATTTTTCTTGCCGGTACAATTTCAAACTATGGGAGCAATTTGGGTGCCCAAACTGAGTGCTTGTGCTATTTCAGTCCTTCTAAGCTGTCTCTGCTGGCCCCTGAGCTGCCCCACACAACCACCACCAGTTCCAAAGGAGGTCTCAGACACACTGAGGTCTGAGAATAGCACTAGATACCTATGTCTGAGGTCATTAAATATTCTCTGGCAGCCTCGTTTGCACACAAGAACAACTGGAATTGAGTAAAAGTATAAGTAAGAGAGAAAAATAAGATAAGCACCATTGAGCCTTTCTTAGGATAGGCATGAAAGCCAATACCTTTCACCAGTCTGGTGTAAGGGCCAATTTACTGAGATGTCCCCTGCAATTAGCAGGCTTTCCTCCTTGCTCTGAAGCTCTGGCAGGCGGCTGAGATGAGAGCTCCTCTGGTCTGGGTGATTTCCTAATGCTTATGGCTTTTTTCCACCACTGTCTTTGTATGACAGCTCAGCCCTCTGAGTACTTTTCCTTAATAATCTTAGTGATATTAATTTCCCCAACTTAAACAGCAGTAAGGGGCTGGGAGAATCAAGGCAAGAAGGTGCTGTCTTCGATGTTAAAGCTCTCTGCTTTCCCACCCAGCTTTCTTTAAACCCAGTAGCATTTGCTGCCTCTTTCAAGGGCTGGCTTATAATACCTGTGGCTCAGATAACGTGTCGTACCTTTCTGTCCCGAAGTGGTCTGTCTGCATGAAATGAAGCTGTTGCCTGCAGCATTTTCACAGCGGCAGTGCCCGCTTCTCTGTCGGCAGCGGGGAGCTCTGGGAGCAGCACTCGGGGAGTGCACGGCATTTGTCAGTGCACCTGCAATGGGACCAACCTCAAATTACAAGCACCTTTCAGGTGTAAAAAAATCTGTCACAGCTCTCTTTGCTTAGGTTGGGATTTTTACTGGAGCTTCAGATACCCCAAATTCGCTACGTGTCAGTGGGATTCGTGTGTCTGATTCCCTTCAGCTCCTTTGACAGTCATAGAATCACAGAATCATTTAGGTTGGAAAAGATCTTTAAGATCATTGAGTCCAACCGTAAATCTAACACTGCCAAGTCCACCACTAAACCATGTCCCTAAGCACGACATCTACACGTCTTTTAAATACCTCCAGGGATGGTGACTCCACCACTTCCCTGGGCAGCCTGTTCCAAGGCTTGACAACCCTTTCGGTGAAGAAATTTTTCCTAATACCCAATCTAAACCTCCCTTGGCACAACTTGAAGCCATTTCCTCTCATCCTGTCACTTGTTACTTGGGAGAAGAGACCAACACCCACCTCGCTACAACCCCCTTCCAGGTAGTCTTCTCTTCCGTTCCTCCTGCAGCCAGCTCTTAGCAGCTGTAAGCCTTTCATCTAACTCGGCAATTACCTCACTATTAGCATAGGATCCCATAAGGTCTCATCCTGCATCAAGCTCCTGACAGAAAACAGTCTTATAATAGTTTATAATTTTGTATGTACTTTATAAGACTTGCTGCCAAGATAAAGTGATTCACAGCATCTTTGGACACTCTCACCCTTCTGGAGCACATCTAATAAAGTCATTATGGAAGTTTTTAAAATAGGAGTGTGTCTGTTTAAAATATGTTTACAAATAAGCAAAACTTATGAACAAAATAAACCTTGTGCAAAAATTCCTAGCCTTGCAGTTTTAAAGCAACATCACTTAGAGGTTAATAATATACCCCTCCAAAATGTCTCCCACATTGCCTCAGCTGGCTGGCTGCAGGGTGATTTTGCCAGAGCCCTCCCTGCAGAGGTTTTGGGTGTTTTGCTGTGGGGTGTAGGAGGCAGAACTGAAAAATCTAGCGAGAAGCGACAGCCATGAAACCTGCTGTTAATGAACTAACCTGCTCTGAGCGGCGAGATTTGCTGCCGCCGGCTCCTACCGAACGCCCCGCTTGCTGGTGTGCAGCCCTGAGTGTTTCTGCAGAGAAAAAAAGAGAAAAAATTCAGGCAGAGAACACCAAAGCCATCCTCTCTCATGCCTCATTATATCCTTCCTTTGGCACTAGGCATATTTACTGCTATTGCACTTTATGGGAGATACTAATCAGGCAGTAGCTAGGCTTGGGTTTGAAAACCAGATCCCCTCCCTGCTGTTTCATCACCCGTGCGTAGGGTTGTTTTCTCCCTGATGAGCATTGCTTTAGGATCACCTGTGGGTCTGCTCATCACATACAACAAAAGGAAAGTCACGGCTTGCTGAGATGGGTCAGGAGTGAGAGCCCACCAGCTCATGTTCTGCTCTTCAAATTTACTTCTACAATCAGCCCTTCATCAGCTGGGGCCAATTTGCAGAGAGGGGAAAAAAACCTTCCTGCTCCCTTCCAATATCCAGACCTCATAGGTTAATTAGTTTTCCTTATCATCATCACCTGTTGCAAAGGTTTTAGAGGACAATCCCCTCTCTTGGCCGGAGCTGGGCAAGCCCAGCATTGTACAGCATTGCCTACACTGGCCCGGCCAGGCCACCTTGGGCTGTTGCTGTTACAGGGACGGTGCATGGTGAGGCAGGAACGGATAGTGCGGACAGAGCTAAGCCCTCGTCGGGATTTTGTTGTCAATAAAGCACTGAACTCAGGCTGTGAATCCACCTGATGCATTGAGTGAAAAACAACTATTCTCACGTAGTCATCGTAGGAGAGAATTACCCACTGAAATCACGTTGCAGCAAGAGCGGTTCTCATGGCTTTCACTGGGCTATTATCGGGATTTCATAATCAAACGAGCCTGACATAGTTGATCTCGCTCACTGAAGTCTGTGGCTCACCACAAATATGAACAGCAGATCATGGCCTCCTTCTCCTGAAGGACCAAGGACAACAAGCGAGGGCTTTGTAAGCCACCTCTGTGGGCCGAGGCCAATTCCATCCCTGGTGTGAGTTAGAGCAGCCTCACGGAGCAGTTTTCCTCCAGTTTTGTGCTTTCTCTCCGTAACTGAGGCTGTTGCATGAGGATAGGGAGCTAATAAACAGCAAGTGGGACGAGTTTGGAAGGGGACAAACACCTGTGCCTGGCTAAAGCCAACAGCACCCATCCAAAATCTCTGCAGGCATCTCATTTCAGCTGGTGGTATCTCACTGTACTGACACGTGTCTCGCCTCCAAAATGCAGAGCTTGCATCTATGCGGCAGGGCTGGAGGCTGGATTTGCCCCAGGGAGGGTGCTGGGGATGGGGCTTGCCCTTGCCCAGCGCCAGACAGGGTCGCATCCAGCACGCTTCCCGCACACCGCTGGCTCCCAGTTTGCCTCGCTGGCAGAAGGGCCTTTAGCAAATCTTCAAAAGTCGGTGACAGCAAAATGGGCTGTTAGCTAAGAGGTCTTCTCACAGTTATTCTTACCCTGCTCTCCATTAGCGATTAACACGCGTCCCTCCCGGAGAAGGGTTAACAATTCCTTCGTAGGGGTTGACATTTTCCAATCTTCATGAGTTGCTCCCTGTAGGCAGAATGCCACGAACAGTTAGATTTCCTCCCTAAAAAGTGACTTGTCACTGAAAGAGCAACTAGGGCAACAGGCAGTCAAGAGACTTACCACTTACAATTACCACGTCTTCCCTCCTATTTCTATATCTCAAGCCATCTGGATCAATCTAGATCTCTCTGACTTGCTCTCTCCCTCGGTTTCCCATGATAGCCATCCCTATTGCACGGCCACAGGTAGCAACTAATAAATAAAAAAGGTATTTCTACCCCGTACATCATGTATTTATACTACATACACAGGACATATTTTACTTGTATCGAGTGATCTTATTTGATGGCACATAATATCTGTTCCTTGCTGTGCTAAACTGTTGCTCTCGTCTGCTGTATTACAGGAGAGCATGAAATGCTGAGCACAGCGCAGAGTTTTCCTAACATTTTCCCGCTTCTTGGAAATAACCTGCAGGCAGTTACAAAGATGCTGACCTCAAGACTCTTTCATATGCATACTTTAAAGTGACTTCAGCAGAGTTTTTCGTGTTTTACATGTAACTGAGGCCAAAAAGAGGCTTTTGCTCTTCTGAAAGAAGAGCATGAGGGGGAGCTGACCACAGCTCTCCTCTCCCATGAGAGTGCCCAGTGCCTGCACAGAGCAGCAGGTTCAGCAAACCAATGTCTTTACAATGCTTGCTGCACAAGCTAGTTACCACCTGAAAATCCCTGCACCTCTCCAGGAGACTGAAGAAGAGCCCAACAGCACCAGTTTCTGCAGTCTGGGCAATCTGATGCTTGCCTTCGGGGACACTCCTGCCTGGACATCACGTCTCTTTGGCTTTACTTCGCTCGCTGCAGCAATACCTCCCTAAGTCTGTGATTAATCGGTGAAGTCCATGCCCGGTGGCTGGTGCACTGCCTGGGCACATCTCTTGATCTTTTCCAGGGAGAACAGTTTTTGAATTCTGCTGAACTCATATTCTGAGACAACTCTGGGTTTACTGGGTAGTACTGCATTCCTGGAGCCTTTGGGAAGTATCACGTTTGTGGCTCATTTAATCTGCATATTTGTATTTGTAGTGATATTATGGTAGGTCGACTGTTATTGTCATTCCAGATATACACTATATTTTCATATCTGTACCCAGTTGCTACTTGCCTTCTGATGTTACACCAGGATCTTTACCCTCGTTATCTTTAAGCTTTCTATTTATTCCTTAGCACATTTTAGGGGACTGTAAAAAAAAAAAAAAAAAGGAAGATAAGGTAGTTTTCAAGCATAGCAGACCAGAGGAAGCAAATCCAATCTTTCTTTTATTTAGATTTGTTTTATAACCAAGGAGAGAGAGGTTACTGCTATTTAGAACATGGTGTTGGGGTTGTCCAGATTTCTTGGTATAGACATTCATCCAGTTAAATTTATTTAATGTGCTAAACGACCTTTTAAAAGTGCTGTTTGATGTCATGTAGAATATCAGCAACACATTTTAGAACAGCAACAATGCAAGTTCTTTTTCTTTGTTATTTTTGCTATAAATCAAAAAACCAAACATGCTTGAAATATTTATTTTAATGGTTCTTCAGATCAGCCAGAACAGTTGTTTTAAAAAAACAGAAGAGAGAACAACCTTCAGTCCTTCTAACCCATCTCAAATGTTAGAAGAAATAAGGGACTAGCTGAGAATTGATCTGTGATTTCACTTATTTGCCTAAAATTTTCATGTACTTAGCTGAAGTGACCTCGATATTAGTCCTAAATTATTCCACAATTTGCTTCTAGAGCTGAAAAATACCTGGAGAGTATACACAGAACACCAAACCCTACGGGTGTTTAAGATGAGTTACGCTGGATGTAAAGGCTTTAACATAATAATCTTTCAGAATACGGAAGCCAAGATAGACATAGCAGAGGGGAGGTAGATAGGCAAAATAAAGAAAAAAATAAATTACACCAGGCAGTGCCCCGGGGTGCTGGTTGAGCGTTTTTGCATTCCTTTTGAATTTTTTCCTTTTTAAGTAAAAGGCTTTTTTTTTTTTCTAAATCCAAACAGGACAGTATTCTTTATAGGAGCTCATTTGAAGGAAAAGGAAAAAGCTGAGAAGAATGGAAAATCTTCAGTGACAGAACTTGAGAGACATAAAAACACTCAAGGACTGTGAAATCCAATCATGCCTCACAGCCCCACAATATCAGCTTCGCTTGCAGCTACTCACGCCATTGCTGATTCCTGCTGTGGCTTTTGCAGCACGTAACGGTGACTCTGCTTAGTGGTGAGCTCTGTGACAAAGACAATATTGCCGGGATTTGCTAGTTCTGTTTTACAAGTTGAAAGCTCAAACATGAATAAAAATGTGTAGGGGGATGAGGAATGTGCAAAAGCGTTAGGGGAGACCCAAACAAGGGAAAGGGAGGAAGAGTTTTGAAAGGACCGAGAGGTTCTCGAGGGATGGGGAGACTGGGGGTTGGTGTTCGTGTGAGTGCAAAGACATTCACCAGGTGTTGGTAAACATTGTTCCCAAATTTGGGATAATCTAAATACCGAGCATCAGGTTTAAACCAGTGCCCAGTGATCAGGGTACAGATCAAGGGCTCAAAGCAATCACTGGGATGTTTTCCATAGGCTCGAGGGGCAGCTGGACCAGGCTCATCATCTTAATAAGCTCATGGTGCTGTACAGAAAGGTGCATCATGCCTTACAATACCCTGAAAGTCTCTTTTTTAATTCCATCCACTATTTTATTGAGGTGAAAAATGGCTGTGATACTTCAGATACCATTGCACATTTCAACAGACATTCAGTGGATGGTGAGGTTATAGTACTGTGTAATGGAGTATCCACAGAAGGGGGAAGCACTCACAAGTATTATTCTTCAGTATCTATAAAAGCCTAGAATATTTGAAGCTCACATACTCTTCTGTACTGATTAATCCTTCAATGTGAATTGGTAGGTAATGCTGACAATTAGTTACTTCAACTCTGTTTTATTTCCTTCAATTTAGACAGTTAAATATAGATACGAAGTTAGATACTTACACTCCAACTGGGACCTGTACTATAAACAAATGAGATACAGTGTCTAAATTGATTAGTAAATCTGCATAAAGCTTTCTTTAAATGCAAAATATTTTTTTCATTACTGTGTAATTATTCATTACACGCCATCTGTTAAGAGTCAAGTTAATAAAATGTGAAAAAGCGTAGGATAACAACCAAAGTCAACTCATTTCAAAATAATTTTCTTGAAAGTGTTTTCTGGAAATAAATACATTCTATTTGAGCCAGTGAAACTTGTCACACAAATCTGAGGGGGAGACAGGATCATGTTTGCCGAGGGTTTCGTTGTGAAAACAAAAACATTTCCATTTCCAAATACCATTTTAATGTTGGTTTTTCAGAACCATACATAACATTTTACCCAAACTCTCCTAGAGATAGTGATATTTAAGCTTTTAGCAAGTTTATGGGAAAGCAAAACTTACCACTTCTTTTCTGTGTGGAAGATTTCCCAGACTTTCACTGTCAATTATTTCTCATTCTAATTTTAAATGTGAACTTAAATGGATTCAATACATTGGACTGCTGTTTCCATATGGAATAGGACCACAGTGAGGTTTGACAGACCACAGAGATGCTGCCATTAGAAATCTTCTCATTAATTGAAGTGGTAGGAAAATGCAAAGGTGAGTTGCTCACCCAAAGGAATCCGTATCTGTACATTTGAACACTCTTTAAATAGCAGAATCCTTTACGTAAGGGGCATGCGTGCTCCTCAGCTGCTGGGGGAGAAGCTGCAGCTGGGGGGACTGAAACCAGACTTTTTGCTCTGGTTATTCAGCAGAAACGTCGCAGAACTGGCAAGCATCTGGATCCCCTGCTCCTTCTCGAGGCTCCGCAGTCACCTCCCCACTGCTGATCTGGCACCCGTGGCAGCCAGTGCCACTTTCTTCAGGAAAGCCAGGAGTTTGGGACACAGTTAATCCAGCCTCAGTTTTCAGCCTGCCTGCCAGTTAAGCAGCAAGGGTTGCCGTACATAAATATTTTTTCAGAAATCTGATATTATTCCCTACTGCCAATTAGGTTTAGCGTAAGCATTTTTCCCAGCTCTTTTTCCACTCCGTGGACAAGCTTGATGTTTTTCTTCCTAAGCTGGGCTGAAAAGTCAGCAAGCTGACTGATTTGCAGAATGGAAAGTTTAAAAAACCATGGATGTGGCAAAACATTTGGTTTTAGCTTTTTAAATGGAAGCAAAAGGTTTGAATGTGTCCAAGTCAAAGTGTTTAATTTGGATTCATTAAACTAAATCAAAATTCTGCATTGCAGTCTGGTTTGACAGAAGATGCCCACAATGTCTGAATGATGTTTCCCTGGACTTATGATTGTTTGTAGGCACCAAGCTGATTTCACTGTGGTTACCCCTCTTCAGGACCAATAAATAAATCATATTAAAACTTAATTTTGTAATGCTCTCCCAAGCAAGTTATGGCAGCCATAAGGAAAGGGTAGAGTCGCAGGAAGGAGGTGAGTGGCTTTGTGCTGTTGATAAGAGAAGAACTAGTGGTTTTTAAACCAGTCTGCCTGCTAAGCCCATATTAAACTGGACATGATGTTGAAGACTTCTACCTCATTTTGAACTATTTGTTGTGCCTTTGTAATCCTGTTTCATTCTACAGAACTGGAAAACTTCCCTTGCATGTCTGTATTGCACAAACCACTTGGGTGTGTATCAGCCCTTATGCAAAATTCTCTTTGAAATACCACCCTTATTGAATTCTAATGGCAGTCTATGCCTACCCAGTTTATTAAATATTGAATGATTACCTCAGCTACAGAGTATCTTGAGGCTGATAAATTCCAGATAAGAAGCTGAATAAAATACGTATTTATAATTAAACTAACTAAATTAACTTTAAAACTTGTAACGTATCTTGTCTAGTACAGCCTTCTTACTGCACTTAAAATCATGACTAGAACAAAAAGGGCCACACAAATATAAAACTCTTTCTGTTAAGGGAATAATCGCTGTTTAGGAACCTTGTGCATGTTTATGAATAGAAACCAATTTTTAAAGAATTAGAGTACTACAGAAATCCATGACTCTATATAATTCAGGCTGGCTGTTGGGGCAATAAATAAACTCGAAGCATGAGAACACAACTACTTCCTTTCTGAAATGTGGTAAGCCATATTTCACAGAAAATACGAATAATGTGCTTTTCTTTCGGCTTTTCTTAGGAATAAGAGGTCAAACTCTTAAAAGGGGTCTCAGCCTAGCCTTCAGATTTGGATTGGTCTTTATTTTCATACCCCTGAATGCATTTACTCAACTAAGAAGTAGAGCATCTTATGGGGTTTCATTTTTCCTCTGTTTTTGAGGGACATGGTTAAAGACTGCTTAGTTGTCCCAGCTCCAGAGGCATGAATTTATCCACCACTCCAGATTCAAAACAAAGATCATCCCCAGCTGAACAACCACGTAGTGATGATTGGTTCTTTGGCTAGCAAAGTTATGCCAGAAAGAAACCATCATGTCCTACTATGTGAGCTCATTGGGACTTCTGCAATCAGGCTAGCCTTGGCTTATTGTGGCCTAATGTGGTTTCAAATAGGCAGGAAAGATGAAGATTAATCTCAGAGGGTTGTGATGATCCAGTGGTCAGGGTGCTTTAATTACACTTTGTACGGGGTAGAGAATAATAATGGGACACAATTTATTTTGAACTTGTACAACATAAACTGTGGATTGCAAGGACCCAAGAGATGTGAACTGAGACACGTACTCATCATTTTCCCCTGGAAAAGAAAAAGATGGAGGGATCGTCACAGACACATGTTGAAGATTTTCAATTATCAACAAGTAAAGTAAAAATTGGTTTAAGAAAACCCTTTAGGCTGGCAGACACTTTGCTGAGAAAGATGGGTTGGAAGTTGGCAAAGGTTTTAAATCAGGCACTTACAGGGACTGGTTGTCACTCATCCTTCCTTTCAATCCCATCAAGAGACAATAGTGATGCAGGAGTCCAGTGCAGAGAAATCTCTCCACGGCTCTGGAAAGCGTGACAACCTGTTCATGTTTTGGGCTTTTACAACTCAGTGGAGACCCACGCCTACACCCGTAAGTAGATTTTTTGTATGGCTTCTACCTCATTTCCCTTTAAAGCAGATTAGTTTTATCTGCTATAGCTAGCTAGTTCCTAGTCAATCACATCATAGACTACTCAGTAACAAAACATCTTTGCAGTTCCATGCAGAATTGATTACTCCATGTTCTGGTTTATCTACTTTAGGATGGCTGGGACCATATATACCTCGGTGCCCTGTGATACCTCATACTAGTAAAGGTCATGGGATGCTCATCCTTGAGATCGTTGGTGCTCTGTTGGACTCTCAGCTCTATCCAGACCTGCTATATTTTGTCTTTAGCAAGAAGCATAAATACAATGATTGTGCTGATCCAACAGATCATATACTATATAATGTCAGTGCATAAAAGACAGCATCACACAATGACATAAATCTGAAATGCAAACATCAATCATAGCTTTTCAGCTTTTTTTTAATGAATGGTTGACTGGTTGTGAACTAACTGTTGTGTTTAATTTTGCACATTTTTTGGTATAAATATACCTGGTGGCCATGCCCATAGTTTCCTGACTTGATGCGTGGTCTGCCAGTTTGGGAAGTACTCACAAGTAGCGTTTCTGAAGTAATAGAGGAAGGCAACTAAAAACAATTATTTTTCCCTCTTTGTGAAGCTTCTCCCTATTTGGTGAAAAGCTTAACAAGGGTTAATTAAAAGCCCTCAGAGTATTTCCACTAGTCTTTCCGTAAGTCTTTCTACTAACTTCAGCAAGCTTAGGATCAGGCCTTAAATACTGTATGCCATAGAGATGGAAGCCTAAAGCGAATAATGAAAAGAGGATAGAAGTGACATGAATGAGAAATAATGCTGATTGCGGAAGAAAGAATGACCCAAAATATCGAAACCCCAGTAGTCTTGTGTCTTGACACCTCCTACCCATGCTGCAAATAACAGCAAGACACATAAGTAATAGTCTTTTCTATCTAATCTTGCCAGAATTGCTCAAGAAATATCTTTTGGGGGGATTAACTGTTCCTGAACTGTTTCTTCAGCCTATTAGTTGAGAAAGCCTTTTTTCTTGTCATGTCTTTCTCACCTATGAGATTTTTCTTTGGAAAAAACCCAACCCTATCCCAGAAATCATAGTTTTTCAGATCCTGTTAGAAAACACCACATTCTGCTTGTCCTTTTATCTTGCTGTATTGAAGAAACAAGTAACGCTGCCACATGCATCTGGAAACGAAATGCTCGGGGCTAACAGACTCAGCAAACTTGGAAGGAGTAGTTTTGCAGAAAACAAAATAAGGGTACTGTTCTTGTTAAAAAAACCCCCATCCAAGCCCTTTCAACATATGTTCAGTAAATCACAGACGGAGAACTTAATAATGAGGGCTATATTTTAAAGCATCTTCCCCTGGTAGAGACAGCAGCAGATAAATAGGGTGATTTCTGCAGTTGCAGAGCCTGGTTGCAGTCAGGAGGGATCCCAAGTGATCCAAGTATGTAGCTAGAACATATTTTGCTAGCATGGCTGGAAGCCTGACAGATCATTGTTTTTGTAATGTATGTCACAATTCCCAATTCCCGCTTTTCAAAGCCCATACCCACCTCTACCTACAGGTGCTCACATAAACACAGTCCTCCCCAGAATTCATGCTCCTTTAATATACATATAGGTAAAATCCTTCTCTTAATTTGTCTTGGAGCTAATATGATACATCTTATTCAGAAGTTACTGAAATGATATATTCTACATTATTCTGAAAAGCAGATTATCAGAAAATGCCTCCTTGGCTTTCTACATGCAAAGTATAACAATAAAGAAGTTGAGGAAATGAGACATAGCACTTTGTTACCAGAATCTCTTAGAAGATTTAAAGTTCAGTTTGGATAATGTATCACCTCTTAGAATTTTTATTGCAGGTCCTGCGCTTTTTTCACCCACATTATAATACAGCTTTCTATGGTGAAAGTCATCTAACATAGTGCTTAATAAAGTTGCACAGCAAGTAATCTTATCCTTTGGTGGATAAAGGTAATATCCTGGAATATTCATGGATATTATCTGTGTCTCTATCTGTATCTCTGTCTATCTATCTATCTATAGTAATTTACCAAGAAAGATTACAGAAGCAAGGGTTATTATAATGCTCAGGAAAGAAATAGCTATATTTCTCTTAGGAAAGAGAGAAGTATAAGAAGAATGAACAAGATTAATAATCTAGTTTACTTCTTATCAGTTCAGGAATGGAGGAGAGAGGTTATTTTTCTGCCTTCCTCATTGTGGGATCTCTGTGGATAACAGAGCAAGCTGAGGCTGTAATGAGCCTCCACTCCTTTCTGCGACAGTAGCAGGACAAGGCTGCAGCCCCTAAACCTATATGGTCTGACTCACACCTACATGATCTGACTGAGGAAGAGGCAGTAAATGCTTACTGCTATGGTCAGGGACACCATCCACACCAGAGTATCTTCAGGGGGACGGTTTACGCACTGCTACATCCCCTTCGCCACCACAGATCAGACCATTTTATTTAATGCCGGAAAACCACACAAACCCTTTGCTCAAATTTGTTGTGGGTTAAACCCTCATGGGATCTCACTAAAGCAAAATGACTTTTGAAGAACATACTTGTAAAAATCAGAGCATTACTCCGAGTTCTGTCATTGTATGTTCGTGTTTGCAGTGCTATAAACTTGTGCCATCACTTTCATTACAGACCCATATTTTCAGTGATGCATGTCTTGTCAGAAAAAATTGTTTTAAAGCTGAGATTTAACAGTACAGTCCTCATTCTGTGAGGCTTATAAAGAAAAAAATCCCAAACGGTACTTTAAAATAAAAATATTGATTTTAGCTGATTCATGACTCAGTGGATAATTACGAGCTTTTATTCTGCTTTGGGAACCCTGGGAATACAGGGCTTGGATGTCCCTGCTGTTAAGGGAGATGGGCTGCCTCTAGAATTACACTTTCAGTTTATCAGACCAAGCAAGCTGTTTGCTGATAATGCAGCCGAGTTTGCTTCAACATTGCTTTATCATCTCCTCCAGCTGCAATAGCTCATCAAGTCTTTCTAAGGCAGTTTTTACTTGCCCCTAAGATGGGCAAATTCTTATGAGATTTCCTTCTGGAAATCATGCCAGGGACCACATGGAATTCATGAGCCGAAATTTTCCAGCTTTTTGGAATCAAAGATTCAGATTTTCTGCCCTTTCAATCACCTTGCCATCTCTGAACAATGTATAGGCAAATAATTCACGCGGATGTGAATACTCTCCAACTGATTTATATTAGATGCAACTAAGGAGGCAGGCTGAGTGCCTGTAACGTGGCAGCAAACTGCAAGCTGTGACATCTAGGATGGCTTCAGGCAAGCTCTTTGCTCTTGGACTGTGGACTTTGCCCACTGTGACAGTGTGGGCATGGGACTTGCACCCAGAACATTGTCAAGGTGCCCTCAGCCCTGGCAAGACCTCCCCAGGCCAAAGGCAACTGTACAGTCGTTGTACATATTCCAGTACAGCAGTCTGCATACCTGACACACAGACAAACACGCTCACTTTTCCTCTCATAGTTCTCAAATTATTAAACAGAATTTAAACCAGTAGCTTAATTCCCTATCTGCTAAGCGGACAGGTATTACTAAACATGATCTTCTGGCCTGACATGTGGATTAAGAGGACTGAAATGCATGTTGTATATATAAAAAAGGCCTTCCCGCCATATCCTGCTCCCAGAGCGGGTCCTTTTCTCTTTCGGCAGCCCAAAAGTCTGCTTTGGCAGGTGGCTGGTGACCTCCACCGAGCGAGGAGGACATGTTAGGGTCATGACCAAAAGAAGAGGGCACAGCTGGAACAATAATATTTGAGGGATTTTGAGTGTTATAATGGTCTCCTTGAAACCATAACTGAGGCCTTTAGCTGGTCTTGATAGTAGGTCCTTCAGTGCCAGGAGCCAGAGGACAGGCTTACTCATACATCCTAAAGCACACATTCCTCTTTCACCTCAAACGTTCAGCATCTGCTTCTGGCCAAAGCTGCCTTGAAATCCAGACAGCACGTGTCCACATGTGCCACTTTTATGGAGCACTTGATCTCTCTTGTTCCAACTCCTTCCGAGGTGTTTCCAAACATCACCGTGCATTGATCACCGCTGCCAAGTTCCTCCAGAGCGTGAGCACGGCCACCGAGGTGGCTCTTACTCCAGGCCCTTCAGACAAAATACCTTGATGAGAAAGTGCAAGCAAGACTCAATGCAGACATCCTCTTGTCTAAGAGACCTAGCGTGCAATTTAGTAGCTAGATCTGAAATGGTCTTTCGAAAGGTCTTTTATCTGAAAGGGGTCACTGACAATTGAATCTCTGCCCTGCCAATGTATGTTAAAGATTTTCCTGAGGAGCAGACGTGCAGTTTATACTAATTGGATCGAATTTTTTATTCTCTGCGTGTGCTCTCCAATATAACTCATTGTAATGCTCTTTCCTTCCCTTAAGATAACACCGAAGAAAAGACAGACTGTCAGATGTTAAAAAGGTCTACTGAGAAAAAAATAAGGAAAGTATCAGAGTTTCAAGTTTTGGTTGCTTCCCTCCACTAACTTGCAAGAAAGGTTAGAAAAAAATAAATTCAAAATCCACTGTGACCTTACATAGCTGGTATAAAAAAGAGGGAGAAGCCTATGTACAGAGGGGAGAAATTATGATAGCTGGAAATCCCAAACGGCAACATTGCTTGCAGATGAGGAAATATTGCAGAGGATATGTATTAAGACAACCTCAATTTCTCTGCATTTAGAGCCATTATTGAAGACGTTGTTTCAGTTTTAAAAAAATGGACCTAGAAGAGAAAAAAAAGCTTCAACATCATCTAGCTGTAGGGCTGCAGGGACACTGCCTGTGTCTCCAGGCATGGAGATACCCCCAGCTGCAGTGCTTCCTCACCTCCCAGGGTCCGGAGGTAGAGGATGAACAACTCCTTGAAGCTAATTGAATTATACTGACTTAAAATGAAAAGAGAATAAATGGTTTTTTAGCAATAATTAGATTTTTTTTTCTTTTACATAAGAGAAAATATCATTGCCAGGACAGTGAAAACACGTTTTGAGCTTTCTATCCCAATCCTTGGGGGCTTCAGCTTTCCCACAAATAACGAAAGTGGGGACTTTCTGTGACAATGTAATCCACCTAAAACTTGTGATGAAGAGTGGAAGATCCTCAACACTGTGAAAAGAAATCAGTCAGCAACTTCTTTAATTTTTCTTTCTTTATAGCTACCAGATCAATGAGATACTCATGAATGCAGAGGAAATTCTTACATGAATACTGCTAAAGCATTATCATTTCCAGAGCTTGCCAAGAAAACGCAGGTGTTCCTCAAGCCCTGAGTAATAACAATCCAGGGCTCCTGGGTCTGGATGACAGGTATTCATGACAAAAGGAACTAATCTTTCTGCATGGGAGATAATTGCAGGTGATGTTTATTATGCCTAGGATTGATAAAAATCAAATAGTGATTAAGAACATAGATGAAACTTCATCACTTTCTTCTTTTCTGCCTTATAATTAGATTTTGTAGCTAGACTCTCAACTATCAGGGGAAATTTAATATAAGAAAAGTCAAAGATGTTCTAGAATATTATGATATAAAGTATATAACAGATCACTTCAGGGTCTCTGTCCTCACTTGCTCCCTCCACAAATCTTAAATCTTCTTGTGTGGTTGCTTTTTTGTTTTCTCATGGCTGCTCTGACTTTTATCAGAAGAGTGTTTTAAAAAGAGAAATGGATTAGCTAGTAGACATGAAAATAATCTATATGAATGTGGATTAAATTCACTTTTTCCATTGTAGGAAGGAACTCGAGGCCAGAGAAGTCCTTGTTAAAAATAAACTGAAGCTGTCCCTGTTTATCTACAGCTAATAATTGCACAGTACTACTGTGAACTGGGTAGTTTTCCAAATTGTTCCATCAGTGGCTTGCTGATCCTGGACGCCACTTTGGCTCTGTCTCTCTGCATGAGTTTTACAGAAGTTTTCTTTCATTATCAGTAACCCACATGGAGTACACTGACTGATAAGAACACAGAAGAAAGAAGCCAATATTTGCTATTTCATTGTTCGGGTTTATTTTAAACATTTATTGCATTAAAAAAAAAAAAAAATGGGGATGACAAGGCAGAGGTATAGTTGACTGAAAGGCTATGAGTTTTTTAGCGGAGTTTTATCCACATGCTCTACACTAGTGCAGAGATGAAGGATATTGTCAACCTATTGAACACAGGCTGCAGTGGCAGCTATGTATTTTGGAAAAATATTAAAGTCTGTGTCAAAACCAGACCTCAGTACTTTTTGGTTAAACTACTTAATGAAAGGAAGACTAATCCGGGTGGATTTTTCCCATGTTCGTAGGAGAAGAGTGGTAGTATGTTGTTTTGGCTGTGCATACTCTGTTATAGAACTGATTCTTTTTTAATGTGAGACTTTTACACTCAAAAAAGGTAGACGGATATGATGCCCTGTGTTTTGGTGGAGTTTCCAAATGGTTATTTTTTTGAAATTAGTCACTTACTGAGCTCTCTCTTGGAAACTTAACTCCTGTTTCTTCTTGTCTGGTAATGTTAACCTAAAGAAAAGTTAACTAGTTCTTGTATTCGTATTCTTGCCTTGCTCTCATTCCTCCCTTCTGTAAGGCTACTTCACTTCAAGACTAGAAGGAAAACAAGATCTTATTACATATATGAATGCTTTGCTACTGATGTCACTAAGAGAGGATTCAAACCATCTTTCATTTTCGTGCCTGAGACCTAACCTATAAAGGCAGTATGGATGGCTCAGTCATCCTCGGCCTTTGGGTCATGATGAGAACTGGAGGAAAAAAAAAAAAAGAAGGGTTTAAAGCCCTTCATCAAGCAATTCATTATTTTCTGAGGAACAGAGTAGTCCTTCCAAAAAGCGCCAGTACATTAAAAGCTTACTTCATCATTATGCAATTTTGAAGACATGGTCTTTTAAATAGTCTGAGATATTATTAATTAATCAATAGCAGTATCTTTTATTGACCATGCACATAAATTATATCGTATAAGCCAAATTAAATTAAGCAAGATGAAATTAAAGAAATTAGTGTGATACTGTTACCCTGTTTCTTAGCAGACACTAATCTCCAGGCAATTTAAACTAATGCTTGATGCGTAGCTTTCTGATCCATGCATCCTCACACATTGCAGTATGTCTTTGCCCAACAGAAATGCAAGAGGATTTTGCTTAATTCTTCAGCGATATTGCCGTCCAACTTGGTATGCTATCAGCACATTCATTGCCTTGCATTTTCATTTTTCTTAAATTCATTTACAGTCCTGCAGAGCGTTTTGACTTCTTGACTCAGGTGTCTCTGTCAGCTCTTGTAGGTCAGATACGTCTCCTGCTGCTCCAGGCAGGCTGCAGCACCTGCATATATCAGCTATAGCAACTCACTCACTCACTCACCAATTAGTTTTGCATTTGTATTTTTTCTGGAACATGCTCTGCTCTAGGCCCAAGGAGAGCCATCACACATGATTTGCAATGAAATGAATGTCGTGTTTGCTCCCAACTGGAGCTGAGTTCCCAGTGGAACTACAAATGGGGTATCTCAGAGATAAAGTCCTGTTTGGTGTCAATAAAGGAGAGCAGAATCAGCTTTTCCAGTTTATTATGATCTTAAAAATTTGATACGAGAAGGCAAGAATTTTTTCAAACAGGGGCTGGTGCTCCATCTCTCTTGATTACAAAGAAAATGCCAGTACAGGTGCATTTATGGTAATTTCACATGACAACCTGTTTGTGGTCGATGGCGAAATGATTGTTTTGAATTAACAGAGAAACCAAGTATGGTTAGTATTCACTTCCTCTTTGCCCTCCATTTTGATTGTAAAATGTTGACTTAGATTCACAGATTCTAACTAAAAACTTTTAAGCTAATAACAATTTAAGACGAAAAGGCTGAACTGATAGCAAGGGCATGCCGTACCTCATTAATAGTGCTTCCCAAACTATGGGCCTGGAAATAACATATCTATTTTAAAAAGACTGCCTGGGCTTATGGAAGGAATTGCATAATTCCTTCATTACCATGGTAAGCCAGTTAAAGCAATAATTAAAATAAGAATTTCAAAGTCCTTAAAGTTAATGGACCTGTAGAAAAGCTTCCAGTGAAAAGAAGCCTTATAAAAACCTTAACAATATATCACAAATCCAAAGGAATCACAATGCCAGAAGAGTTGTTACAGGGAAACAGCTATTAAAGGCTATTAAGCCTTTAATAGACTGCTTTGCAATGAATCTTTTAGTTTCTTAAGGATCTATGAATTGAATGTTTCCTCCCCTGAGCTGGAATGACGTTAATAAGCTTTCCGGTATATTTAAAATAGTTAAGCAATCAGGTGGAGAATTTGCAAGTGATACACAATTAGTTGAGCTCTGAGTCCACAATTCCAGTACAGTAAGGGGGGGAAAGCAAAAGCAAGCTGTGTAAAAAATACATGTGATCATGTAAATTAAAAATATTTTTGAACCCAAACTCTTCTGCCCAGCCTGAGGCAAAGATCCAAATATCCTTCATTAATAAAGCAGATGTATTTGGTTAGATCATCCCCATATGTATAATAACCTCCTCCCCTGCAGAACTTATTAGAAAGAGCAGAAATGGTACTCTGCTCAATAGAAAAACAAGATGCAAAAAGCATTTATTTCAATCACAAGATAAGAATTTTAATAATGGACATTTCATGCAAAGAAATGAATAGATATGAATATCCACGTAAAATTGCTACACTAGAAGCAATTATAAAAAATAAAATACCTATCTAATTGCTAAATGGAAGTTTATGTCACTGCGTGCTCATGTATGATTTTTTATATAGAAACAGGCACTAACATCTACGTATCGTTTTAAAAGCCTTCTGTTGCAAGCCTCTATTTTTGTCTTTGATGAGTGAGAGGGAGCCAGCCCAGTTTAAAACAAGAGGAAACTGAAATACCCCATGTCTAAAAAGAGCAAGTGTGACAAAAGTGATTTCTGCTCTGACATTTTGAAGAACTACGAGGTAAAGAGAACAAATTCTGTCTAGAAGAGTGTGGATGTGACAGATATCACTTGGTTGTCAGAACGCGGGACCAATATAAAATGTAGCTATTTAGCAAATTCAGTCCTGCTTTTCCTCCGCAAACATTGGGAATGAATTTGTTTTACCTGCCTTCAGACACCCAAGAGTATTTTGGGTCTTTTAATTAGTGACTGTCTTTCTTCTTCCTCTAAACATATTCCCAGCATTTCAAATATCCAATGCTTTTCCCATGACGGTTTAAAACCTAGAGTGAGTGTCACATCTCAGGTGGCCTTATGAGCAGTGCACTAGAGGCGACTCCTAGGCTTAATTACTTTCCCTGAATGAGTGTCTTTCCAGTAGCATTGCCTTGTCCTTTGGATATGGGTCTCTAAATCTTGTCAGGCACTTTTGAAGTCACCTGCACAAGCACAAACTTCTCAGGGCAAAGCTTTCCTCCCACATATATGTAGATGTAGCTAAGACGAAGTGCCTTGGGATTTGTTGGAGACCTCTACTACTCCTATTGCAAATTAACCAAGATGATCACGAGTCTCTAAAGTTAATGAACAAAGACAAAGAAAGGCACAGCTTGTGTCTTAAACAGTCATGAAGACAAAGCCACCCCGTTAGCCGTAAACCCGTGCTGGACCTCTGCCAGCGATCAGTCTGAAATGCAGCCCTACCTGAGCTCAGGTTGCTACCTCAATTCCCAAGGCAGCTCCGCTTTTCTGAGGGACCACGCCACATCCTCATGGCAAGCCTGGAAAAGGAAAGGACATCACCATCCGTTGTGACATCTGAGCTCTTGTCAAGACAGTCACAATATTTGATAGAGTCCTCATTACGTCTCCTCGTGGGAGAAGCACTCATGGGTACTCACGGAGCCGCTTTTACACGCACATCAGTTTGCTCTCATCTTTATGACAATATTGACAGGAAAACATAAGAGTAGCTCAGAGCAATAATACCAGTTTTTTAAATTCAGGTGATATTTGATTGACATGTTTTCATGTGAATAACATCAGAATAGCTATGCAGCTTGCAAATAAAGATGGCATCATCTAAGTAGACTTTCAAATGCATGAATTCCTTTTTCCCAATTTTCTGAAGGCAATTCTCATTCGGTTGGTGCATGTAGCACACCAGATAATGTTTCTACAGTTTCCGGAGGCTGGAAGTCAGCCTTTCTAGAAATACCTTCCAGGGTTTGGGTCAGAAAGTGTGTTGGGGTGTGCTGAATAATTCTAACCTCTGCAGATGTGTATGCAAGAAGATGAATGGTGAAAGAGCTGATGGAAAAATTTACTTCCCCTCTCTGAAAGTACTGATACTATTCTAAAGGCTGCAATATTATGGATATACTAATTTAATTCTATTTTAAATAGGGGGTTTTTGTTTGTTTGATTTTAGTTTTTCAACACCTCTCAAAGAAAATTATGTTAATTTTCAGATTAGTTATTCTTTTATTTCATCTGCATATAAGAAAGAGGTGAGGAATAAAAACAGGTTGAGAATGACAAAAAATCAGAAAACAAAACTAAAAGTCACTTACACCTTTTAAAAAATCAAAATAGAACCAATTATTCTTTGCTAATAAATATATTTTTTGTGAGAAATGGAAAGTGCACTTAAAACCTATTGACCAAGCTTTTCTTTGAGCCCTCCTTGTTGTCTTTACAGGTAAACCAAATAAAGCAGGTATATCCATGCACTCTTTCCTTTAAATGAACACTATTCTAATATAGCTCGATATGAAGATGACGTGTGACTCAATATCTGCCTCGTTGATGATACTGACATGGAGTGATTCCAAAATATAAATTGTGAAGCAAAAATACTGGAATATGTCATTTAACATCTTGCATTTGCAGGAATAACACGGAGAGACCAAGTTACTCTCCTACTGAGCTTGCTCATCCACTAATTGGTCCCCAGGAAGAAAGCTCTCACCTGGTTCAGAAGCAGCCCAGGGAAAGGGAGAGCTGTGCCTTCCACCTACACACACATCCACCCACAAAAATCAAATTCAAAGGTTCACATGGCTTGCTGCTGCTGGCTTGATTTGCTTTCCTTCCTACCCTAAGAGCCCTTAAAAATCCATCCAGCAGGCAGAAGTGCCAGAAGCATCAGCCATGTGCCTCAGGACCGATGTTTCTTTAATTCCATGCAGCAAGCTAACAGTGAGAACCCGAGCATGAATAATTCACCGGGAGGGCTCTGGTGAGCAGCGCGGCTGAAGCTGCCCTGGCACTCGCAGCGGGAGACTGCACAGCGAGGCAGCGGAGAGTTTCTCTCCCAGGTCCCCAAAGCGGTGGCCTGTGAGAAACCACCCGGTTGGCCAGTAACCCCCGTTAATTCCAGTGTACCACGCAGTATTCACCATGTGCAACACATGGCACCTACCAGAAAGCAAGGAAATGGGCAAGAAGCCACTGCATGATACTAGTTTTTTGGGGCTGGGAAGAGTCGGGGCTGAAGTAAAAGAAACTTTGATCAGTGAAGGTGACAGAGAAGGTGTAACCTCTGCACCATGACACCCTGCCAGCCAGGGCCCGAGAGACACAGAGGTCTCTTCACCAAGCCAACTTCTCAAGGTTTTGCATGGTACTGAGCTGAAGACAGACCAAAGTCAACTCACACAAGTGTTTAAAGAGCTTCCTTGTGCCTTCGCTTCTTGAGCCTCTGTCCTGGCATGGTGACCAAAGGCTTGGATCACTTTCCACACAGTTACTCAAAAGTTACGATTTCGCAGATGCAGAGGAAAAAGTGTTCTCCACTGCTTCTGACATTGTTGGTGAAGCAATGAACTACCAGCGCCAGCTTCCCTCTTAAGTCTGTCTACCATCCTGACAAAGTATGTAGACATTACACAAGTCATTACTCATGTTATCCATACTATACATATATGGTGAAATTCTAATGGCTGAAGTCAGAGAGACTTTACCCTCGATCCAGCAGAACGATGATTTCATGAGCCATTATCCTACTCACATAACAGAGGACAACACTTTGTTTTTTCCAATGTGACATTTGACCTTCAACTAATCCGAGTAAAGATACCGCTGTTACTAAAGTTTAATTTAATTGACAATAAAGTGAAACGACCCAGTCCTACAGTTCATGAATGTATTGCAAGCTCTCCAAACGGCCATGAAGCAAAAGTAAAGGCTGATGGAGGCAAGAGGAGATACCCATGGGCTGCCTGCAGGCACACTGGCTTCCCGGGGGAAATCGGTTGTCTTTGAACTGGCTAAGACACAGATAAAGGAGGAACAATCTCTTCCTGTTATTAAAGTCTTCTCAAGTTTGTACACTGCTGATCAAAGGAGGTAGGTGAGACAATAGGAGAAAGAAAGTGCAGTGAAAGCATGAGATCCTAAAATTTGACAGAGAAAAATTGGAGAGCTACAACTCTCAGTACAAAGGAAATGCATCAGACCTCAAATGCATGTTCAGGTTAGATTTTCAAGTCGTTTTCTCAGTGGTGTAAAGCCTTAAACATTAGTTTCCTGTGAAATGAGTGCCTTAGATGTTTTAGTTAGGTCATCAAAATAGCCTCCTATATGGGATATATTGGACATTGAAAATTTCATTTATCCCAAGTAGTTATTTCATAGTCTCAGTGGGACAACATGCAGAGAAAGATTTTCCCTTCATGAACACCCCAGCAAAGACAAATCTTCCATCCACGTGTTGTAGAATTTTTGAAATTCAAAGGTCAGCCCCAAATATTGAAGATTTAATCAGCTTCATGCCTTTGCCCATTGCCAAATATAGACAAAAATGTAATAAAAATTACTACATGGAGAGTAATAAATTGACCTGTTATCTAGAGGAGTTTCATATTGTTGCAATATGTCTCCTGTTTGGTACAATACTAGGACAAATCATATCTCCGTCAGGGTAAACTGGTATGCATGTGGTATGTAGGCTGTGGTAAAAGAATGGCAAGAGATTTGTGTGATCCTTCTAGGAGTAGTCATTTGTGGATAAAATTCATTATTTGATTAAGATAAGGCCTTTAGGTTCTCTCAAGGATCAGGGCCTCGTGTACAAACACCTTGCCTTTGTCCCCGTGAGGTTATGGGACAATGCAAAGACAGGAGAGGTTTGGTGAACTGGTGTCCCCGTGGTCACATAGGACCCAGGGGTCTGGGTTAGCAGCCTGTTGCTCTTTCTGCTGGGCCATGCTTCTTCACAGAGTCGCCTCTGCCTTTAATATATATAAAATACAATGGATGTTCTGTGGTTTTTGTGTGCTCGATGATGGAGCAAATGCCAAAGGAGGACTGATCTTCTAAACCCAGACCTCGCACTGTCAAAGTTCACGGGTGATAACTGATATTTATTAGTAGTGCTTATTGCTAATTCATAATGTAGTCTGTCATTGAAATATTAGAAACCAAACTTGCAGTCCCTGTCATTAGGAGCTCACAGGCAACACATTCATTTCCTCTACAGTGACAAAATATGCACAGCGTATTCTTTCCTCCTGATTTGTATAAAATGAAGCTATTTCATGGATCCATCTTGCTCTCTTAGGTAGGCATGATAAATAAATCCAGAAGCATTCAGTAAATATCCTCAGCTTCAGAGATTACCAGCAGGGGAATCAATTATGTAAATTACTTGGGCCTTTCGAGTTAGATATACATACTGAGACTCAAATCAGTCATCAAGAGAAAACTTCAGCTTTCTCCTGAAATCTAGAAAGCTTTTTCACTTGATTGTAGATTTAAGCCCTTTTTAGCTGCTACATTTTTCCTCTAAACACTGGGAGTTTAAGCTTACTGATAACAATGTTGTATTTACCCAAGAAACTTGTACACCACAGAATAGCTTGATGGGAAAAGGCAAAGCAATGAGTAAACTGCGAAGCACAGTACTAGGAATGCTTCGCTCATTTAGCCCAACAATTACTGAAGTACATGCCAAACTTGCTGCTTTAATTTCGCTTTCCCACACCGATACGAACGGTAGCAGCACCCTACCAAACTCTTGGGGGGGAAAAGGGCTGGGCGGGGGGGGGGAGATCTCAGGTCTTGGAAGAAGGAGCTCAGGCACCATGCAGAGGAGACAGCGGGTCTCCTCTTGACAGTTCTGCAGCTATCCACTCCTGTATGCTTCTCCACTCCCCGGTAAAGAGATCCAGCAGAGCCAGTCCATAGTCTTGCCGGCTTCTCCTGCCCTTCAGGACATGCCCACCATTATTCTTTGTCCACTGTTTCCTCCACATCAGCTCCACATTGGCCCCCTCACGACAGGTCCACTGCAACGTCTACCCCATGCCACCCCCGAATCTGACCATTCGTATTCCATCGCTGCTTCACTGAACTGTCTCCTTTCCAGTTATTTCACATTTATCCATCCCTTTGGGAGAATCCTCCTTTCCTGACTGTCATCCCTAATCCTTTATCTCCAGATGCAAATTTCCTCCCTCCCTGTCTACCTGGGCTTGACGCCCTGTCACACCAGGGAATTACTCACGAGCAGAGCTTTTGAATCCACGAGGCCCCACAGCTCGCTAAAGGGAAAAAAGCACACTGCTCCAGGAGATCATCCTGACAAACCCATAGCCTCCTGTGTTGCAAGGCAAGATAAATGACTAAATTACCCAGTGCCTGTGCTGCTGGACCTTGAATGCTTTGTGCAGCTGGGGACCTTGCAGGATTGATTTGAGCCAAGGAGAAGGCTGAGCATGGGAAGGAGGAGTCAGTATCACCTTGACACCAAGTGGGCATGAGATTCCCCTCCACCACTGTCACAGAGTACCTGCCTCCCATATGTCACCAGCCTTTTCCTTCTTTTTTCCCTGTCCTTCCTAGTCTACCAAGTCTTGCCATGCCTTTAGAAACTTCCCAGTTTTTCTTCTCAGTGCCTCCCAGCTCACATGGCCTCTTCCTGGGGGTCTGTCTTTGAGCTAAGCTTTAAGCTTGTGTCATGCTAGGTACTGTCACATGGACACCCTGCTCAGGCCGTTGATGCTAGGACACCTTTCTCATCCAGGGCTGTTGCTTCCTACCCAAGAAGGAAACTTGCTGAGGTTCTGGTGCCATGCAGCAAGATCTGCATCTTCTCTCCCATCTCCTTAGCCTACCTCTCCTAAGAGGGTAAAGGGCCCTCTTATTTAGAGAAGGGGTCACCTATAGGTTTTTCGCATGTGGCTTTGGGTCCCTGCCTCAGGAAAAGACCAGACACTGAAGTCCTGCTCCTCATCCACTCAGCTTGAGGACAGGTACTTGTGTTCTGGAGACAGGGGCTCACGGACAGACCTGGCCTCTGCACCCTGAACCCCTCCTCCTCCACTGAGTGCCTGTGTTGAGGACCTGCGTACCCAGCTAAACTGTCCCGGCTGTCTTTGATGACAGTCTTCTGTCTCTATTAGCCCTTTAAAACCTGGTTTAAGAAAACAAAACAAAAGAAAAGTGGAAGAGAAGGGGCCTTCCCGCGACACGCAAAGCTCTGACACCGTGCAGGGTGACAGCTCTGCTGCTGAGGGCTGAGCCCGAGTGTCTGCAATGAATAGCTGCTGTAAATCGAGCATGCACGGCTCTGGCAGGGGCTGCGAGCACAGGGGAAAAATCCGCCTAAGCATCTAGCTCTCGCACACGTGCAGAGGCACTTATTAAGCCACAATAACTGTGCTGCAGGGTATCTTTTGCCTTCTTATTGTGTGGAGATTAGGGCTTGGCTGCCTTGATGAGAAAGCTGTCCCGATTCCTCACCACCTCTCAGCATCCCCAGTTAAAACTGTTTTAAAGAGACAGGAAAAGCAATCAGAAAACTGTTCCCACTCCATCCTTTAAAACCAACTTAATTTTAACACCTAATTATGTGCAATACAGACTCATTCCTATTTCCTTTGCCAAGCTGCTTCTTGGTTTTGATCTCACAGGGTGCTCACCCTCACAGGGAGGGAGGCTTTGATTAGGAAGAAGCAAAGGCTGTTGAAGGGGAGAAAACTTGACTGAATAGCGAGAGCGGCAGCACGTTGCTGCCTCTGCCACTCACCTGCTCTATGACCTTGGGCATGTTACAGCGGCATTTGGGGCTTTGGTTTCCCTGCTTTTAAAGGAGGAGGGGAGGCAATCATTTTCCTCCTACGCATCGTGCTTGGAGACACAGGACTGCAAAGTGCTAAACTAGAGCAGTAAAACCATTCCAGTAGCCTAATGACAGCTCCAGAGACGTAGCAGAATATATCCATTTTTCCCCATCTTTTTGAGCACAGCTAATGAAGAGAAAAGAAAGCCCCTGCCCTGGCTGAGAGCAAGCAGCAACTGGGAAAGTGATGCACCGAAATGTAGGAAACACACTGGAGCGCAGGAATTCGGTTACATGGCTGTTTGCAAATTAATGGCTAAATCAATTAAATGAAAGCATGGGATTTCTCTTGAGGAAAGTCTAGGCACAACCGCAAGGAGAAGGGGAGGGGTTGTGGAGTCGGGATGACATAATCACGTTTGCGAATCACCAGCAGTGTGCATGCTTTAATCCATTAATGGGGTTTTTATCTGTGATCATAAAAAGCAGGTTACATTCAGCCTGGAAGGGAGTGAGGGTTGGAGGAGAGGGGAGGGGAGAGAAAGAGCAAGAGAGAGAGAGAGAGACAGAAAGCAAGAGAGAAAGAGAGCACAATTCACTCGGTGAATTGCTTGCAAGCTTGGGGCTGATAATTAGGGATCTCAGGAGAGCAGTTTCTCAGAATAACCTGCTCTCCTTCGAATGGACCGAATGGAGACAGTGGTTCAGTCCTGCTGATATTTTTTAAGCCCTCCTCGCAGTTTGATGGGCATTCCCAGTGCTTTTGTGCACGTCTCGGAAAGCGTTGACGTGGAAAGGAGCAGCGAGGAGGGGGAGGTTGAAGAAAAAAACTGCAGCTCTTCTAAAAATACGGAGGGCATGCAAAAGTGCGAGCAGGCTGGGGAGGAGGGCGAGGTGAATGCGCCTCGCACCATGTTCCCCGGGTGCCGGCGCGGCGCAGTTTCGGAGATGTCCTTCCTGTGACTGGACGCACCATGAGCATCTGGGAGGTGATCCTGGCTTTCGTGGTGGTGGTGCTGATGCTCGTGGCCCTGCTGGCCAACGTGCTGGTGCTGATGTGCTTCCTGTACAGCGCCGACATCCGCAAGCAGGTCCCGGGATTGTTCATCCTCAACCTCACCTTCTGCAACCTGTTGATGACTGTTTCGAACATGCCCCTGACCTTGGCTGGGATCATTTACAAGAGTCAACCAGGAGGAGATCAGATCTGCCACATTGTGGGCTTCCTGGAGACTTTTCTCACCACGAACTCCATGTTGAGCATGGCAGCTTTGAGCATTGACAGGTGGATTGCTGTGGTCTTCCCTCTAAGTTATCACTCCAAAATGAGGTACAAAGATGCTGCTCTCATACTGAGCTACACGTGGTTACACTCGGTGTCGTTCCCGATAGTGGCAGCTTCTCTCTCCTGGGTGGGTTTCCATCACCTCTATGCCTCCTGCACGCTGTACAACAAGAAACCAGAGGATAGGACACAGTTTGTGATTTTCACTGGGGTCTTTCACACCCTCAGCTTCCTCCTCTCCCTTATAGTCCTGTGTTTCACATATTTAAAAGTGCTGAAGGTGGCACGGTTTCACTGTAAGCGGATTGACGTGATCACTATGCAGACCCTGGTGCTGCTTGTGGACATCCATCCCAGGTAAGGTGCCTGTGTGTTCAGCAAGTGAGACTATTCACCGCAGAGGAAGCGAGGTCGGGTTCGGTGTTATGTTAAATACAGTCTGTTCTGCATCGCGGCAGGGGATGGGGAGGGGGAGAAAACAAGCACCCTTCTTGCCAGTTTCTATTCTGCATGTTTCTTTTTAGTTGTGTTTATTTTTCCGGTTGTGGAAGCAACTCTTCTTTGTCATGCTTAAGGGCTTGTTTTGGGAGGGAGAGCAAAGAAACAGGCAGTTTTGGTTGAGCATGCACTTCCCTTCAAGATAGTGATCAGATCGCTGCCCTTTGTCTCCGAAGGTGGATTTAGTGGTCGATAGATTTGCATTTTTCGGCACTGTCAGCCCAAAACGCTGCTGGATCCCTGAGAGGGAGCAGGCTGAGGCTGCACATGTCCCTTCACTAGGAGTTCAGAAGGGAAACTGGGAGCTGCGTACCGCTCCTTCGCCCGGCGCTTTCCCTATTGCTGTGCTCTCTGCAACTTTATCTTTCCTGAAGGCAGAATTATAAAGGAATAACGTCTGCAAAATGCATACGTTTGGATGCCTATGCTTAAATCCAAGTGAGAGAGACTTCAGTAGCAATGTTAATATGACAAGCGAGGGATGTATAAAGTTCATTTCAAATTAGTCTTTAAGCACAGGAGGAGAAAAGTCTCCGGGGGCTGGGAGGATAATGGGCTTGAAGGCAAGGGTATGAATGTGTGCTGGGATGCTGTGCAGAAGAGTCACATCGGGGATTATGCACAAACTATAAATCTTGCTTGAAGAGGCTATGTCTGGATCTGGTAGGGATGCAGATTTGGCTGGAGGAGGGAGGGTGGGACAGACAGCTTCCCTGGGCCAGTAAGGGGAACATAGTGGTAAAGCTGAAGGAGAGAAAGCCTTGCTGGATGGAAGCCCAAGGACGGTGCTGGACAGGCAGTGATCCTGGCGAGGAGCTGGGGAAGGTGCCCGGTACCCGGGGGAGAAGGAAGTCAGCGTGTGCTGTGAGTACGCGGTGGCTCTGCCCACGAGAAGCGGAGAGGAGGAAATGGAGAGGACCGAAACAGGCATGGCTTGGAAGGACGCAGGACCAGGCTGGTGAGAAAGGAGCAGCAGGAGAAGCCAGAGTGATCTGCCTGGGAAATGGGGATTTGAGAAATGAACCTGCACAGGTGATGCAGGACGGAGCGGGACAGGGTGGCTGATGGATCAGCGTGTCCTGGCTGAGGGCTGAGAGGCTGCGATGAGCTGGGGTGGAGGGGACTAAGACTATGACTGGGATGGGGTGGCAGAGTCAACGAGCGAGCTCTGGAAAGGGGAAAACAGAGACACTGGTCACAGTGTGGAAAGAAATCAGCCTGGTTTGCTCAGAGGAGCTAGTTTGGCTTAGGGCTTAGTGTGGCTGGAGCAGGTGATTGGAAAAGGAAAAATCTGATGGTTTTGCCTGGAAAAAAAGGAGAAAATGGTTTGGCTCTGTAGGGTGACAGAGCGGCTGGGAGGGATGTGTGTGCTGCTTGGGAGACAGTCAGAGACTGGATCTTAAGGTTCAGACTGTTTGTCAGAGATTGGAGGGAAGGGAAATGTCTTTCAGAAAAATGCTGGCAGTGCGGGGAGGTGTCTGATATGGGGGAAGAAGTTTGTCTGGAAGAGAGGAAAGCCGAGAGCAGTTGAAGAGGGCAGTCCTACGCCAGACATCCTACCTGACCCCCCTTGCTGTCCTTTGCTCTGCAAGCTGGAGGCGAACACCAGCTCCCTCCCTCTGCAGCCAGCCAGGAGCAGAGCTGCGGGACTGAAAGCACATGTGGCCGTCCTCAGAAAAAGGTCATATTTGGGGGATTCCTAAGCCTAAGGCAAATCAGTCTGGAAGAATCAGGGCAGGACAGGACACTGTTAGAGGAACAGAAACATTTGCTCAAAATTCTCCAGTTAAGCTGTTTGATCTGTCCCTTAACCAAGAATGTGGAGCAGAACTTTGGGCAAGTCCCGTTACTGTTCTTGAGAAACACATGTATAAATCTTCCCTTATCCACCGAGTCACACAGTGGAAAAAACACCCGTCTGCCCTACGTGCTGTCTGGTTGCTAAACTGTGCCTCGACTGGTCTTAGTTCCTGCACGCACCATGAGATGTGGTGGTTACTCCCAGGACAGTGCCACAGACGCACTGGGCTGTTTGAAATAACAATCGTTATGCCTAATGCTTAAAGTATGCCTGGACTGCCCAGCAAAGCTTAGAAAAAGGGCAAAAATCTCAATGGTATTTGTCTTCCTCTGCATTTTTTCTGCTCTAGGTTAATTTGAGGGTGTTCCTGCATCATCTCACTGAGGGGTGGATTCAATGGGGCTGTGGGAATGATACCTCCTTTCTTCAGAGAAAAGAGTTGTATAGGCACTTTGCTGCGAGTAATCTATTACTAACCGTTATTTATCTCTCGCACCAGGTTATTCTAGTGCTTCTCTCTAAGAAAAGAGAGTTTTAGCTTCTTTTCTAGACTACAGAAATGGTGGTTGATTTGGCCTATAGTGGTGCTGCCTTAACCGGTGACAGCTACCGCCGCCGAAAGGGTCAGAGCTCAGATTGCCTCCCCTACTGTGAGAGCTACACGAAGGCTGCAGGTCCTGGAGCAGTCAGTGACGTTCATAAAGCTCTGACACAACAAAGGCATCATTTGAATTATATAAGTGGTATATATACAGGCAATTTCAGTGTTTACTATGGTACCTAACAGCATAGATATGGATGTTGGGAGAAGGCACATGAGAGAACAAAGTTCTCTCCTTAGTGCCACCTTAGACTACCCTGATTTTTCTGGCTTTTTGCACGGTCTAGTTTCAACACTGAGAAATGCGTACAGACAACTTTCTGCTTCCTATGACTCAGAATCCACCCGCAAGGGGGTCTAGCGAGAGGCGTTATGACAGATGGCTTTATTACCTGTGACTTGGAAAGACATGAGCGATCTTCTGAAGATCATTCAAGACGAGTACAAAGGAAAACTCTAAATACCACACAAAATCGTGTGAATGTTTAGGGCACATGTTCTTTCAAGTTAGCTCAGGCATTTTTACTGGGTACTGCTTTTTCTTGACTTTGTTCTTAAGACCAAGGTATCTTAGGTATTGTGAGAGGTTTGGGCAAGACTTCACTGAAGTGCTTAACTTATGTGTTTCTTCACCCAAATTATCTATACTATCTTTTTGGTGTATCCAGCTTTACAGATCTTAAGGTCCAGTATCTCATAAACTTTGTTTAAAATACCAAACTTTCAAAGGGATATATCTCAGATTTTCCAGGATATTAAAATCTTTAAAGGAAAGCTTAGTCAATAATCCAGTTCTATTACTAGTGTCACTACTAGAACTTGCATGTATGTTCTTATCTTAGTGCATAAAAGTGTGTGCAAAAGCAAAATACCCATCTGTGTACATTGTCTATATGAAGGAATGAGATAAAATACCTTCCTCTGTGATGTAGTATTTATTAGTTACGTCTGGAAAAGCTGAAAAAAAGAAATTGGTTGAAGTGTATCAGGACTTCCCAAATCATGTGTGAGCTCCAGGAGTCAGACAGCTTTGTATGTGCCAGTAGGGAAAAGATACAACTGGGGAAACTGTTAGAGACAAAAAATACACCACCCTCTACACCCTAACACCACCCTAATAGAACCTATTTTAGAGATTTCTTTTCCTATATCGCCATGTGCCTGGGATACTACGAATTTAACAACACAGGTCTTAAGCAAAGCTGTCAAACCTCTAAGATCATCTGTCTGCACCTAAAAATACTCCAAGTTCTCCAGCTCTTGCAGAACTGAAAGCACTTACGTTCCCTTGGAAAGGTGGGGTTTTTTTTTCCTTCTCAGCTGCCATTTCTCGCTGCAAATAACTCAGACATAGAACATGTAACCCTTTTGGATGTGTTTTTATTCTACTTAGGCATATTCTTTAAGTGAGACGATTTGTTATTTCAAGCAGAAAAACCTTTTCCTCCAGTATTTTGTTCATTTTGCCATCATGGTAGCTGCCCTGGGGACTGGCAGTGTAAGACCATATATAAAACGGATCGATGGAAACATGTTTTCCTTAACGCAACCAAAAGGTAACAGAAGAACTCACTGCCACAGGGATCATCGAAGAACACTGAGATGCATTTAGACGATGATCAAACATTTGCAGGTACAGCAAACAACATAAGGGTATGGCCATAAATCTCACAGCTATTAACATAGGTGCGTGTGGAACCTGACGGTGAGTCATTGATTGCCAATTTACAATAAAACCAGAGAGACCAATGCCAAGCAGTTACAAAATGCAGCACATGGGCCAGACCATTCGGTTTGCCCGAGACATGGGATTGCTTTACCACGAGACCTGTGCAATAAGTCAACAAGCAGCAGCGCTGCTATGTGCGTAGAGAGGATTCCAGGAGCGCAGGCTGGCTTTGGGTTTGCTCTTTCCCAAAGGGAAAGTTCAGATACAGATGGCCCTGGGGCTCTGGGAGATACAACCAGTGCTGCCCATCCAACCTACCTGCCTGGAGAAGTCAGTAACGCATCCACTTCCCTCAAAATGCACAGCCAGCACAGGAGTTACACAAGTGGGTAGAGGAAGAGGACGGGTTTTCACTCTTTTGGCAAACAAAGGTGCTGCTTTCAAAGGGGATTTTCCACAGTAGAAGCGCAGTCTCAGCCCCGAGCTCCCATCACCCTGCTGGCACACCGAGGGTCTTAGCAGCATTCTGGTGGCCTGCTCAGACCACCACCGGGAAACTCAAAGGAGAAGCTCTTGTCCTAAAATGCCACAGGTAGGAAAAAACCCAGGGTGTGACTATTTTGTATCTGTTTAGTCGGGAACAAGGCTGGTTTGAGGCGAGGGGTCAGAACATCACAGCTTCTATAATTCCCAGCTTTGCAAAGCGTTCAGCACGGCGGCTGTGCAGAGCTGCACAGGCTGCTGTAAGATTTATGGCCGCACGGTTCACAGCTATGGGATAGAGCGATTGCTCCAACGTTGGACTGAATGTTCAGAGCATGTTTTTTCCTGTTATGATTTTATTGTGTTTTATTGCTTATCTTGCTGGGAAGTTTCTCCTATCTAACATAGTGGTGTTGGAATTGCTGTTTCTAGGGAAGTAGCATGCTGCCTACCCCACTCTGGATATTTTCCACATCTCTGAGGCAAACTCTGGCTTGCAATTACAGCTTACAGTTATTCAAAAAGGAGCTGCAATTGAATTCAAGGCTGAATTCCACCAATTTGACTATATATAAATCGATATAACAGGGTGTGTGCATATAAATATATAATCATGTGTTTCTCAGTAGTTGTTTTTGGAGGGTAAGGCGATCATACAATGCATTAATACTCGCTATTGTCCCATATAAATGCAGTGCACCTGGTATTGGCTTATGTGAATACAGCACTTACTGGAATGATTGATTTCCATCATTCCATAAGTAAAGCCATTAAAATCTGCTACCTGATATTATGATTCATGTTTTTGTTTGTGTTGAATGTCACACAGCGTAAGAGAGCGTTGTCTAGAAGAACAAAAGAGACGGAGGCAGCGAGCAACAAAGAAAATAAGTACCTTTATCGGTACTTTTATACTTTGTTTTGCACCTTATGTAATTACAAGGTAAGTGTGAACCTACATCCTGGGAAAGACTACTGAGATGCACTCTTAACTCCGAGAAGCAGGGCACGCTGAACCAGAAAATGATTCAAGTCTCCTGTGAAAATGTTGTGCACCGTTTCCACTCCTATGACAGAAATTGCATTTACTGAGCTAACAAAACTGTATAAAATGTCATAGCACTTCTTTGCTACAATCCTGATGCAGCCTGTGTCCAAACTTGGTTCAGTCAGCCCAGTCGATGTGTTGGTCGCATGGGAGTGATTTAGGAAGTCAGTCCACAGGATTTTGCAGACTTTTTGGGGGTCAAATAGTCACCTACTCCACAGATTGCCTCCCCGGTTCAAGAGTGATCTGCAGGGGAAGACACTTGTCTGAATAGGTCAGACTATAAAAATGTGGTCAAACAAGATCCAACTGAGGTGAGAACATGGTCCACAAACTTAAACGATAGTTTTGTCTGAGTGGATAGAGTTTATTAGTCATAAATATCAAATACCAAAGCTGTTCTGGCTCATAGCTAAAAAAAAATTCTTGTGATTTATGGTCAGATGTCCTTATCTATCTACTGGCTTATCTTTGGAAATGGGTCCTGCGGGAAACACAAATTTACTCCTATGAAACATAAAGTATTAGAAAGTGAGTATATCCAGAAAAGTGTTATCTAGCTGTTGAAGGAGATTTACAACTTGCATTCCTTATTAAAAGACTCTGGAAAAACTGAAATGCTGCTATGCAGAACACAGAAAGAAAAAAAATATTTTTAAAGTCTCACCTATTCCAATACTATCAAATAGAAATTATTGGGTCTGACTTCAGTCAAACTCTGATTCATCATTAAAGAAATCATTGAAAAAGCTGAATTAGACTCAGTATAAGTAGGCATGTAGCCAACCCCAAGTTTTTCCAATTCAGTATAATATCCTGAATTTCTATCTCTAACAAAACAATTCACAAGAAGATCTTGTAGTCTCTTGGTAAAAATGGAAACCTGCATGTCACATCATTGATTTCATGTTCATGATAATAATAGCTAATTGATTCATGCTGTTTATTTGTAACAATGTTGCAAATAGATTTGTAACAGCATTACTAGATTTACCTTCACTTTTACTTAGTAGTCACAAGAAGACGCTCTGTGCCACACACTCTGAAAGGGTATGAAAGGATTTATAATTATGGACATTTAGCTTTAGTTCTCAGGCTATAAGACATTAAAGTATTTGTCTCATTGCAAATGGTTAATTTTCATTTTATGTTGAGTCTCTGAACTTAATGAAAATTTTTGCAGTCACAGAATGGCTTGCGGCTCCGTTGTGAGTGATGCCGAGTGCTTTAACCAGAACTGTCAGAAGTATTTTTGTGCTCCTCCATAGGTACCTCAGCCCAGCATTCAGGCACCACTTCTCCAACTCCTCTTAACTCTGAGGCATCCTAATTTGTGTCCCAGTAGCCTTAAGACACAGAAGAGGGGTTAGAAAAATCCTGAGCTTCCTCCCTTTAGTCCATACCAGGATCACTTAAATGTTCCCCTGAGTCTTCAGTCTGTTGAGGACTAATAGCTTTGCCACAGAGAGCCATGAGGAGAAGAGTCAAAACGTAGGGTCCTGCATGTGCTTGCCTGCACTGGGGTAGGCTTGGGCACTGGCCGTGCCGGGTGGGGTAAAGGCGATCACTTTCCTGCCCTTTTCAGTTCTGACACGTCTGGGGGGATGGCTGCACGACAGGCTACGGGGAATTCCCTCTTTAGCTACTTGAGAGACCTTGCTGGACACAACGCCCAGGGATGGGTATTCGAGGACGTGCATTACTGTGCTTCCCTATGCCTCACGCATACGGCTGAGGGTGTTGAAGTCAAGGGGATTTTGAGCTTTATTACGTAAGCAAGTATTATTTTCTGGACTATGTCCAGCGCTTTGTGTTCACGAGTTAGAGGCAATCAATCACAGTTCAAGGCGGTGAACAGAAGATAGCTGAGGAAGTGTATTGCTCAGCCTCTCAATTGGACAGCCAGGTCTAATCAGCAATGTGCTTAAATTAAACATGCTTTTAATTACTTCATGAATTGAGGCCTGAAAGCAGCAAATCACAAGGCTTTACTATAACAACATCTTTCTCCTTCCACACCAAAAACAAATAGTTGTCTCTAGCAATTCCATGAACCACTGAAGGAGTTGCGCTTATAACCCAAACCAGATAAATTCTTCTCTGGGTAAACCAGAGTTTTTCAGATTACATTAAGGTAAAAATCAGATTAGGCACCATTTTATCAAGAAAACACCCTTCTAATTAATTCAGTGGCTGACCTTAAATAGTATATCAGTAGAATCTGATTCTTCTTGATTCATTTCCACTGTACCAGTATGACAGATGTATTACCCCGTATTATTTATTTCTAGGTATAGCTTGTTTCTTGGTTTGTAAAAATTCTATTAGTACATATCTCTTCTTTTGCTATATTTACCATTATGCGATTAAATAACATTGTTCAAAACCTATTTTCTCCAAGGAGTTTTTTCATAAGAAAAATTAAAATAAGTCATACCAATATCCAATATTAATTTCCAACTCCAGGCATTTCATACTGAAATACAGAACTTTGCTTATGTAAGTTAATAAGTGCTGTCAATGTGTGAGGAAATTGACTTTAAATTAAAAATCCTGAAGTAATACCAGAAAGAAATTCATAGCCCCAAGCTGATAGAAGTTCATAGCCCCAAGCGCATAGCCCCCAAGGTTACAGAGGAGCATGCTGGAACAGGCAGAAGAAGATTAAAATTCTCTTGTATAATCTCTGGGGACAAGGAGTAAACAAACTGTGTTTTTAAAGTGGTTGCCTGCCCTCTGCATGCAGATCCTGCTCGGGTAGACAAGCAAGTTCAGAATTCCTCTGCGAGTTATGTTCTTGCCTGCCTGTGCATATAAATGCATGATTTTCCTATGCAATCTTAGGTTGATGTATTCGAAAAAAGTGTTCTTCTAGTCTTCATCAAAAGTCTCAGCTGATGTGAGGTAGAGATATTTTCCTCCTGGATAGAAAAATCTTTTGGTACAAGCTAGACAGTGCTGTCCAGTTATCATATCTCTGTGATGCCTTCTATCCTCATATCTCTGGGCTGACAGGTTGTTCCTGCAGCTCTGGGGAAGAGCAACAGCTAAAAGCAATGGTTTGCAAGATTTGTTACAAGAGATTTGCAAGATTAGCTACAAGAGTCCAAAAGTCTGCTTCCTTACAGAAGCTGGCCAGTTGTAATATATGCACCTCTTAAGAGGCAACACTGGTGAAGGGTAAATCAGCTAACAATCACTGCGACATCATTTTTGTATCAAGAAGCAATGATTAGAATAGGGCATTTTTACTGGTGAGACAGCGTAAAAAAGATTCAGTCTACCAAGCAATAAAGTGAAAATAAAGTAAAAGCAACATCAAGATCAAAATAAAACTCATAGTCAGCTTATTCATATCATTAACACAAAAGAAACAGCTAGGGTCTAATTCTGATACTATGGGACTTGTGTGGGAAAAAAAAAATCAGAATTAGACACAAACAGAAATGTTAGGAATGCAAGCTTAAAGAGCTGATCTAAATTCTTGGGGAAGGGACTGAATTTCTTCTTATGAGAACTTCATCATCTACCAGCTCCAAAATGCAGTGCCAGCTTTGTTTCACTCCTGAATAGCAAGACCCTTTAGTTTATTTGAGACTGGTCTATTCAGAATTTTCTCATAACTCGGTTAAGTTCTCAGGTTTAAGCAATATACAACAGATATGTTGCCATTGTAGTAGCCTCCAGCTGGACGTATGCACGTTCAGTAAAATATTTTACTAAAGTGATAAACTTCACATGTATATAAAGGGTTTTCAGTGTATTATCTGCATAAAAGATCAAGGTCTTAATCTTCAACATAGCATTCACATTTGTTTACTGAAAATAATTGGATAGCCATTTGACATGACACATGCTACAGAATTATAAGTTTCTAAAATATTAACAAAGTATCACTGCAATATAGCTTATAGCTTTGAAATAAAAAGGTATTGAAGACCAGACAGTAGAAGAGTGGCTTATGAAAGCAAGACAGGGAATTATGTAGTTGATACTGTAGAATTTAATTTACAGGTAGCACTGAATTATTAATGCTCCTTGACTGAAAATGTCTTCTTTTTGGCTGAAACTTTTAATGAAAATTGAAGCTATGCATATAATTTCCTTCATAAATGAGAAACAAAGCCCTCTTTCAAAGGCAATAAAGTATGTGATATGCCTTGAAAGACTGACTTTTAATTGTTTGTACACAAAATGGAATTGCATAGCTTAGGGTTTGTCTGCATTTCTGTGTTTGCTGCTTGATATCTGCAAATGTAATTTACTATTAAAAAAAAAATACACAAGCGTTGCAAAATGGGTAAATATCAAGGACACTTAGGGAACATAATCAAAGAAAATATTTAAAATTCTGTCAATAAAAGTGTAGGCTTTTTAGTTGATCAGTAAATGAAGGTAAAATTAGCAACTCTAGGCTTGCAACCCTGAAGTGTCTATTTGATATGCTTTAAATGGAGATTATTAATATCTCATAGAACTGATTGACAGAGACTCAGACACAAATTGTCATATTTTGGTCCTTCAAGGCATCCACTGAATTTAATCAAACTTAATCAAATTCACATGTGTAAAGCATTAGGTAAAAGTAAATCAACCAGATGAAATTCAACATGATGAAATTAAAAATGCAAAGAAGGCATCAAATATGTGAAGTGGAGAATAACAAGAAGAAGGATGGCTCATGGTAGATTACAAAGTAAATATGACTCAGTACATGATTAATTTCCAAATAGTCAATTCTCATTTTAGAGCATATTAACGTGGGTGTCATAAGCTACATTTTATTAAACAAGAGAGAATACACCAGATGAGACACCCCGGCAGCTTGAGTAGATGATAATTATGTCTGAGTTTGGATCCTACTTTGTAAGAAAGATATCAGCCATGAGTTACAAGGAGAGGTTGAAAGAATAGTCAAGATGAAAGGAGAGAGAAATGGGACAGATGGCGGTTCTTTGGTATCTCAAAATTGTGGCACCAGTGGAGGGACAAGAGCAACTCCCAAGTATTTTCATGTAACACAGCCTGGTCACCTCAAATGTCTCACACGTCTGTGAGCCCAGAGTATTTTGGCTAATGTCACCACCCCTAAAAACGTCATTGTATAGGTGCGCCTCACTTCCAAAGGAAGTGACACACAAAGTGATCAAATTGCTAGCACAAAGCACACAAAACTATTCTCAGTATTAGAATTACCAACACTGTGACAGCGGCTAAAGCCCCAGCCCCGGCTGCAGACCCATGGTGCTAAGCCCAGCACACATATCCAGGAGGAAGCAGTGCTTTTGCCATGGAGTTTGCACTCTAGACAAACCAGAACGGAGAGAGAAGACAGAAGCTCGTAGTCAGTGGTGTAACAAATTAAGGCTCCTTAGTCTCACTTTTGTGCTCAAATGACTGGGCCATGTCATCTGCCAGCACTATTTTAAACAACACGATGTAGTGAAAGTTTATGGAACGAGAATAAAATGACCGAGGAAAAAAATCCTTATCTCTAAACTGCTTGAAGTACCAACACTATTGTCATTGCTGCTGCAGGAACCACACTTCAGAATGCTCCTTGGAAATGGTGCTTTGTCTGAAGAAACATCAGCAACTGAAGTATTTTCCAGGCAGCTTTAAGAGCTGAAGACAGTTTCAGCAAAGATCTTATTTGCCATTGCATAGTGGGGCTCTCTAGCAGCACACGCGGCTGTTCGTCCTCTAGAAAGATCAATAGTTTCTCAACAGCTGTAGAGACATATTGAACAGAACGGCCCTTCAGTGTTGCTCAAAGACATCGGGAAAGAAAACCTTGTGGAGCTATCAGTATTTCACTGTCAAAAATACTCTGTCTCAGTACAAAGTGAACTATCTGTGCTAGGGTAGGTATGAGGAGTATATAAAGCTCTTCCCTCTCTCCCTCCCTTAATAAGTTAAAAGTTTTGCCTCGCTAAATTTGTTGCAAATGTATATGTTTGGCCTTTCAAGTGACCAGTTTTTAAATTCAAGGTGTATTATGCCATCTCTCAATAACGAATTTTCCTTCCTTGTGTGCTTCTCCTGCGACCCAGACAAACTGTTTAAAAGCATCGAACTCTCTCTCTAGGAGCTGGACTGGCTAAGAAAGGTAGATAGCACTGGTAAGGTGGTTTCTCACGTACTCTAGAGGGACCTAGAACCATGAGTTCAGACTAGATGCTGGATTTTTAGATAGCTAATGGTAAGGGAATATGACTCGCATGAGACAATGGAACTTTGTGTCCCAATCTCAAACTTTGGAGCTCAAAGTATGGTTTTACATCAATATTTAGAAAATTATGTTAGGTTATACAGAAATAATTTTTTACAATACTTGTGGTTAAATTTGCTGTGCATAATGGATTCAATGCTGACAATAAGTGTGAAAGTTATCAGGAAACCTACCTGGGGAGATTATACTCCTTTCACTCCCTCTAGAGCTATATTAAGTCTGTGATGAACTTCAGCTCCACAAACGCGATCTTATGACACACACTACTAGAAAAATGCACAAAACAAAAGCACTAAATGAAGAAAAAAAAATGAAGTGAAATGTTGCTGCCTAACAAGAGATCTTATTAGGACTGAAAACCCTAGAGTCATCAGAGAAAGTAACACACATTGTCCGTAGGGGTAAGTTTTGGCACAGAGGCTGAAAGTGTAATGGTTGAGGATATGTTATGTAGGAAATTATTTTATGAGTAGATGCTGCATGGTATTTTTCATGAACAGTAAACATTCCATGAAGTGTTGACCTGCTTACCACAGAGTATTTATGATACCAAACATGGTGTTCACTAGACAGTAAAAATACGGCTAAGTTACAGTATTCTAGAGATGGAATGCCCCTTTATCAAGTATCTTGATGGCCTGAGTGAGCCAGATGAGTTGAAAACCCAGCTCTACATCAGAGATTTGGACTCAGTTTTTAGTCTCCAAAAGGTGTATTCCAATAACAAATAAATAGGTTCTTTTGAAGACTGCCTCATATCCTGATGGAGCTATTCCATTTTGCACTAAATTCTTTAACATTTATTGAGGCAAACGATCAAGAGAGCCTTTTAGGAGGCAACACATCCGAAGACCACTTCCAACCTCAGTAAATGTACAGCTAAATGTACAGAATCAAGGATGCCTTGAAGTTTGGAGGTCAAGACACTCTGATAGGAGCTGTGTAGTCCCATCCTTGGGAAACAGACCTCAAGTTTACATTTGCAGTCTTAGAAATGTATAAGGGAAGGACTACATTCACATTTTCATGAGTATGGCTTTCTTTTCTTTTGCTTTCTTACAATTGCCCAGGAATAAATTGGGGTTTTGGGAGGGTCATTGGCTTACAGTTGTGTTGTTGCTCCATGTTTTTAATATCAATATTCACTCTTTCAACTTTCCTCTTTCCACAGACTTGTTGAATTATCCTCTGTGGTCCACATCAATTCCCACTGGGGAATCATTTCCAAGTGCTTAGCTTACAGCAAAGTTGTTTCAGACCCTTTTGTGTACTCTTTGCTACGGCATCAGTACAAGAAGACATGGAAAGACATCATAAACAAGATCCTCAAAAGAAGCTCCATCAATTCCTCTGCCCTCACGAGTGAATCGCACAATCAGAATATATTGCAGCTGAATGAATGAGGAGCCTGGTATGGGACCTACAAGACACGTAAAACGATATGTGGGAAACAAAAGTAACTGGCCTATCCCTAGTAGCTATCCTCCGCTGTCAAGGTTTTGGGAGGCAGCCATGGACAGGTTGAAGCCAGCCCCTGTCCCCCCAGTAGCTCTTGTAACGTCTAAGAGAGGCAGGCTGCTTTGTACCTCCTGCCTCCGACTAAAAGAGTGCTGTTGATCTCTGGTCCTGCAGGCTTCACAAATACAAACCTCCCATTGATTTCCATCAGCAGTTACACGTACATATAGGGTAAAAAGCTAGTCCTCAGCAGAAGGACTCATGAAAGTATTGGGAGCAAACCGGTGCCATCATAAGATTATTCTAAAAGGCTGCACAGGGATATCTGTGCTGTATTTTTCAGTAGCTGCAGGTAACGCTCCCTCCAACGGAGCTGCCAACCTGGCTTTACAAAAACCATCCCAGCCTAGTTGCTTGAGTAGGTCCTGTATAGAAAAACTCCTAATGGTAAAGATTTTTCTATTAAGCTTTTCCTTAGATATTCATACAGGGCCCAACATAGCTTTCAACCTCTTCTGACACATATTTTTTGAACAATTCTGTAGAATTGAAGGAAGAGAAAAAAATCACTTTTGAAGTACGCTACAGGCTGGATTCAGCCATGTCTTCTCTTTTTAAGTAACTTCCACATAACCCCATTAGTTTTCTCCCCATTAAATTTCAGAAAAATAAAAACGGTAGACAGGAAGAAAAGGTCAGGATGCCTCCTGCCTACCTTCCAGTATATCCCGAGCTGTAGAGATAGATTTTGCCCAAAGCTGCAGAACTGGGCCCTGTGCCCAGGGGGAAAAAAAAAAAATCTCTTTGGTGTTATTAATCATGTTTTGTTCCTACAGATATGTTACTTAAAGGAAAGATGAGCCTAAAACTGAGTTTAAAAGTATAATTTCCAAAGGAAGTGGAGCAAAAATAATAGACCCCTTCCCCACCATGAAAGTTCAGCCAATGATCTGAATCCACATCTGAATGTGCAAATCTCAGGAGGTTTCAGTATAGATCTTTATAGCTCTAGGTTGCAACTATGTATAGTAAGGTTATTAACATTTACCATGCATTCAGTTCAGTCTTCAGCTAACATAGACCAAAATACCAGAAGTTTCAAAACCAGGACAATCCTACATGTCACACTTCCTCAGACACCGCCACAGTGTCTTAATTTTTGTTAACATTATTTAGTTCATTGTAAGTACAACTACAGCTGGTAGATGGCTTTGCAACTGTCACATAGACTCGTGATGCTGAAGCCATCCTCCAGTGACTCATGAAGAATTACTTTCCTGGGTAATTTTCAGTGATTTCTCTCTCAATTCAGTGAAAACACTAAGAAATGAGACAGTTTTTCAAGTGTTTTCTTATTAATTAAACTGTAGAATATCAAGAGCAATAATTAATCCGTTGTTATTTCTGTTGTTATGATTTTTAGGAATAATCAATTTCTAAAACAACTTGCAAAGTGGTCCTGTATAGATGGCAAAGTGTGTCATCCTCATAATCTCTTAAAATTATTTTCAGGTAAAGAACTATTGGTTTCAAATGCTTCACATTTATACTTTGATTGGCAAAAGACTTACTACCAATTCTGACCTTAATTCTACACACATTTTTCTCCAGAAAGTGACTTAAAGTCCATAAGACAACAGCAAGTTAACATCAGAAATTAAATTAGTTTTTGCTGGGTAGGTCAAGAAAGCTTCTGTCCAGTGGCCATAAAGTACACAGTTTCTTTTGTAAGGGTAAATGGCAAATACATGTCCAGATTTTGAATAGTCCTGGTTAATTAGGCTTCATGCATGTAATTGCAGCTTAAATAACAGCTGACACAGCTGGCTATATTACCACCTATCCTTGCTCATATTCCGACTGTCAATACCGTATTGAGAAAATATGGTCAGGACCATATTGAGAAAATAAGGCCCTGAGTACTAAAAATGTGGGATTACTTTTTAGTTACCATCTCCTGCATCCCCCAAGCAAAGGGCACTGTTTGGTGCCTATAGCTCTGCAGAATCCCTGGCAGCAAAAGTTAATGAGCTAAATTAGTATATTCCCTATGACTTAAGCTAAATGATCAATATCAGTCATCTTGCAGACATTAGCATGCTCCATTTTGCAAGCTCTACCTTTAATATATGTCTTTGATAGAACAGACATTATGGCAACTACAATTTCCTTCATACCTTGCAAAAAGTGTCCACTGCTGACGTTTCTGGCCAGTGATTCAAAGCCCAGAGGGGTAACTCAGTGAGGGGCTTCACCCCAAAGCCAGCGAACGTGGGGTAATACCTCAGTTGTCGGTCTGGAGAGCCTTCCTTGGGCCTCGCTCCGGCATGGTACTACAGCTGCAAGGAACCATGTTAACCTATACAATTACATTGTCACCTGCTTTATAACTAGAAGAATTAATATAATGAAGATCATCAATTACCATGTAAATAAAAATTTTCAGCTTAACTGTTAATTTTAGTTATTGGAAAAAAACATAATTACAATAAAATATGCACACAAATATACCACAGAATTTAAGTAAGTCTTTACAACACCACGTTCAAAATTAGCCCTTAGTCAGATTAACTAGTCTACCTCATCTTAATCATTTTACTTCTTAGGCTTAACATAATGTTCTCAGGTGCAATAGATAAAAACACCCAGTTCAATACTTGTTTCTTAAGAAATTCAAGTCATTTTGATGACTCGATTGTCTCAGAATACAGGATATTAGAAAGTTGATTATTAGTGAGTTTAAAAAGATAAAAAGCTCTATATCAGATTGTTACATGTTTTACTAAGACCACTTTTACTTAAGTAAATTGCAACAGAATGATTGTTAAAGACCACAGCTGTTATCAACTTGTACGTGGGGCTGCTGCCAAAGTCAATGGGAGGTTTGTATGTCGATAAACCTAGCCCCAGAAGGATTACAAATTTTAAATCAATTATTCAAATAGAGGAAGAAATCTCCCAGAAAAAAAAAAAACATTTACATTTAGGATGGCTAGTAAAAGATGGAGAAGAATACAGCATTGGACTTGTCTCATTATGCTTGTGTATCACAGTCAGTCACTGGTTGGTTTATGTGTCACCATGAGCAATAAATCTCTCCCCTTGTATGTGTTTAAAAATTTGTCTTTCTTTCATGGTGCCTTTCTTCTAGAATTAATCTTATAACAGAGAATAAATATAATTTCCCTTTACTTACATCAGTTCCCTGACACATTGTCATATTTCTACCATCTGAAGCAAGCAAGGGTTGTAAATGCTGGTGCTTGACAAACTGAGTCAGTATACAACATAAAAGTAATACCCTAACATTTCCTGATGGCATTTTATAAGATACTAGAAATATGATACTGTGGCTCGTTAAGTGCTAGATATTCAGCTGAATTCTTATAGGCAACTGGCAAAATTTTCTAAACTGTATGTCTAAGTGATGAATGTAGATATGAGTAACTATCTGTCTGCTGAGTATTATATGTGCTATACAACACTTTGACTCGAGTGAGAATAATGGTAAACCTAATGCACAATACTTTATTATCTCTGATCATGAAGCTGACCGGTCTCTTGTCTAACACAAATGCGCGTGTGCGTGTGGGGGGGGGGATTTTCCATTTGTTATTTAAATATTTTTGAAAAAGTTTGTAAAGTATGGCTACAATGTGTGCCCAAAATATGGAACTGCATGTGCAAAAATTGTGCAGCTGCTTAGGCAATATGCAGTTTTCTGTTTGTTGGTATCTGTGATCCATATGCAATATCTATTTCTCACACGCATGTTCAATTAACATTTTCTTCATATCCTGTAAATTTGGCAGGCAGAACATTGGCAGACGATTAAGAGAATTTAGTCCACTATGTCATTTTGAGGATTCTGAGCTTTTTCCTCCATTCATTTTACAGTTATTTATACAATCTCAGAGCCCTAACTGTGAACTAGGATCCTGTTTTATGTTATATTTTTGAGCCAGTTTGAATGTGAAGATCTGGGTAATTGCATTTGGCAAAAACTATGAGAGACTGATAAGAGTTTATTGAATAAAAAGTAAGTACCAGGTCCTCTCCTGACATAAATTAACATAATAGTTGGTTGTTTCACCTGAGGATCGGTTCCCATTAGATAACTACATCCAGGTTTTATAGATCTGTCTTCTGAATGTGTAGGGCTCTGTTTTCATGGTACTTACAAATGGAAAGATGTAAAGACGATTTAGTGAGTTCCTCATGTATGCATGTGCCCGCTTGCAATGTCAGGCAACCGCATGACTCTTCTCTAATTAAGTTCTACCTGTTTTTACTCTTCAAGTAAAAGACCCCAACAATCTCTTTTCAGTGGCCCTTAATCAGACTTTTTATAACCTCTCGTATTTCTGAAAAAAATCTAGATATTAAAAAAGTTCCAGACAAATCCTTATGAAGCCTGACGACTGCTGCAGCAGTAGCCACGCATATCACAGCACCACAGAACAGCTGAGGTTGGAAGGGACCTCTGAAGGTCATCTCATCCAGCCCCCAAGAGGCACATCACTGCCCCTTGTTGCAGTTTACCATCTCAAATTTTGCCAGTGCATCTATTTGCGCTGCAATACTGCTGAGAAATGATCCTGGTCCGCTTCAGGTCAACAATAAATCTTTCTGGAAATAATTATTTTTAAAAAATATTTTTGGGAAGACACCTTAGACTTAACTTCAAAAACAGCTGCATCAGAACACTTTTAGAGGTTACAAAACTGGGGCAGAAATAGATGTGAATGGGAGGCTGATGGTCAGGAAGGTTGGGAACTATAAACGGGCTTTGCTGCTGTTGCAATGATATGCGTTATCCTGGCTGCAGCAGGCTTTCCTGGTGATCTGTTTCCACCCTGAGAGCTCTCCAGGTCTCTCAGCCATCCATTCGCTCCAAAGAGAAAGGTAAAGTTTCTGCCAAAGCCCAGTAGCTGTCATAGAGTGGGCTGAGGTTACAAGAGCAGCCAAGCCTCCATAGGAAGGTCCATGTTGGGTTGGGAAGACTGTAATGGTTTTCAGATGGGCTATATGGAAACTATCCACATTGTTTGAATGACCAGAAACCACCTACACCTGGATGAGCCTTGCCTTAGGAGACAGTCTAATTCTTAAAGCCCAGGAGGTTCAGGTAGTTTGTAGAAAGTAATTATTTTTTTCTGGATTCACATGCCTAATGTTTCATAGTTCCCCTACCCCTCTTAATCCTGAATGAAGAAGGCTCTGAATATCTTGTCCTGTCCATTTTTATATGTGAATGCCTTTGAAACAACCGTTTGGAAATTGCTTTCTTTTCACTATTCTTAGAGCAGTCTTCTCCCCAAATTAAATATTCTTATGATTAAACAAAGCCTAAAGGCAAAGCCAGAGACTTCACACCTGTGTCAGCTCATTGTTACTTGACTCTAAAAATCATTAAATGTTTCAGCACATCACATTCAGCACAGAAAGCTCAGTTAGATCCTGATCCTATGGTCACTATGTGTTTGCTTCAGCTGGTAGCCCTGGGTAGTTAGGGCTAAGCATAGGTTTATGTGTTTTCAGAATCAGGGACTATATCTTTGTAACCTACCCGAGCCTGAATAAGTGAGAACAATAACATTTTAGCCTTAAATCTATTTTTTTTAAATTAGCTTTTTATGCTTTCAGCATTCAGTATATCAAAAATCTTTGGTGGGTGACGTTTCTTTATGAAAACCATCTTGCTCAAAGAGGCAGCTGTCCCTGTTGGGGGTTATAAAAGTTTACATGGAGAAAAGAGCTGCTGCAGCCTTTGTAAAATGTCTACTTCTTACCTGTAGTCCTGGTGTGTATCATGTAAATATGCATTTAGGATTGTTGGTTTTTAAGCAAATAATGTGATCTAATGAACTAGAGAGGTTGCTACAGTTTATCATATATGTCTATATTTATAAAACAGATGATTAGCCCTATAGACTGTAAGTGCACTTCCAAAATGTGTGTATTGAGAAGCAAATGCATCAGCTGTATGACAGCATGCATGTGTGGTAATTGTGTAGTAAAATCTTTTTTTGTTGAAGAAATACTATTGCACATGCTTTCAATGTACCCAAAGGCATAAGTCCACATGGTTGATTAATAATCTACAAAGATGTATTAGGAAAAGGATCTCCATTTGGAGTTATTACTGAATACTAGGAAACTGTTTTTTCTAGTCACTGTAGTTATACAATCAGAGCTTTAAAGGAAACCGTTTTTAAAAATCATACAAATAGCAAAAAATTGAAAGCCTCCATCCTCCTGGGATTTGATCCAGCAAGAATTCCCAAGGAAAAACTAAAGCAGTGCTTTCGAATGAAATGCCAGTTCATCCTAGTGAGGTACTAGTGGGAATGCAACGTGGCCCAGGGTGCAAAGCTGTCTATGGCCTTCCTGTTGTTGACCATCACGGGTAGTCCTATTTAGTGATATTACGCTAGCTCGAGTTCTTGAACAAAACCAAAAAAACCCCAAACCCTGTTACGTATCACAGTGGTCTACATCACCACCATTCTGACAAAGAAATATTTGTGCAAAGACAGGTAATTTCTACTCCTCCTGCTTTGCTAATGTGATCAATGAGTTACAGAGAAAAAGAAAAAAAAAAGAAATCTCATTAATTGAATGACTTTTGTTAGGAAAAATATGTCAATAAGTACTCGGTGCCCTTAGGGTCACACAGCAAGTATGTGACAAGGCTGGGGACAAGTTCTCCATGCTCTGCCATCCAGCCCAACCTCATTCAGTAAAATAAAACTACCTGCATCAGCCAGAGTAAAGAATGGGTCTTTTTATAACAGAAAACATAGGGCTTCCCAGATAAGACATTTGAAAAATCATTATCACAGATTGCCTTGGAAAATAGAAGTAGATAACTAAAAGGTGCCTTGATTTACCTTTATTTATACACAGGGCATTTTTCTAAACATTAGATTTTTTTTCACAGTGTTTTTATTTTCTTAAGATCATTTTAAGATAAAAAATCCCATATATTTGTCAATTAGTAATCATTCCCTTCTGAATTCTTGCAGGGATGTAATGTATTACCAGTCTTTCCAGATACAGCTAGGTATAAATGATTTCCTTTAGATTAGATTATTAGATGATTATTTGCTTCAAAAAAAAATTTAGGGGCTGGTTTTACAAATCCTTGCTGTAAGGCCAGTGGGGTTACTTGGATAAGTAAAGACCACTCATACGATGAGAGGTATAAAAGGTCCAGCCTGTGTATTTAAACTTTTTTGTTTTGTTTTGCAAATACTGAAAATACATGGTTCCCTATTTCTAAAAGCATCTAGCCAGTCTGAAGAAGGATGGTTCTGAAATGACATTAATAATAGCTGCTGTAGATAGGGCATGTTTTGGTTATATTATTATAAAGATACCCTTATAATTTATTGCATTTTACTTTTTTGTATAACAATGGGATATAATTGCAGGGGTTATTTATTTAGGAAAAAAAAGGCAATATAAATCTTTCTAAATTGCATGGATAGAGAGATTCACAGACCGATTTGTAATGACAGCATGCTCAAGAGTGCCATGGGTTAACATGGACTTTAGGGTCCCAGGTAAGCTAAACTGCAATAGTCTCCCTATATATATTTCAGAGATATTAATTCATGTAAAGGCAGATACACAAAATTCTGCTATATTAGTACCTACAGTTTAAAGGAACACAATAAAATAAATTTTAATCCTGACTTCAAACTTTTAATAAGGGGCCTGTGCTGTGTATTCTGTTTACAACAGCTTGTGCTTTGTGAATACATATCAGATGTTGTAATATATTTTTATTACATAGAGTTAATGGTTAATACAAAGTGATGTATATAAATAAATACATACTATATATGTATATTGTGATTTTGTTAAATTTACTGTTAATGAAATGTGATTATGATTAAATGACTTGGTGTGAGCTATTTTTTCATATAAAAGTTAATGTTTTAAAAAGTCTGTTTCACTTCATTGTTGCAAAAGTCAAACCTGTAGGGTCATCGCAATGATGTGACCTGATCGGTGCTGCTCATTTTTGGAAAACAACTACAAAGTCAGCTGCAATAGAATATTACTTCACTGCAGTTATGAGCAACACAAGCGAAATAATTGGAGAACCTTAATACATAATGCATATGTCTAGTCTTAACATCTATGTCTAGTCTTAATATACACGGTCCTACTTAAATTTAGCTGTTCCTTGACATCTTGAGCAAGTTTTACAGTCGGTGTGAAACCCAGGTTAGGGGGGAGCTGGTAGTGTGGGGCTCCCTCTCGCTGCTCCCTGAGCGTCCTTGCCCACCCAGAGCTCCCACAGAAAGGTCTCTGGAGGTGTCAGACTCATCCTGAACACCCCCCAAGAGACAGAAGGCAGAGCTGGTAGTCTTCCCAGAGCAGAGGTCTTTTACTGTCTATGTGAAGTCCGAACTCTGGGTGCCCAAATGTGTTCTTTTGCTGACTCACAGGGTTTAATCATTAACTGTGCTTTAATGACAACATCATAACTTCAGTACTCAGATGTGGGTAAGCACTCATTGAAATCAACACAAATATCTCCGGTCTTCTCCCTGTGATCTCTAGACAGAGATTTGAGCTGAAGATTAAATTCCACTCCAGTGCACAGATTAGGTCTCTTAAGGGCTCTTTTGCTTCCCTTACAGGTGCTAAATCTCTGCTGTAGAAAAGCAGAAGAGACCCCAGAAGAGCTCGAAATTCTCAGACATTGAATAATTTCTGATTTAACCAACATGATTACTTTGTGCTATGTCTTCGGTTCCCATTTCCCCCCTTTATTTTAAACAGCTCAGCAGATAGATTTCTGTTTTCCACCTTTCCCTGTGCGTGCCCTCCGTTTTTGTCACACACACACGCACATAGATGGTCTCTACAGGTTAACACCACGCTCTCAGAAAGGCTGGCAGGGCTGGACGAGGTAGATACTTTATTCATGTTCAGCTGATAGCCACTTTCAATTTGTACTGAAGGCAATGTACAAATCAGGCTCCAAATGCAAAGCTTTCACTGTTGTCTTTGGGAGAAGCTGGAGACGTGCTGGCTCTGCAAACCCTCAATGCCACAATAATGTCCTCTCAGAGGGGGAAGACATTTCCCAGCATCACAGATCCATCCTGGGCTCCAGGCTCAAATAAACACCCAAAGGAAACGTGTTAACACAATGAGAGAGTTTCTGCGAGGCTGTTCCCTCTGAATCTGTGGGAGGTTTTATTTTGCTCTGGTCTCCATTACAACTGCTTCTTTTCATCCCTTAGGAAGGACCTAAATATTGCCTTTCACATTACAAAGGCTGATGCAAAGGAATATTAATTCCTGGAAAGTTTTGCCTGGAGATTTAGCAGAGACAGAATAATTATCCTGGAAAATGCATCTCATTTCAAAGAACTTGCCATCCACATGGTTATAAAACATTTTTCTTTTGCCAGCATCAGTTAGAAGCGTCAGGCCAACTTCTGCTTCCCAGGCTTTTGAAGGAAACAAGCTGTAATGCCAGCAACACAATGGACATGCGTCCAGCATGACAAAACACCTCAAAAAAGAAAACTACTTATTTATTCTTCTGTATTTAGTGGCATGTAAAATGTAGAAAAAGGGCCCAGCCAAAGCTGTAGGAGTCCCAACACAAAATAAAGAGATGTATGTTGGCTCTTAGAGGTGTAGTCCATCCCTTGAGTCGGTCTGGTCCCCGCACACTGGAGAAGTACATGAGAAGGTAAATCTCAGCACATCATCAGGTGGACAAGAGGTCTCTGCAGGGGAAAGGTTGTGAGCTATTTGGTGGTTTGTGGTCCATTAGATATCAACAAGGTGATCAAAACTGATATTATATCCCCATGTGTGACTGTACGGACAGTTTTCCAATGGGTGTGTGCAGATATGCCATGCAAGCAATGCAGAAATACCAACATCAGTGCCATTTACTCAAATTATTTGTATTAGTGTCCCTCCCAGAATATTCCCAATGTATTTATTGACAGAAAGACTCTAACCAAAGATAAAATCAAAGAAAGCAAACGAAGCACAATTATCTGGCAGTAAATAAGCGGCTATTCATGTTTAGCGTTGTGTCAACAGAAAGAAAAATTGTTCCAGAGGAAGAGGAGATTAAACAACTACTCTTCAACATAGGAAAAGTGCTTTTGGAAGGAGATATAGCTCAGGAGATGTTTCTTCAGTTAAGCAAGAGAAAAGAGCAAGCAGCAGCTCCAGCTATCCCTGCCCTCCCGTACTCTGGCTAGCACATGCGTAGCACTGGAGCCCCTCGCTGTGAGCTCACCTTGACACTGAAATAAGGAAGCACTGGCGTTTTGGGGTTTTTTTAATTAAACTCTACCAATTCAGATCATTGCAGCACAGCATTTTCCAGGTAATTACCTGTATTAATCTTTAAGCCCCATATCTGAATATGCATACGCTGAACCATTGTGTTTGATAATTAGGATCAATTAAATTTGATGGTAATTTTGAACATGCTCAGAGGCTTCAGCTGAAGGAAACACTAGGAGGAAACACCGTTGTTTTAGGTTTAAGCAGTCTAAATGATTCAGCTTTCCAGTAGAGGTTGGACATAGCTAACGCTATTTGCCTTTCGGTTTTGGCAAGGAGTTTTATCACTTTAAATTGCAAATATTTCTTTTCAGATTTCTTTTTCTTTTCAGCACTTCCTGAAACTGCTTTAGAGAAGCTATTTCCAAGATGACAAGTGATGTTCTGACATCTTTCCTAATGGTTTCATCATTACATCCGACTTAATAATTTAAAAATTAATACTGCACCTTAGCTGTCCAGGCATCACTTTAATTCCCATTTTACTAACTGCAGCTACATAGCATTTTCCTATATCTGCCTATATGTGATGTCACTTTTGTTTTCATTAGTTCTGTAAGCTTCTTAAACTGTAAAATAAACTATTATATACCTTTTCTACACAGCAGTAGTTCCTGTTGCTATATATTAAACATCCTGACTTTCATGGCATATGGGAAGAAATAACATTGTCTGGATTTATTCTGTTCTACCTCTGTTTCTGAAGTTGTGTGCTTGAACCTAATACTCCCAAAATCTTAAATTTACCATTTGTTCAAATTGACCACCACAAGATTTCACTAACATCTTGGGATTCTGCTAGTGTTTGAGGAAAAGACCCACTGGGGCAGGATCCAGCCAAAAATGTTTGTATTTTTATCTTATTGTTCCTACTTCTTTCTATTATAAACCCTCCACTCCTCACAGGCAAGCGGTCAAAATCAAATTGTTTCATTGAAAAGCGGGTTTCTCTGGAATCCGAACAACTTCATACTCATAAAAATAAATGTGATGTGAACAGCCAGCCCAACAAAGTGATGGCATCCGAACTCGCTCTACTCTGATTAGTTATCACCTTTTAGACAAACCACACTTAAACTATTGCATTTCAGCAAGTGAACCTGCATTTTCTCCCTCAAGGGCTGTCAGTCATCCTCAATGTTCCCATACGTGCCCCAGGACCGCTCATGTTGTGTCCCAGGGTCTGTGCGAGGCGCAGCGCCTAAGCGAGGACCCAGCATTCGGGATGCCCACCCACATCTGGGCCCCAGGTCAGTCTCTCCCTCGGCACCTCTGTTTTGCAGGTAACGTTTCTCCACGTTATCACCTGCATCACTGAGACCTCGAGCCACCACTCTGAAGTTGTCATTGTTCGAAGGAACATGAGAAAGGGCAAAGTATGTTAAATGCATTTTCATCTTCTTATTCAGTGTAAGAGTTGCCAATACTTTTAGTAAGTTCAGTGCCTTGATAATTTCGGAAGTCAATTTTCCTTCTACCTTTAGGAAATTTAATACTTCCTCATAAATTAATGTAATCTGGTCTACTGACCATGCACTTGCATGACAGCCTTCACTGTTATTTTGGAGAGTCTAAGCTGTAGGCTGGTTTTCAGCAGTGAGCTTTGTTTCTCTGACTTTACCTCTCTGCCAGGGAGATTTTCACGCCAGCTGATATGGTGATACGTCTTGCCTAGTGCCCAGGACTGCTTTTCCACTCAATGGAGACAGGCATTTCCAGAGGGCAACTCAGAAACCCCATGTTGGACACAGTAAGATACCGAAGTAAGGTGACGTGGCCTGATATTGAAATGTCTAGTCTTTCTTCCAGTATATTTGCTGAAAATTTTTCATCTCAAAAGTATTTGTAATCACTAAAATCCTACTACATGAGCCCTGCACACTTTTTTTTTTTTTAAAGTTCTGTTATAACTGTTACTAATACCAAACAGCTAAAATTCTCATAGGTCCATAAGGAAGTATTTAAAATAAAATGTTACAGCAAATGATAGCAGAAAGTTCTTAAGAGATAGCCTGAAGGGACCTGATTGACAGGATATTGTAGAGACTTTCTACTGAGTCCAGGGGGCCTTGGAGTAAAGTCCCAGATCTGAAAGAGTTTGACTATCAAATTCCCCATTTGCAATCAAGAAAGCATAAACACTAGATTTACAATTACGGCTAATCTGTCACGCGTACACTAACAGAATCACTTCCAGCTGCAATGCTTTGGACTGGAGCATAACAAAATAATTGTTAAAGACAATATTATAGTGAATCAGAGGTTTGGGTCTCCCTGCCCTCAGGTAGACTCAGTTATAACTAATCCAGCTCCAGCATAGGATAGCCTCACCTGTTTTTTAAAACTCCCAGTGATGGTTTTTCCACAAATCCTCTATTCTCTCCAGATTATTTCAAAGTTTTACTCTTTCTATAATTAGATTACTCTCTATAATATCTAACTTATTGCTGCAAACCTTGATGGAGACTGTATATCTCTTCATCTGTCTTATTCAGGTACAGTTACAGGAGAAAAACATTGTAATAATTGAGAATTTGAAGAGTTAAAGCTCTATTTACAAGAAACTAAAAATATAAAGGAAACTTTCAGGAAAAAAAATAAAACAAAAGTTCTCTTCTCCTGCAAAACTCCTTTGAAGTGAATAAACACTTGCACAATAAGACTCTCCATGCAGATGGATGGGATGCTGGCACAGTTCAGTTGAATTATTTCCAAGCTGTTAATGAGTCACAGTAACAATGTTACTTGATGTTTTTGAAACGACTTCAGGACATTAAGAAATTGAAAAAAACCCCCAACAACCAAAACCCCACATTTTCAAAATTTTGGTTACTAAAAACTTCGTCAAAATCTTAGCTTTTCCCCACTCAAAGCCCTAGAGATGAAAGTTTTTGATGGTATTTTATATATAAAATATACATAACATACAACATCTATGTTATATGTAAATCTTGATGAGATACAAACAGTATCTTGATGAGATACAAACAGGGGCAGCACTGGCAGGTTCCTCCTTGCCTCCCTCCATGCTGGGATGCCTCCAGCACATCCCACTACACACAAGTGCCCACTACCAAAATGAGGTAGACAGGGAACACAGGAGCTAAATATCTCACTCGACACCATCTGAGAGCTCCTCTGCAGTTCCAGCCGCTAGGACCAGCTACCTTTATGACGGTGCCAGCTACCAGTGCTGGCAGGTCGGTCCTGTAGTGTGTTTTTATAACCAATGTCCTTTTCATTTCTCTGAACGCCATTGCGAGAGCTCCCATGTTGCTTTCAGGTGGATACCCTTGTCTAAACAGAATTAACATATCCTAAAGGGATATCTTTATTTTCCTGGTGTGTTTTTAGAACATCTACATCCCCCTTTGTTTTATAAGATGTGTGAGTAGTGGCATCTCCGAGACTTCAACCACAAACCATCTCCAAGAGTTCCATCCCAAAGTCCTACAGGAGCCACGTGCCTGCCAGGCTCTACCCCCACATCGCTTTGGGGGAACGGGGGCAAGGCTCCTGCTCCCCCAGGCCAGCCCTGCGTGCCACAGTCCCCAGGACAGAGCCGTTCCTAAATCACCCTCTAAGCAGCCATTTCTCTATGTTCAATCCAAATTCAGTCAATTCCTGCTCTTAGTGAAGCAGAGCTCTCATACTGGCTTTGCTTGTCAGATCAGCCTCTCGGCAGCTTCAGACGCTAAAAATTCCGGGATATTCCGGAGATCAAAATACTAATTATGAAAAGCAGGTGCTTTTTTAAAATTTTGAAATGCTGACAATTACCGCAATCAGTATCACAAGCTGTTTTGCTAGAAGAAGATCCACCTGCACACTGTGGATTCAGAGAGAGTGAGGATGCCACAAGAGTCAACAGTCAACCTTATAAAATCCCAACAGCAGAATAAATCAGAAGCTAACAGCAAACCTGGCAGTACTCTGAGGCTCAGGCTTGATCTGAACTCGGACAGAAGAACAAAAGCCGGGGTGGCCCTTTGCTGCACTGATTATTTACAAAGGTGTACGCTTTCTCAGGATTGCAAATTTTTGTTTTATCACTATGAGAATAAAATAGTTCATTTAAAGTTTTTAATACACACAGATATGTTAATTTTTACAAGGCTGCTTTTTACAAGACTCCTTTCAGCACTTTATCATCTGTCCTCCTTTAATCCACTTCAAAAATATCTGTGCAGCACAAAACATTGCTGTTGATCTCATTAAGTGTCTTCTAATAATTGCAGGTTTTAAGAAAGCTAAAGACAGAAACTGACTGAAATTAAGCTTGTAATGAAAAAGAACAAGAAAAAAAAATGAGTAGGAGTATGGTAATTACATGCTTACGACTGTGACAGTAGGCAAAAGAAAACAGAGCAGCAGATGGTGTCTAAATCTAAAGAAAAATGTAAATGATGCTGAAGACAGACAGTTCTCTAAATAATGGTGTATTTAGCAGCAGGTAGATGTTCCATCTAAAGAAGTGCTGCCTGATAATTCAAGGACATACATCCTATATTGCAGGGACGAACCAGTCTTCTTTATTTGGATGAGAAATCACTTTATAAATTTCTACGTACTGCAGGGCCTTTACCTCACTTTTCCAGCCATCTCTACAATTTTGCTTATCAATAAACCTACAATAGATTTGATATTTGTCACTGGTAGTCACAAAACCCATCACCTTCTTCTGTGACCTTGGCAGCCTTAACATGGCTATTTGGAACGTAGCCTGAATCAGTAGTAGCTGGCCTCTAGTTCAGTGGGGAAAATAAAAGTAACACTAAAAGCCAACAAAAATTATCATCCGCATTTTAGGACGTGCTCCCAGGAAAGTTGTTCAGCATTGTAATAAAAGTGTTATGTGAGTAAGTGCAATGGAAAAATCAGGTGTCCCCAATTTCCCATGTCTGTGCCTGCAATAGAACGTGAAGGATCAAGAGGAGCCGGGCGGGAGGTCTAGCCAGCAACGTGCTGACTTACAAAAGAGGTTTTTTAAAGAAGGGTAGAAGGCAGGGCATGTGTGCAGTCCAAATGTTTCGTCAGCGAAAGCCTGTGTGTCAGGTCTGATAAACTGCTGGCTGCAGCACCAGCTAGCTGCCTAAAAGCCTCTTTCCAGCTGTGAATTATTGGGTGTGTATAAACACAGTTAATAAGTTTCTTGGGCCTTGTTTTGCTCATGTTGTAATAATTCTGGAACCAGCAATGTACGACCACTCTGTAGAGCCAGGCCGTATTCATCTAAAGATATTTTTACTCATACTTTGTTCCTCCTTTGCAATGCAAAAGAAAGAAGAGGAAGGGAATATGTATCTATGCATTTTTCATATTTATATACTTATATATTTATATTGCATATAAATATGTATGCATTTTACAAATGTATTCCTCCAAAGGAATACTACAAAACCAATAAAATCTATTATCTGTTACAAATGAGTCAATTATTTTTATAAAAAATATTAGTATTTAGAAATTATAATTATTTTCACTTCTCCTATGTCAAGAGGACCCAAAGAATATTGCTGCCTACCAGCAAACAATGAATACACATAGGCAGTGAGATCATAATCTCAGAAGAACTTCTGATTACTTTAGATTGTTTCCTCTATTTTTGGCCAACTTGCACAGACTTCTTCCAAGGACTGAGGAGTATTCTTGTCTATGGTAAAAGTGAGTAGATTAGACTGTGTTGATTAGGTGGCGAAGATACTACTTGTGCCTTTCTAATTTTACTTTTTCTTCCACCATAACCCAAATTCCATGTGTGTTCCAAAATCTCCATCAGTTTTAAAGAGGTTCCTGAGGGAGGTAAGCATGCAGTGTGGCCCCACATGACTTGCTCGGGTCACCTGCACCACCCATGAGCTTCCACACCGTGGCCTGAACCAGCAGCACCCTTTTATGTTTTGCATTATGCTCAGGACCTTCAGTACGTGGTCCCAGGCTGCCTTACTATGTATTTTCTCTTTCCCTTTCCATCTTACTTCTTACCGGCCCATGCCATGACCCACAAATGGGCTGACGAGTTAGTGCTTGTTATTCTGTGTATCTTGCTTCTTTTAATAGATGCAGGTGCACACGCTGCTGAAATGTTTTCCCCAGGAGCCCGCAGTTCATAATCATCCTATTAAAGTGATTGTGTATTTGTCATAATTTTCACATTAAAATTATCTTCTTTAACTGCACACACAGAGCTGTTGAAATTATTTGTTGTGAACAGCTGATTGAATTTAGCTCTGTTTGTTATTTACAAATTGTCCCCTGCCTGTTCACAGTTTTAGGGAGCTGCTGAGTCACTGAAGTTGTTCAAGATATTTCAGATATTTTGGGCTGGGGGGGGCATGAGCACTATTGCTTATAGTGAGCTGATCTGAAATGCCATGGGGCACCTTGCAGACTAGCACCTAACCTGGTGGCATGCTTGCTTTTCAGTAGGCTATCGGGGCTTTTCTGCTCATTAATGCATATGTGCATAGAGTCTTCCTACAGCAGCAGCATAACAGAAAGAGCCTCAGTGCTAGCTTGGCAGCCGCAGCCTCTACGGATAGCATTAAGCCATCAAAATAGATATATATCCTAACTTCTGTTTATGTAAAGCCTGTATATTTTTGTCTTCCCATACTACGTTCTTCAGTCTTCTGGTCCAACTGGCTGATACGCATAAAACAAGGGAGGTTCCAGGCAGCCGTTTAGCGTCACTTGACGTGGTGTAACTCCTTGCATTAAATATCTTGCTTGCCTGGAAAGAGTGGGTAGATGTGTGCACGGCTCCTGCCTTGGAGCAAAGGGATGAAGACAATGACCTCAGATATCTCCTGGTACTTCTTAAGAATCAGTGATAAGAAAAAGATATCAGCTACCACACCGACCATGAAGATCTCTCCTGCTCTGTTGGTTTTTTTTAAATTGTTTAACATGTTTTTATATCAAGGTTTCAAGAACTCTGTATTTTTGCCTTGCAGAAATAAATACGCTTGCATATGGGGTATTTGAAAGGCTCTATAAATTTAAGACGACGTCTCCTATTTAGGAATGCTTCCTGTGAGCTTCTACTCAAGAAATACAGTACTGGTTTAGAATTAGTCTCTTAGCTTTTCCAATATACATTTGTTTATAACGTGCAGATATGTGCATTGTTAAAGCTAATTTAGCTTGCAGAAGTTTGAAAATCGTGCCTTTGCCACAACATATCAGTGAACTGAAAAAACCCTACCAAACACTGCTGTGAATACTGCTGCCACCATCCCCTCCCCTCCCACTTTGCATTCACAAGTAAAAATGTTATAGAGGCAAGCACTGGTGATGCTACTCAGTTTATTTGTACATGAAGTACTGTTTGCCTGAAGGAATGAAAAACAAAGGACACCGTTTTCTTGCTCCCAAGTCTCTTCTCTCTTGCCTCCTCTCCCTCCGGGATGTTTTGCATGAGCATACTCCCAGGGTGTTTCTTTTAGACTTTGTCTTGTTATTTTCCTGCCCCTTACACTGTTTCTCTCACCTTCATCTGCACCATTGCAAACAAGTGATCAGCTTTTGAGAGATGGCTAGTTGATGAAGGGAGACAGTTACAGCTGAATTTCAAGGAGTTTTCTGTACAAACCATAATAAATGTACAATGCTGGATGTGCCTGTTATCCGCATCGGTCCTCACGTCTCCCTACTGTGACACCTCTCTCAGGACTGCCACTGTTCTCCATTTCTCCCTTTTGCCAGCAGAACAACACTACAAACCTTTTTTTCCACCAAAACAGGGTGATTTTCAGCAGTGACTTGGACTACGGGTCTGTCTCTGGGAAGCTAATGCTTAATGCTTAAGATATTGTGCATACCACTTAGAAAGGGAAGAAGGGGCAAAGGCAATAGGGTACCGTGGGAACTGTGATTAAAGCGATCTCCTAAGTACAGAAAATGTTCTTATAAGCTCAATGTTAATGTTCAACACAAAATTCCTATAAGAAAAGCATTCTTAGGAAGTAACAAGTGAAAAACAAAATATTCTTATAATAGTACCAGTTCAATATCTTAAAAATTTCTAGTCTGGCCCATGCAAAGTCATGAGTTCAGCTTAAAAATAATGAATTTAACAGAAAAATATAATTGAGGGCATTGGTATTTGGCCATGGTTTCTCCAGATGCTTGCAAACTTCTGATCTTTGGCTTTCTTCTACAACTCTGACGGCTAGAAATTTATTTCTTTTAAAAATCCAAAAGCTGAGATTCTTCCAGGGAGATCTGTAGTATAAATACGTGTTGGTAGCATTTTACCGGAGCTCAAATGACATATTTTTATTAGTAGTCTGTTTATAGCAGCACCCACAACGTGCTGGACCTTTTATAAACATTCAAGTGGGGAAGCGTCACAAATTTTGATGTAGAAAATCATCATTCTTTCACAGTAGGAATCAGATAAAAATTAACACTTGGTGAGCCATGACCACTGTCTTTGAATTACTATAAGAAAGTCTATCAAATGCAGTGACAAAGTGGCTGGGCAATTTTACCTTGATATCAGCAGGTTTTGTATGGCTTCAACAGATGAGAATTTGTTCTTGTTTCCTCTCTAAAGCCTCTTTACAACCTGACTCCTATAAAAACATGGCCAAGTTCCTAAATATTTCAAGGTAGCATTTTCAGATACAGAAGTCACAGGAGACTTTGGGGTTTTTTTCAGCAGGGTGGTGGTTTTTTTTTTTTTAATTTTTCCCCTCCTTTTTTTCTTTTTTGGAGGGTTGGAGGGATGTCAAAACCACTATTTTACATCTTGAGTTTTTAGGCTGCAGCTTCATCACTGAAACAAATTCAATGAGATATAACCAGGAAAGCTGATAAATACTACAGACTCCTACACTCTGCTCTGATTGTTACTATAATAAGGCTACATTCGTACAGTTTGGTTTTTCTAATGTCAAACAATTGGCAGCTCTGCAGTGTTGATGCCCCCTGAGGCCTGCCTGTCCTCCTAATTGCTTCTGTCTACTGAAAGTAAACCTATGAAGTGTATACAACATGCCCACACAAAGCACATAAACACACACACCGGTATTGTCGTGGGTCACAGAGACTCATTTCTACTTTATTATTTTTAACATCCTTATTTCCTCCTTCCTCCCCCTTCAGAGTTGGGGGTTTTTTTTGCCCCTAATAACAGACATTTATTTTATTTTAAATTGGGAATGGATCATTTCAACACCCTCAGCAATTCATGATACGTCTATAATACCTTTCTAGAAACTTAACACCTCTCTCGAGATTCTCCGTTATGGAAAAGTGATGATTCAGAGCCGTGCTTGTGCCTGGTATGGGCCAAATACTCTGGAAAACAGGAGGCAAACAGAGCCCTGGCTTGGCTTACTTCACACGTGCTCCACTGACTGTCCATCTTCTATGAAAAGGATATAACACCATTTCCTTCCTCACACCAAACATGAATTTCATGTCAGAACAAACTTGTTGAAGGAATGCTTCTTTGACTATCCCATTTCCTACTCTGAGCTTTTACCAGCTCTCTTCTAGGTCCCTTGGTGTGAAAAATACTCAGTCTTCTCCTTCCTGCCAGATTCTAAAATTCAGAGGAATTTTCTGTTATTTGAAAAATTACAGTTATCAACATTTGGGGAAAAATAAAATATGCCAACATCTACTTCTGAACTCTCTGGTTTGGACTGGAAATCTTCAAATGCCACCATTTAGGCTGTTCCTTGTTGGTCATCTCACTGATGGCTTCAAAAACGAGGACTATTTGAAAATTCAGGAACAGACAAGTTCAGGGAAGATTTTTCAGGAAATATAGAGGAGTAGAAGCTTTCAACTTGAATTCTCTTTTCCATGCTTCAGCTTTTCTCTGAAAAAGTGGTTATCTTTCTTCCCACCCCAATCTCGTGCTTTTTCTGTTCTCATTTCCCAAACACTAGACCTAAGAAGCTAACAAGTCCCCTGCAGATTACAAGGAAGAGTTCCACAGAAGCTCTGTTGATTTATATTTTGTGCAGATCTGGTCATAGTATTTCTTCTCAACCAGCATTAATGGTGCATTTTCAAAAACAGGGAAAGTTTGCTCTTCATTATTGTCCCCAGAGTTAGTACCAGTAAGCCACCAAGCAAGTGGCCAGGTGAAACCCCATCACTCTCAAGGCTTATTACATGTGATTTTCAGTCTGCTGACAGCAAATCATCCAGCAGTCAAGGAATTAATAATACATCTAAAGAATGGGATAATCTCAAAAGTACTCTCTGGAAACTCATACTGCTTTAAGAATGATAGATTACTTCCGAAGCCAAGATGGAAATTCGTCAATTAATTTGTATGAACACTTTCATTCGGAAGAAACTGATTTTATAATTGCTGGATTTTCTCCAAATCACATATGTTCTGCACATCACTTAATGCTGAAGGTGGCATGATTATTGACAATATAGTACCATCAGCACTCAAATTTACAGTGGCTCAGAGTCATTAAACTGATCTTTGATGACTTTCTTAGGGCAAAAGTGGTATAAAGTACGCAATGAAACACTGCTGTGAAATGTCAGCAAAACCAGATACCATATGTCTCTGAAGAATAACCACCAAAGTTCTAACACTCAAGCAACACATTTTAGCATTTTAAAGTGACAATATAGCAACAAACAATACAAAAACTATTTAGAATTAAAATGAATAGGTAGATTTAACAGCTTACACTTTGTTTCCCGTGAAGCTGTTGACTTGATGGTCTTGGTCCTTCAGTGCAACCATAGGGGGTTGAAGAGTTACCAGAAACCATTATGTTCATTACAGTGGCTGTAGTGCCTTTCATTAGCCAAATACAGAAAAATAAACTTTTGCATTTAGGCAGATACAGGGTAGATCATAGAAGCAGTCTGTTTTTCCATTCACTTCCCACTTCTTTCCAGATTATACTGTAAACCTACCAATTCTGCTTGTGAGAGCCTGATCCAACCTTGAAGCCACCAGGAGCTGATTAGTGAGCTGGGTTAGAGCTGTGGCATGCCACTGGGAGACAACCAAATTAATGATTCCATTCACCTGTGAGTTAGAGGCCTCACAAAACTATAATAAATAGGAATATGATTTTAACACCTTTTACATTAAAAAAACCCTGAAGCCGTGTAATCAGATCCAGATCCTTGTGGTAAGAATTAGATCTCAAATTTAAATCTCCCTAGTCTATTCAAGTGAGATTATGCTGCCATTGATCCTTATTAACCTAGGTATTGAATTTCTGTCACATCTAAACCATAAAAAGTAACTCCATTTTTCATATTTTTACTTGCTGACAATAAGGCTGGCTGAATTTTGTTAGATCTTTAAATGATGGCTTACCCTGAATGCTCTTTTTTGTTGCTCTTGGAATACTACAGAGTTAATAAGAATGATTGTGCTGTTGACATAAGTGGTGTATTGAATTCTAGAAAGCAGCTTCTGCAAATTAAGTGAGAGTTAATGACTAGAGTAATTAAAATATCAGGTGATTCATATAATAATAGGTGGGAATTGTTACTAACTGCTTTCTCTAAACCCCATCAGTATTTCAGAATACATAGTACAGATTTAGAATAGAAAAGAGAAAGCTTTCTGTTCATAATGGTGATTTGGTATTACTATTCATAAGTACTATTTCAAACGTGCAGAGGAGTTTTTTTGCTAGCTTATTTCGCTTGCAAAAAGTAAAGTGTTGTTTTGGTTTGTTTTTGGTTTTATTTTGCATCTCATTCTCATGGAACAGCCCATTCTGTATATATACTTTTATCACAAGCCTGTTTGGGCTCCCTCCATATGGGCACTTACCAAGCTGCCATGCTTGAAGCTACATCCTGGGTCTCTACGTTTATATATTTCCTTAGATCTGCATATGTCCTGTTCCATATACCTTTTCTGGCCTTGAAAGCCACTGTGCACATTGATGCTCTAGCCTCTGGACAGCATCTTTCAGCTGCTTTTAGCCCCAGTCTACACTGGACATTGCAATTCCTCAGTATGGAGTGAAGGGCAGGATGATTTATTATTTAAGCCAATGGGGAAAAGTGCTCATTTTCATATGAAATTCATAGGTGTTGCAAGACAACTTTAAATACATCTATAACTTCTTCATAAAGTCTTCATAAATCTCAATGCAAAGCATTTCTTACAGAGCTATCATTTCACCTCATTTTTTTCAACATTCGCTGTTCATCAGTCCTTCAGCTTTTTCTTTATCTATGTCCTGATCAGGAAAAATAGAGCTTTCTAAATTGCCCACACCTTCTCTTAGAATAGTATTAAGCTAAAAGAGTAGGCATCTGCAGAGTAGTGCAATGCTTCTTTGTAGTATTTTGCTGAAAAAACGCCACTTTCAGAAGTGCTGCTGTACCTTGAGAGCCCAGATGTTGTCTCCAGATGCGATGCTGACACTCCGGCCGTGCAATGACCTTCATCTCTGAGCCTGGCTAACGGGGAGAGGTAAGTGCTTGAAAGGACTCTGAAGATCGGTTCAGTAAAGAGAGTCAAGCAAAGTAGCGTGAGCAGAAAACTGTGTGGGATATTGTTTAATCCAGCCTGTACAAACCACCAGACACAGGGGAGGGGAAGACGGGTTTAACCTCTCTGAGCCTGGCACTATAGCCGATGATTAAAGGCACTCATATAACTGAAAAGGCAGATTAATTATGTAAACATGGAGCTATAAAGTACCTTTATGTTCACTGCCTAAACTTTTTTCACAGGCTTTCCAAAATCCCATTCTTAACATTTTTTTTGCTGATAAATGTATTCATTTCAGGTAGTTATGAGTTGAAATGTTATACTAAAAATTGTCCAGTCAATACAGCCCCTTTGAAATTTATGAAAAGCGTAAAAATGTCCTTTTTCTGCCTAATGAGCAAGGAACAGCTAATGAGCATGAGAGCACTGTTTAAAATAATCCAAATCTCCATCAAAACAAAATTGGGTAACTTGTCAGGTTAAGAGGACAGAGAAGCTACCACAACAACTCATGAACAAATTGTCCCGCAAATCTGAATGTGGACTTGGTGGGTTTGTAAGTCTCACCTAACTTAAACTGGTTACGCGTGCTGTAAAATGATGATTATATCAGCAGAAGATGGCAGAGTATGGTTATTTAGTGACTTACTGTTCCAGGCACAAGATTGCATTCACCGTGATGGCTTCATTGAACATAAATTTTGCAGCTCAAAAATCATATTATAGTGTTACAGTGAAATATAAAAATGACATCTCAAGCTAAATGACATTTAAAAAGAAATTAAATACTAGTAAGCACATTAAACTGAGTGTATAGATGTGATTTAAGCTTGGAAAACTAAGGAAATACCAGAATAAAGACCTAAAACTTCTATAAGTTAATCACCTGAAGCCAAAAAGCATTCATAACCATTTATTAAGGACTGAAAAGGACCTTGCCACTATGATAGCACAAAGAAGCAGAGGCAAAAGTGGTACTAAAATTATCCATGAAATCAACTGTAAAAATCACTGCCCCTCTTTTCATGTATGCAGCTGCTCCAGTAAGAAAGGAAAAAGACGTTTGGAAAGTTGCATCCTTTTAGCGAGTATGAAACAGAGCTTCTTTGGGCTCCTGCTGGAGAGTTGGTAGGCGTACACAGAGCTGTTTGTCCTGGGGTGTTTCTATGCCGGCATAGCAGCGTACTGCAGCAGGAGGTGATGCTACCACAATTTATACAACTTGTATGTGCTTTTATACTTCCTCCCTCACGCTTATGGTATTATGACTGAATTCACACAGAGACTGATTACAAAGATAAACGGTAAGGAGGCACATTTGCCTCCAAACTCAGGCATTTTCAGACCCATAGCAAATATATTATATGCCAATTTTTAAAGGTTAACTAGTGAAAGTCGTTGGTGTGAAACCACTTGTACCCTATTTTAAGTTAACTCATCTCTGTTCCGGTGTTTCTCAAAAAGGTCAACCACCTACCACAGCATGATAAAAGAGGCGAGTAAATCTGGCTGTATAACTCCGTCACTGACTGCCGAAATCCACACTTTGGGAAGATGTCCCATATTCACTGAAAATAATGAGCGGAAGTTAGAGGGAAAAACACAACTATACATGGATAAAGGAAGGGAAAGTAGTTGCTGACAGAAGCTGAAAATATGTGACAGGCTTAAAATAGCCAATAAAAAATTGCATTTCTTCACCAGCATAGTCAGTAACTTCATTTACATTCATTTTTATCAGTGTGTTTTACCCACACAGAGCTCAGCCTTCTGGTAAAAAGGATACTCAGATACTCCTAAGAGTCTTCTGGTGCCAGCAGATTAAATTTGGGTTAGAGATTACCAAGATTCACTACACTTATACCAACGTGTGTAAGTAGATACAGTTTTAGTGGATAGAGTTTTATTGGCTTCAGCATTCCCAAGCTGACTTGCAGACACTGAGATCTGTCTTTGAGAGGTTAGCGTTCGTGTAGTTACTAAGATGGATGAGAAACACTGAGATATGGGGTGATAAAAATTATGCTAATTAAACAGATAAAAAATGAATAGCTGGATAGCATGACATGGATAGTCAAGGAGAAGCCAGCCAGCTCTCCCTGTATTTTATGATTGTCAGGGCTCTGCATGGGAGCAGATGACGGATGGCTGGTATCGAGGAGAGTGGAATATGTCTTGGTTTAGCCTTTTATTTGTTTAACCTTTACTGTATGGGTGAGATTGTGCAGCTGAATTTCTTATTACTTGGAAGGGATTGTATTTTTTTCTTTTATATCAGGGATGATCAAAGCTTAGCGAAGTCCTTGTATAAGTAGTTGTTAAAATGGATCTGTAATTATAAAAGGAGCGTATCCATCCTCGAGTTTTATTTCCTGTCGTTTCTGCAAGGTTGCTTATTTTCCTACAACACTAAAAAGAAAAGAGATTAAAAGCATAGAATTTAGAAAAAATTTACCTGTTCTAAAGATGTGGGTAGATAAATAGAAAACACTAGTATCCAGATTTATTGGTTTGTGGTTTGGATCTAGCTAAAGGTTAAATAGCCGTGCTACGTATTTCAAAGAAAATGAACATTTTAACTCCTGAGTGCATAACTATAGCAGTAAATAGGGCACACATCAGTTCAGTATTATTATATTCAGGGCAGGCATAAGCATCTTATCTCAGCACGAGATACTCACACACCTGAAGTTCCTAGTAAAATTCCTTTGAACTTGAGTGTTTTCCAGTGTAAAGGTGCTGGACAATCAAACAATAATTGCACAGACAAGTACCCTTGACAGCAATTAGGCAATTTATTTAGTAATGCCTGGACTAAAATGGAGTAAGGTCACCTGCATTAGTCATAGTTCTGCTGTACCCAAGTATGTGTAAGCACTAGCACGGCCTCTGAAGAGCACCGAGGCCGCTGTCTTCAGCATCTGATGTTACTGAGGTCTTCAGCAATCAGAGTCCGTCTAATTTTAGCTAATAGACATTGAAGAATTTCCCATCAAATCCCCTTCTTGCTATCAAATAAAAAATAACTTCTCGTTGAGATAACCTTATACCTGAGAACAAAGCATAGGGACCTCTAGGTTTGTAAAGTAAATCTCAAACCAGCCGGAAACATTATTTCAAGGTAGAAAGAAGTGACCTGCCAGGACTAAGATAGTGGTTTCCACCTTCAATCTGATTATCAGAGTGATTTAAATTTGGCTGGTTAGTTCCTCGTTTTCCTGTGCATGCCAATCAGCCCCAGCAGGATGACTGGGTAGCCTTCATGGAACTCCAGAGAGAAGCCACCTAAGAAACTCCATCAGTTCATAACACAAAAAATCGTGTATGGCCCCGATCTGTGGTTATGGTAACAAAATCTACATATGCCAATGAACAAGCCACATTAAATTGCTAAGAAATTGTCTGCTGTCATTATTCCATATTCCAAAATTATTTCACATCGCTGCCTGCACAAAGACATCATTAATCCCTCCTCAGCTGCCAAAAAAACCCTTCTTGACAAGTTGCTGTTATATCTGCTATGCAAAAATATATGGCATATAGAATGTTGTAAGGGTGGTAAATAGAGTGAAATAAGTAAAATGTAATTCCAAATGCTAATGTAATGATTGGATTATTTGTTTACCACTATTACTTAATTTAAATGATGCTGACTGGGAGCTCGAGTTCCATAATTTCAGTTATAGAAATTTATGTATGCACTCTTCTATTTTCTTTGAGCCCTTGCTGCCAAATACATTGCTGTTATTTAATGGTATCTGCAGAACAAGCATGGGCTGGAATTGTCTAAGAAATTTAAGAATACGACTATTTATTATGCAACGGTTCATGATTATATTATTCATTCTGCAATTTTTTGCCTTTTAGGTGTTTACAAGATTTGTTGACAAGAAAAAAGATTTAATACAGATGGCACGTGGTATTTTTACAGTAAGTTTTCTACTTGCACTTTATTTTTTTCTGTTTTGAATGATATTTTGGTGAATGTCTTTTCCAAGAATCATATCAAATAGGCAAAAACTGTAATAGCAATTAAAATGTTTTAAACAGAACTGTATTTGGAAGTGTATGCTGCAGTCTTTCTACTAAGCATATTAAGAGATGTTTATTTAGCCACAGACATTTGACTGGCTAAAATCATACAGCTGGCCTTCCATTTGGTATAATTAAGGTCATAACATTGAAGCTACCGGAGCAAAGTTGATTCTCACCAGCTGATAGTTCGACCAGTGTTTATTTAGTTCATTCTTTCCTAGATCTGATCTGCATCTTTCCTGAACCTCAATCCTACCCTGCTGTACAATTTTGTTATTTAAAAGCCAATAATAAAGCACAAATCCTGCTCTTGTAGAGTTGTAAGGCCAGAAAAGCAGCGGCAGCTGCAGTGGCAAGATGAGCAGACCATGCAGAGGAATACAAAACCCCTTGCATGTCATGGAAGACAGTGGCACAAGGTGTGCATGAGCACAAAAGGCACTTACAGGCTGGCCAGAATCAAGAAAAAATATGATGTCAGTGGATTTGTGGACTATGCACATGCCAGTGACCAAACCTCTCCTCTCATATGGAAGATATGACTGGCTGTACCCACAAGAAAATCTTTGTTTCAAGTCCTTCTCCCAGGTTAGAGAGGGGGTGCCACGCCACAGTGCTGCAGTGGTCCTTATCCCATGCCCTTTTCGTTAGATTTAGTTCATGGAGTAAAAAAGCAGCCTTAAAAAGCCAGAGGAGAAAACCACTCCTGGCATTAAACTCTGGAATCACAAGACATCCTTAAATCTAAACAACCCAAGCAGGAAGTCTAAGGTGGGTTATTCGTTTCAGGCTTTTTCCCCAAATGTTATGGTGCTTGTCAAAAGGTGGACTTTCAGGGAACAGGGGACTGAAATTTTGACACAAATTTTAATGATATTCAACAGAAGTTGTCCCCTCTCAGCTTTCCTCCTATATGAGAATAAAATGTAGAGAGTGTCAAAACTTTTTTGAATTGTAAAAATATACCAATTTTATATTTTAGAAACAACATTTTTCAGTTTTTCCTTCAAAACAACGCTTCTCCTTTATAAGTATCTCTTTCTTTTTTTCTTTTTTTCTATTTTTAAAGAAAACAGATTTACAAAGGATTAAATAACCCAACAAGCAAAAAATTTACTTCCAGGTTAACTCCAAACATCTTTCTACATTCTTCCTGCCTCTTCCCCCCCAAACCCGGGCTTATTTTGGTTCAACATAAATTTTGTTCCTGATTTTTTGCCAAACTGAAAAACCCCACTATTCATCCAGCTCCACTAACAGAAAGGCCTCGTGCAGAGAAATATGCATGAAGAGACGGGCTATGTAACTCTCACTACGACTACAGCCGGGCTGACAGAAGCAGAGCTCATGGATGCCGCGGGTTCCAGGCTGAGGTCTATCGCTGCTGCCGCCGCTGCCGAGCCCTCTGCCTGAGCCGCCGGATGGACAGGCTGATTGGCTGCTTCCCAAACTTCTTCATGATCTCCTTGATTCTCGCCAGGTTGGTTTTGGAGATGGTGAAGTCACACTGGGTAGCTCCCATGTCGTAGCCGACTTCGCAGGTCTTGGTAGAGGCGGTGTAGCCCTCCGCCTTCACACTCACCACGTATTCCCCTGGGTTGAGAAGACGCCAGTAATCCCCATCGGCTCCTGGTAGGAAAAGAGATGGTTTTCAGGACAGTGGCCCTTTCTCCTTGAGGAAGTTGTTGTTTATGAGAACACAGAAATACCTGTGCATGGATAAGATGGGTGCCGGGTCCTGCACTTCGGTCACAACAACCCCATGGAACGCTACAGGCTTGGGGCAGAGCGGCTGGAAAGCTGCCAGAGGAAAAGGACCTGGGGGTGCTGGTTGACAGCCGGCTGAACATGAGCCGGCAGTGTGCCCAGGTGGCCAAGAAGGCCAACGGCATCCTGGCCTGTATCAGAACTGGTGTGGCCAGCAGGAGCAGGGAGGTGATCGTGCCCCTGTACTGGGCACTGGTGAGGCCGCACCTCGAATCCTGTGTTCAGTTTTGGGCCCCTCACCACAAGAAGGACATGGAGGTGCTGGAGCGTGTCCAGAGGAGGGCAACGGAGCTGGTGAAGGGTCTGGAGCACAAGTCTGATGAGGAGCGGCTGAGGGACCTGGGGTTGTTTAGTCTGGAGAAGAGGAGGCTGAGGGGAGACCTCATTGCGCTCTACAACTACCTGGAAGGAGGTTGTAGCGAGGTGGGGGTTGGTCTCTTCTCCCAAGTAACAAGCGATAGGACGAGAGGAAATGGCCTCAAGTTGCGCCAAGGGAGGTTTAGATTGGACATTAGGAGAAATTTCTTTACTGAAAGAGTGGTCAGGCCTTGGAACAGGCTGCCCAGGGAAGTGGTGGAGTCACCATCCCTGGAAGTATTTAAAAGGCGTGTAGATGAGGCGCTTAGGGACATGGTTTAGTGGTCATGGTGGTGTTGGGTTGACGGTTGGACTCGATGATCTTAGAGGTCTTTTCCAACCTTAATGATTCTATGATTCTAAGATGACAGCACAGGCAGCAACCCTGCATCGTCACACCAGGAGGGTGTCAATGAGGCTGCCCCCCATCACACCTGTGATGCCTCGTCCTGCCAACCCCACAGGAAAAAACACCTCAAACATATTTTCCAAATGATGAAAAAAGGACAACAGGCTTCAATCTGGCCTAAGATTTCTGTCAGTTGAAGTCAAAAAGATCCTGAGGCAAAGGGTCACCTTGTAATGGTTGGGGATTCCTGAGGGGTATAAAAGACCTTCCCCAAACTAATTCTAACTAACCAATCAAGAAGCTCCAGTGGGGTACCCACATCGCACTCACGATCCTGGCCAGACAGCCTGGACACCAGCGTTTTGGTGCTATTTAGTATGCAAAGCGTGTGAATGCATAATGTCAACTCACTTAGAGATCTAAGTAAATATTCCCTTCCATAAAATCTTATATTGAGTTTTATTGCACTTATTTTCCTACAAACTATAATTCGTCAGGGTACTTAACCACTTGCTTACCTGTAAGTGCACACAGAGAGCTCCTGTAATCAACTAAACTACTCATGCAGAAAGCAAGATGTATTTTAATACCTCGTTGAAGCAGGACTTTCTGTTTTCCTCTTTTTTCCCATATATGATCTCAGGTTACCCATACATACATAAGGATAGTTTTAAACTTTTTTTTAAATATTATTTTAACTAGCAAGTATGCTACCTGTAGACTGAAAAAGGCGAAACACTTTTAAAATTAGTTTTGCACTCTATCCTGGGAAAACCCGCTGTGGAATGAAAGTGCATATTCAAATATGCAATTCTATATATAAATAGAAACGTAACATCTCTTGTATGAAGAGGGGTTGTTTTTTTCTAACACTGATAAGAACTGACAACCTTACTATCACTAGCCTTGAGTTGCTTGCAATGCAGTGTATGGCAAAAAATAAAGATGATTTGGATAAAAATATTACATTTGGGAAAAGATCAGACTAGCTAGCCTCTGGTTAGAGAAATATGATTTTAATTTAGGGCTTCGTAAAATAGTGAATATGTTTGCAAACAGCAAGTGTTACCAAACAGCAATATCAACCATACCCTGATATTGCAGTCTCTGAATGCAAGTGTGAAACTGTGTGCAAGAAGCACACCTGATCAGGTCAGTTCTTGCACACCAGCTTGCTCAGGTTTTTCTTTCAGCCAGTTTGACCCACTTGGTGTAATGACCAAGGTCCAGATTTTCTGTTTCTCTGGCATTTTTAGGAAGGGCTCTCTGAGAAGCTCTTTATTCAGTTCTCCCTTACTATTATGTCTGTTGGCACCTTAACCAAAACACAAAACATAAAGCTGCCCAGGTTTCTTGAATTTATCCCTAAGGGCTCATTTTTAGCTGTAAGTGCTCTGGCGATACTACAGGGCTGGCAAGAGGCTATGGATCACCCCGTGCGTGGCTGTGAACGCATCCCTGCTCAGAGGTTGGCTTTAGCCCCCGGACTTCAAAACTGACCCATATTTTTCTGACACATTTAACAGGCGGTTCATCACAACCCTGCACACAAAGCCAGAAAAAAATCTACACATTCACACACCACCAGGAAATTATTACAAAGCTGGATATTAAAGTGTTAGCAGGACGCACTTTACCTCCTTTCCATTTACAAGTAGACATTAGTAATTCTGTCAGCTGTCATTGCCCAGAATTTAATGCCAGACTAAAAGGGGCTTTTTTGAAAATCAGATTAAATGCAGTAGGTAACAAATGTCAGAGCAGGTGGCAAGAGAAACACAATTAAAAATACAGATAAATTTAGTAAATAATAGGTTCGTTAAAAGAATAGGCTCCAGTGGGAGCAGGCTGGAGGCAGACTATCTCCTCCTGTTGGGTCTGGAAAAGAACTGCCATGTCCCCTTAGATAAAATAACAATGCATAAAAATACAAAGATAGTATTATTATAAATTAAATGTGTCAGATGACTCTATAAACACTTCAATTAAGAGGAACACTCTTTGAGCTTGATAGGGCAGACCTTTGTTACAATTAAGTGTCATATTTACACTTAAATGTACCAAATTTTACTAATTTAAATACATTATAAAAATCTATCCTAATGCTCTGTTACCTACAAAAGACTCTCCAGGAAAGCTAGCCAGTGCTGCACACCCAACGCATGTTACAACTAAAACTTAACTTTTCTCTGCTGAACAGGCAGCCAGGAATGAGGCTGGAGAGTTATAATACCAGAATTATGCTTAGCTTAGGCTAGTGTTATTAAATATTACTAAATGCTACTTCAAAATCTTTGGTTTTTATTACATAATGTATACTAAATCATGTGACACCAAAATATTCATAAAAATTTCTCTGAACGTTGTGTGAAATTAAATTAATTATGCTTTATTGCAAAAATCACATAGAAATGTGCATCTTTGGACTCTGGTACAGGCTGTGATGCAGAAGTGCTGCACTAGAAGGAAACTACATTTCTTCATCAAGATTTGCTTTGAGATTTCCAAAATGTGCAATTACAGGAAGCAACCTACAAAACTGCCTTTGCACCATGGGGAAAAAAGGTGTCCAGGTGCATTTGGTCATCCAACTGATGAACTCTTTTCCAAACGTTATCTCATAGAGCACAGTCCACATCTAACCGTAACAACATATAATCACTCAGACTTAATCAATAGTTACATCTGCATCAAGAGAAAATGGAATAATTTTCTACAAAGCTCTTACTCTCGGAATCAATGACTTCAATTAGCCTGTTAATATTGGTAGCTTAGTGTCAGCAGCCATCTCCTCCCATAAGATATATTGTACGTCCAAGAGAAAGTAAAAAAAAGTGCTTTCCGTGCACTTTTTTTTTGTCTACAAGAAGCAGAGAAATTTTCTCAAACAAGTAAATGTTATTAGAAGGCCTTTACAGGCAACTTTTGCCTGGCTCTACAGGGTAGTCGATCACATTAATGTATCAAAGAAATAGTAGATACCTTACAGCCTAGCTCAATTTAAACAAAAGTTATACAAATAGTAGCCATAATTCTTCTCCTGCTAGGCCTATTTTTATATCAAGGCAACTCAGAGGTTTAAATGGATACATTTTTCATTTAAAAAGGTATAAATGAAAGAAGACTGCTGACAATTTGCCTTCTTTCTCTGGAGTTATACATTTCATTTTAGCTTTTTGGCTCCAACACAAATTCTGTAGTTTCAAAGACTAATGAGACAGACATTGTTATCTGTGTAACATAAAACAAAATAAAACTTTTATGTTCCCATCTACAAAGTGATTCCCAAACAGAGTGTCAGCTCAAACACCTCATTAAAAAAAGATTGAAAAAGAATGAAATAAGTACTTTTATTTTTACTAACAATTGCAGATGGCCTTGAGCCATAGAAGCTCAGCTCTAAGGCTAGATGTAAATAGCTGCAAGACTCCCCGAGCATTATGGGCTGGATTCTGGGATCTTGCACAGTTATTACACATGCCACTGGGACTCCTTTCCGTATGCACGTTTGCTGCCTTTAAACTGTTGATTTTTCATTCATGTGGCAATCCAGTGTACTGAGAGCTGGAGATTAATCACCTATTGCATTTACTTGGTCATTCCCACTATCATTTCCCAGTGGTCCCATTTTGAAATATTTAAGGCAGAATTGTTATTGCCTAATTAAATATCTGTCATTCAATGTTTTCTTTTACAACAGAGACACAGTAGCACTGAAATAAAATTAATGTAAACTGAGTTAGGTATTCCAAGATTTATTATTGGTTAAGATAATCTACTGTAGCAAACATTAAAGGTTTGGAAGTCTCTTATCTAAAGCTCTATGATATTCCATAGCCTGAAATCAGTTTATGTGTCAAAGAGTGCCATACTGTATCTCAGTGACAAAGCAAGTGAAAGTGGCAGCTAATGAAAGACCCAGAATGCCAGACAGGACATAAAAAATACAAAAAATTGGCATTCCTGTTTCTAATATTCAACCAAACCTAGAGTACACAACAATATGATTTGTCTGATTATTCACCATGATGCTATTTTTCCATAAACATCCAACAAAAACCTTGTTAAGCTCTTGCAACCATCTTTTTGAGTACCAGGCTGCTGTGCTGCAATCACTAAAGACTCCTGCTAACACCTTGTTTGGTTATTTCTTTCCACATGTTCCTCTCCTTGCTATATCCCTTCTTGTTTTTCTATTTAAGATGACTGTGTCTTAAATCACGGTACAGTACCTACACAAACGCAATGGCCATTGCGCACTATCCTGCCTGCTACCTGCCAACAACAATTTTCAGGTACTACTATTAATCTTGTAATTGGCTAGTGTCTATTTAAAGCAGTTCTTTATTTAGTGCCATAACTACTTTCCAGTCCATTAAATAGGCTTAGAGTTTACTCTGAGTATACTTATCTGTGTCTGGCTATAGAGCAAGACTGTGCTAACAAGGCAAATAGACATTTGTATGGGTTTTTTTTTAATATATTTTTTTTTATACATATCGAAAAGTAGTTCTTCGGGCTAAAATTCACCCGTGCAAAACAGTGTCTCTACTGAGCCCCATTAAACGATCTTTTATAAAGTTGTGATGTTTTGCAGGAGACTTTTCAGGTTGTGAAACTCCCCCGTCCCTGCAACAGCTGTTCCTCCTCTGGACACAGCTCTAAATCACATCTCCAACACGTTCACAGTCCTATAACTGTTAACAGAGAAACACTCTTCACCCACCAAGGCGTTACCTACACCCTTGTTTTTCAGCGCTATAATTATTCTGGGTTAGAGTTGCACTACTTTTACATGAGAAAAGGAGCAATAAGAGTTCTTTAGACACAGCCTTACTCAGGCTATTGATTTTGGGCAGATAAAAGGCTATTTGCTCACTACTTTAGAAGAGGTGGAAAGAGGAAAGGGGGCAGAAAGAAAAGCCATAGTTCTGTTCATGTCTATGCAGTTGCACCATGGAAAGAAGTGACTCCCTCCTCATGTGCCACTCCTGCAACTCTCTCCTTGGACCGTATATGATCTGCTGGCTTTTCTCAGAAAAGGGTTCAAAGTCACAATGAGGTTCTGCATTTTGTTTTTAAACCATAAATCTGTTCATTTGTACTGATGTTTTTGTTTTATTTTGTTTTTTACCTGTGCAAATGTCATGGTTAACACCTTCTACTGAAATAACAGCATTTGGGATTCCCTTTCCATGCACATCTTTTACTATGCCTTTGATGCCTCGATGGACCTATTGAGAGAATAAACAAACAAATATATAGTGCACAGCAACGAACAGTACTATCATTAGGAAGATACAACAAATCATTAATTCCATATGCAAATTAAGGGTATTCTGTTCCTAGTTCGGAATAGAATTGGTTCACGCAATTCTGAAATATCATTATTAACCCTGTATCAGCCTTCTAGGCATTAGCTACTTCTGAACCAGCTTACAAATTCTGTTAGGATTCCTGAGGCATCAAATTCAAGAGACAGATAAAACAAGCAGATAAAGCAGCAGACGTAAGGGTTTTTCTTCTGGCAGTCATTTCCAGCAAGCTTTGCACTCATGCCAAATTTTAACAAGCTTCATTATTTTGTCCTCCTAAGTTACAACAGCCTGGCTGAAGTGATATGCCAGTATTGCTTATAGTAAGGTTTCTATCACAAATACCAATAATCACGTAATTAGTCATGCAAGAAAAATATCAGAAACCTTAAACTCCCTTTCAATCTGAAAGGAGTCATCAAGTTATTCAGAAGTTGTTCTTCTGTCGAATACCTGTTCCATAAAAACAATGAGGGACTCGCGGTTGTTCTCCCATTCTTCGGGCAGCTCGCTCTCGTGGGGATACTTGTCACAGCCAACATAGATGGATAGCTCAAAGCAGTTTGTGTGCAGATAACTGAAGTCATTTATGCCTGTCAATAGGAGATAAAAAAGAAACAATATTCTCTTTTAATCTACTGATCAGACCTGATTATTTTATGCAAAGTAATATAACTTATTTAAACAAACACTGGGTATTTTTCTAGCTGACTTAGTCTGCAGACGTGTCAGGGCAAAAGTTTTTTAGAAATGCCACGTGTCCTGTAACAAAACACCAGAGTAACATCAGAGCAGTACATTTAACAAAACAGGGCTTTCTAAAGACAGCATCCCATCAACACGTTCAAAACAGAGGACACAAGACTGCAGCTTGACAGCACGGGCCACTGTGTCAGCCCAGCACCACAACCCCAATTCCTTTGCTGCAAAGAGCAGCGTCCTTCTGCCACCACAAAACTTAAAGGAAATAGAGGTTTAGCAGAAAATGAACAAACAAACAATTTAAACACATTTCAGATAAAGATGCTATGGTTTTAACGGAGAACACTGGAAGCATTCAAGGCCGGGTTGGATGGGGCTTTGAGCAACCTGGTCTAGCGGAAGGTGTCCATGCCCATGGCAGGGGGGTTGGAACTAAATGATCTTTAAGGTCCCTTCCAACCCAAACCATTCTATGATTCCAGGAAAATGGGGACACACTAGAAAGATGTTAGGAAAGGTCTCTCTTTACAGCAAAAACTTTGTTCTTTGCTTTTAAGAAAGCACTAAGCTTCACTAATCCTGGACACATTCCCATGGAGCAGCTCTCACTTATGATTGCCTTGGGTAGAAATGGGATGATCTACGTTAGCTTGCAAGGATGGGTGGCCATTAACCGAATTTATACAACCCTAAATGCCAGGACACAGAGTAATGGACACTTAGTGATTGTTATGTAAAAATGATTTATCGGAACAGTTGATGAAATAATTTCTCAGTCTAAATGTTTTCCCAAGTAAGTAATCTAAATGATAGGAAAGCCAGAAAAATCCAGGTAGTAATAATTCTTTTAAGTTATGTATGGTGTCTGTTATCTTGTAAGGAATGAAAGTATCTATTCTGATTTTTCCTTATTATGGCTTTGCAGAGGACTGGAATCTGCACCACTGCTCTGCAATAGGGATTTCCATTAGAAATATGTCCTAATCAAAACCCAGGAACCTCAGTGCCTCTGACCTCTGAGGAGCTGCGGTTTAAGTCTACGTTACACAGGGTGCTGTGACCTTTGCAAAGGTCCTGAGCACTAAGAAAGACTGTATTTAGATACAGATCTCAAACATTTCCATTCTCCAGGTTTTTCCCGTTTCTCACAATTATTTTTCCTTTGCAAAATGCCATTTATCTGTTCTCCACAACCACACAGATAACGTGATACCGTACATGAACAATAGAGGAAGAAATGATGCCAGCTTAATTTCTTATTCCACCTGTATTTCTAATAAAAAATTATTTTAAAAAAAGTTTACTAATGGTCATTAATTGTTGTATTTTAAATGGCAGCATTAGCAGGAAATGCATTCACCAAGTGCTTCTGATTGAAAAGAGTTAAAAAATAAAACCCTAGCCCTGTCCAATTACCATACAGCAGTAGTCAAGTATTTAACGAGCCCTCAGTGCCTTCTGGATGCAGAGCAGGAGGATTATATAATACAGATGTTAAGCTTTTCACTGTTGATGGAGAAAGCCTAAATATCAGAGTGGCATGTGCTTCCCCTCTCTTTGAGAAACAGCCACAGTTATTTTCCCCTCACATACTGTATGGCATCCTGATTAATCTATTGTGAAATGTTTTGCAATACACAGTAATTTCTCAGTTTTAATACATGTATTTAAGAAAATGGCTTAACGTTGCCAAGAGCAACTCTCTGTGTAGTGTCTGAAACATGCAAATCCAGCCTTGAAAACACCGGAAATAAAATGAAATTCATCTGTTCTTTGCTTTTTTGCAGTTCACCCAGTGCAGAAAACTTATATGTAAAATCGCTGAAGAACTTGCATTCATTGCAGTCCAAAATATGCGCAGGAAAGAGTATGGCTGATTTTCAAAGGCATACAGAGGCGTTTGATATCTGTGCAAGATATCTGGGGTGCACATACTCTTCTAGGGACTCTCTGGTGCTGAAAAGGAATTAGAAAAATCCCTTATACATTTTCCCATGACATGAGCAGTGAGAATTTTATATGCATGATCACTGCAGGGCCAGGCAGCAGGTGGGTGAGGAGAGAGAGGGTGGGCAGCTTCAAGTTGTGCTACAGCCAGGAGGTGCACCCACACCAAAGGACACGTGGGGCAGCTTTCTGCAAGCAATATATTGGGGTGTCAGCTTCAGGTCAGATATTAAGGAAGCAGAGGTTTAGGAGAAGAAAGTGTTCCATGTTGATCTAAAAGGTAAATAAACAGAAAAAGTGGAGTGAGCTATACAACTACAACAGTATAGTCATGGAATTACAGAGTGAAAAAACATAAAATCTGTCTCCAAATCTAGAATCATATTTGGACAACCCTTTACAACGCGAGGTGCCATTGGTTAACTATCAGCTGCAATACATACATAGGTATGCGTATATATATATCTGCAGTACAAATCACTCTTCCATTTGTCTATGTAGAGAAGAGGTCTAAAACCACCCTGTAGGTTAAAGACTGAGCTCAAAAGGTTAAAGACTGAGCTATATTTTTTGAGGCTTAGTCTGGAGTCCAAGGTGTAAAGAATTGAAAGTAAAAGCAATATTCCAACATTCTTCTCAAAGACAGTCTGGGAAGTCTTATTATAATGGCAGAGAGCAGGATGTAAAGCATAATGAGAAACATCATAAAGCAATAAAACAAATCAGATGAAGAAAATCCAATATGCAATTGTTACTAAGAAATCAAGATACTATTCAGCATGTATATTGTACATCATTACTTAACGTAACTTAGTGTGACAGCTGTTAGTGACACGGCCAATGTCATCTTTTCTGGATCGATTCATAATCATGTTTCTTATAGCACTTAGGAAAATTAAACTCATAAATTAGATAATTAAGCGGTCAAATTAGCATTCAGAGAGGTTTTTTGAATTTGCAGAAATGCTTAGAAATGTATTGTCAGGCATTAGCCTTGTGATTTAAGCAGCTCAATCCTCCCTCCCCCGCCCCAAATTCACCCAGCACTTTTTAACCTCCTGAAAAGAAAAGTTAATTCTTGGCTCTAGCCTTTAAAGGCTGGCCAGCATTAACTTTACACGGGCCAATGTAAAAACCATAAAAGTTGTGTCCAAAATTTAGAAATGTTTATGCAATGAAACTACCTGCAAATTACAAACAAGAGCCAGCTCCAATAAAACGTGGGCTGCACAGATGCTTACTTGCATCTGTTTGCCATTGCTGCTGTAGTTGTTCCTATTGTCATTCACGTGACGGAAGACGCACAGCTCATTTCTTAATTTCATAGAATACGTTGTCTAACTGATGTAGTTATAAAAAAACAAAGATTTTGAGCAGAACTGTGATGAATCAGCAGAGTGCCTGTTCTGAGTCTGCTCGAAGTGTACACCCATAGAGACAACCGCGCCCAGTGCTGTTAAAAATGTGCTTCTAATTGGGCTTTCCTAGAAATCGATGCTTTGTCTGCACTACAGTACAGGCTTCCCCCTTCGTGCTCCTTAACAGGGTGACAGGCTTGGGCATACGCTGAACGATGCAATCTGTAATTTATTCTGGCAGCAGAAATGCCTACAGAGCCCATGCAAAGTTTAAATGTAAGCTCGTCCAGGTCTTTTAAAAATAGGATGGTAGCAGGCAAGCAGCAGCTTTCTGCGGCATGTTTTTGCAATACAAGGTGAATGTGAGTGGGGGCTGATCTGCAACTTAGTTCAGCGAGCAGGAGGCTGAAATCAGGATTTTCTTATCCGAGGGCCACTGGAGTCTCTCCCCAGGCTCCCAGGCTGGTTTGGGAGTCACTGCTTCAGCTCTGACACTGGTTATTTCTGCTGTTTGGCAGCATTTTTCTGTTGGCACCCTCTGAGATGGCAAAGGCTGACAGGTTCCCCCCTGCTAGTGGGTTTAGACTGGGTTGGTTTTGTCCTGACAAACCATCTTGAATGTATAGAATCCATAAAACTAACATATTGCACGTGCCCTTTTGGAAACCTCAGTAGTAAATGAAACGATCACCAGGTATTAGTAAGAGAGTCTCCTTCAGCCCTCTGATACCTGATGAAATGCAGTGAACAGACTTTCAGGTGGGGAAATTCTCCTCTTAGTGTACATGTTTTACCACCATTGCCACCGCAAAGTACACCAGGCAGTGATGGCATTATCATATTTAACAAGGTAATGCTAATTGCAGTTTCTACAGACACTTACTTCCAGCCACGGTATGCCAGGAGGCTCCATTAACAGTGCCATCCTCCTTTTGGAAATCCTCTGTGTGACACGCTCTCCTTCTTGCATCTGTCATCAGGCGGTGAGTGGAGGCATAGGAATACGCAAGCCAGCGAAAGACGTGGTCGTCTGGGGTAGGTGTGTAATCCTGGGTTTTCCACATCGATCGCACCATATCGTAGGGATACGCCACCACCAGCTCTCCTCCCTGCAAATTGCCACCCAGCACAAAAGGAATTTTTTCCATCCATGCTATTATTGCCCGTGTCTCAACTGCCACCTGGGAGAAAAAGAAACATCAGCTTTGATTCAACCTGTGAAATTTGACAATCTTCTTTCAAAGACCAGACGCAAGAGTCCCACTGTGACTTTCTTAGCATGGAGTGAGTAGCCAGCACAAGAGATGTGGCCAAGGAGAAGGGCTTCTTTACGTTACGGTGCTTGCCAGCCATGCTTTGGAGGTCACAGACAACCCATAAAACCGAACAAAACCTCAATGTTTGTAATTTATGCAGCAGGAACATCTTTGAACAGCGAGGCCAAGAGCAGCAACCAACAAAGATGTCAGACCATGACATTGCTCCTGCTGCCATCGGCTGAAATGAGTTTTTGAAATAAGGGATTTTAAACACAGAAATATTTCTAAAACCCACAGAACTGCCACAGTTAAGTGCCTTCCCCTCAAACTACGGGAATCTCAGCCACTATAAATAGCTGCCATTTTATTTAAAAGGCCATGCAAAAATAAGTTAAATTTTTGGCACTACGATCCAATAAATGACTTTAGCACAAACCACTGCATTGGGTTTGCATATGCCACAGTGTTTGCTGTGTTATTTCAAATAAGAACACCAAGAAAACCCCAGGAGAAATCCGTATGGCAACTGAGTTCGCAAAGAGCTCATCTACGTCGCAAAACTAGGGAGAAGCCCTATTCACAGGACTGAGCCCTGGGGTGGGTTTCTCTTTGCCTACCTGTTGCTGCCTAGAAGTTGGGCATCAAGTCCTCCAGGTTCCCTTCCCAAGGGCTGCCTCTAAAATACGGGGGCGAACGGTACTTTTGTGGTGCATTTTTATTTCCACTGACTAAGAAGGAAGCCTACACGAGTAGGTTAGATCAGGCGTGTAGCTTCACCCACAAGTTACTCATTTCTTGAGAAATGCAAAGCTCACTCTTGCAGCCTGCCCCAGCCTTTGTATTCCCCTCTCTCTGGCCTTACTCACGGTGGCGTTTTCAGACAGGTACCAGTCAGGGATCGGGATGTGATGGTTTGGAACTTTTCTTTTACTCTTCTTCTGATCTTCTGACTCCCAGAGCAAAGAGTTTAAATCAGGGAAATTATTGTTGATGTCAATGCCGTCCTGAGTCCATCGTCCTAAAGACCAGCCCCCTAATTCTGAACCCTTATATTTAAGAAAAAAAGAAAAAAAAAAGATAATTGTTCATTTAGAATATGACAACCTGTGAGCCCTCAGCAAAGTGTTTGGGGATGTGTCAGAGATAATTCTATACAGAGAAATGGAAGGATGAATGATTTAATTAACTGAAATGAATAATTAGCTTTTTTTCTTTTTGTATGAAACCTTGAATGAGGTGAAGCAAAACCTGTGAAACATTACTTGGGGTTAGCCAAAACGTTCTGCTTTGTTTTCAAGGTTTCTGTTTAAGACTGGTTTTCCCCTGGGTTGCAATGGGGATGGCAGCTGTGAGTGCAACTTTTGTATTCCAGTCTTCTACAGACTGCCCTGGAAGATTTTCCAGCACATTTGACCAGCCCCTGCAATTTTTCCTCCTGGTGTCTGTCTTCCAGACTGAATTATTACAATGCCCAACACATTGTGCTCTCCTTAAAGACGCACTATTAAATTTCAGCTGCAGAGGAATGCAAACTTTCATGTGCTTAGCTTGGTTTCTCATGAGAAACAGACTGCATGAATTTTCCATTTTCCATACTGGTGTTCCCATTGATCTGTACACCTCGGGATGGTTTGTTCTGGCAGTCTTCGTGACCCTCCTTTCCATACACATCTTCCTGTTAGCCAATGACACATAGAATACTGTTTCTTTCAGCTTTTTTTCTGAGTAAGATATTTCAGTGGCTTATGCTTGCTTTGATGTGTTTATTTTTTAATTTGTTTATTTTGATTGTTTGTAAAATATGATCTTTGAAAAAAAAATAATGACAACAGGAGCACATTTCATTAATCTAATATAACTAAAATAATCCTTGATATGTTCATAATCTTATTACCGCTTTATATGCCTTGTCATATCCATCTGGGTTGACTGAGGGCAGGAGGTGGATCCTGGTATCCTCAATGAGATGTACAATGCGCGGGTTCCCAGCCAGGTATTCCTGACACATGAACTGCATTAACAAAAGGATTAGCTCACGTCCAAGCACTTCGTTCCCATGAGCTCCTGCAATGTACCGAAATTCTGGTTCACCTGTTGAAAACACATGGGGCAGAAGTGTAGTAAGAGGAGCAAATCAAGTATCTAACCAAATTTCATTGATGTCAATCAGCAACATTTCACTTGAGGAGAGCTGGAGAAATGCCTTAACTGAACAAATGATAGGTGAAAATGTAACTTTACAGAAACAAATAATTACTTTCTGTTGCTATTTTAGAAGAATAGGATTATGTATCAGTGATATCTAAAGACACTGTGTAAAACCTCCAAAACCCATTTTCCAGTAAAGAGATTTTTAATTATACTCACAATTTCAGCATGTTACAGGTAGATTTTAAAAGCTCTGATAGTCTAAAAATAACATGAATAATACATTGCTGGTAGTTCTTTGGCACAGATGTTAAGGCTCTTAAAAGACAACAGTCAGTAACTGTACAGAATTGATCTCTGACTTCACACACTCCTTTTTCTTCACTAATCAAAAAACAAGTTCACATATATTTTTCAAGGTTATGCAGAATACTTGCATTCAACTACAAAATACTTCAGAGATGATTAGGAATAGTGCCAGCTATTAAAAAAAGTCCCATAATTTAGTTGTCCTTTGTATGAATAACACTTGCCAACATCAACAGGACGAACCCTAACCGGCCAAGCTACGGCTTGTAGCTGGATCCACCCTCCCAGTTTGTCCGGCCCATGATACACCCCTTGCATGTTTTCTGCAGGACTCTCAAAAATAGGTAAGTGGACAAGGCAGATTAGATGAATTATTCTGGTGTTACATTTGAGATTCAGAGACTGCAGTCTAAGGTCTGCCCCAAGTCTATGGAGAGATTACATCTCTTGTGCTCCATCCCTTACGGCAAAGTAGAGAGATGTCTTAGGAGAACATCGCAGCGTTTTTCCTTGGGTGTGATGAACACATATCAGGGTATTTATGGACATGGCAAAGCACAAGATGCCTTTATTCCAACAGCTGCCCCAGGCACTATCATAGTGAGATCTTTATTTTTCTCCACAGAAGGACCAAAGACTGAATGAGTTTCTATTCTGAAGAATTATACCACCGTAGGAAATTGTACCCCAACACTCATCAGTGAAAGATATTTGGGAGATTTGACCTGTCCTTGCTTGCAATGCATTCACCCTATATGTAAAGGTAAATGTCTGTCTAAAGCTACATAAATCCCCACAGCTAAAATCCATTCTTCAGTACTAAAATTCACTTTTATTTTGTTATTGTAAAGAATAAAACTCATTATCATTAAAGAATTTGATCCCACATTCAAAATGCCTTCCATTTGTGCTCACCCTACTCTTCCCAATTTAGAAATATAACACCGAAGTTCCTCCCACATACATTTGAAATCTTTGCTGCCGTGAATATAATTCCATCAGTGATAATTACTGCAGATACAGAGAATGAGGATAAAAAACCAGCCAAATCCCAACACCCTTCAACAGATTTAGTTAGACTAAATCCTAACCAACTTCGTGTTCTCCTGGGTTGTCAGAAATCTCAACGGCGTACAGCTTTAGTCCTTGGTTGCTTTTTCCAATATTGTAAATTCTTGTGATATTCGGGCACATTTTATTCACAGTTTTCATCAACTGCCAACAAAAAAATGACATATAGTTAGACAATGCAGCATCAAAATAAATCCACTATTAATTATTTCATTCCAAATTGGTTATGGCAAAACCTCTTCATTTTCTCTTCTGATTAGTTCTTAGTTGCAAAATCTTTATATTTAGTTCATGAATTACAGCTCTGCTATCACACAGCGTAATGTTTGTTCAGCTGGAACAAGCTGAATACTGTCTGCTGAAACACCACAGCGTAGGTGAGGTTCAAGATCTTTCTTACATGAGATGTATTTGTAATATTATCACAAAATTAAGGACTTGAGGGGGAAGTCCAACAGGGATAAATCCAACAAAAGCATTACTACTATACAACCAAACACTTTTTCAAAACGTTATGCAATGGAGGACAATTAGCCACCTTAACACTCCCTTCTACACACTCGGTGATTTTCTGTAAGTGACTTGAGATGACCCAGGGTGTTAGTGGCACGGCAATGCAAAGGCATTGCAGGTTGCCACAGACACACTCTAGCCAGTAAAGGAGATTTCTCTCTCCTTTGCCCTATGCGGCAGCAACTTAATTCAAAACAAACTAAGAGACAATGATATCATCCATTTAAACATGATCTTCCCAGTGAATTCTGATTAAACCTGCCTCCGCTGAGGTAGAAACCAAGCCCACCCTTCTTGATTTTCAATGTGAAATCTCATATGGAAAAATTGTTAGTTAAGGCAGTGTTGATGTGGCCAAAATAGCAAGAGAAATATAATCTGAATGACTCCATAAGCACAGCAGGATATACTCTTTCAGTAAATAACAGATTCCTCAGACTTTGCTTACCAAATTTCAGCAAAAAATAGAATTAATAGTAGAAATGCCAACAGACAGTCTGAAGACATTCCTATCGTCAAAATCTATTCTATTCATTGCTTCTGCAGATATTGCATGACATAGTCAAAACATAATCAAATAGCCTTAGTGCTTACTAAAGTGCATAGGGAAGGTCATGGTTAAGGGTATACTTCTGTTTAAACCGATGGAGTTCCACAGATGTCATCCAGATAAGGATATCTGGAGTCTAAATTGTCCCACAAACACTTTACTGTGACATGTCAGTTGAATGTTAACATTTACAAACAGAAGTGAAGATGTATGTGTTATTAATAAGAAGTTATTGCAAATAGCTTTAAATGACAAGAATTTACCTGTCTTCATTTTTTTTTATTGGAAGACATTAAAGAAAGAAATAAGGACTTTACTGTAAATTGGAACCCTAGAGACTATTAATTAGACAATCTTTTCATAAACAGGGGTGCATACATTATTGAAGAAATATTGTAGCATAACAAAACTCTTTGCTCATACAGTGTTAATTTAGAAATAATTTTGGATGATCACAAGGCTGATGATTTAAAAAATGCAATAATTAGATGTGTCCGATTCCCATGCCACCATTTAGCAAATCTAAGTGGAAACACAATTCACATTGGGAAGAACATCATTAAAATTCTTCTCATAAAAGACTTCACTTCTATTTATAATCATGTTGCAAAGAGACTGAAAAGATGCTATTTTTGTACATTTGTTCATATCACACGTTGGTTTTATACATATGAGAAACAATTTCTTTTGCAAATCTAAACTCAGCACTCATCTGAAAAATACAGCCAGTTATGCTCTTTCAGTGTATTGTCTAGCTTCATATCTACTTTTTTTCACCACTGTCATCATCACGAGGGTGCTGGTATTATGGGTTCCCAGCTATTTCCATAGAACTCTTTTTAACGTTCTGGGCATATGTAAGTGGGTATGTCATCATCTGATGTTCCAGCTGAAACACATATGTGAAGCCAAAGGACATTGGTTTATATTTTCTAGTGTTTGGTTTAAACAAGTCAATTCCCAACTTTTTGAGACAGACTGTCTTAAATCTTCATGGTGAAGAGCTACCACATCTGAACCCACTCATAATGAACCAAAAATACCGTCAAAGGATATGGAGCTATGGATCTCTTACTAGAGCCTCACAGACCAAAACTTATCCAAGGTCTACTGTTTGGGGATTATAGATATATGTTCTACTGACAAGAGGATTAAATGGATTATTATTGGATCAGATACCCTATTTTTCTCCAACAGAGATTAATATTATTTTTTTCACTCTGCCAGTGAGTACAGATACTGCATTAAAAAAAGGTCTATTTTAGCAGGCTAAAACCCGCTTTCCGTAATGTATAAATAATGTTGCTGTCTCAGTTCTGCATTTACTAATTCCTCTCCTTACACCCTCTTCAAACTGCAGGAAAGTCCCTCCCGGCTGATGTCTTGCTGCATCCATGCGGGTCCCCACGATGTGAAATAGGGAAGATGGGCCTGTCTTCTCAGCTATCTCTGAAATCAAACTGCAGAGCAGAAGCTTTCCTAACGTGCCTGGCACTGCAATGGGCACCGGATACCCAGAGCATTGATTTAGGAAAGCAGTTAAAAGTATGTTAAAAGTTCATTACTAGTGAGAAAAGTGCCTAGAACCAAGTTCAGAGTATATTACAATCAGTGGAAATATTTGTATTGGCCTCAGTAAACTCCCCATCATCTCTTTAATCGCAAGCATGTGATTCCTTTCTGAGGCAAACAAAGAACCTTCCCTGAATTAGGGCCTCTGTCGTAGACTTCACTGTGGCTCTTTTGATAACAGTATGGATATAGTAATGCAGTTAAATGTTTATATGTAAATACAATACTGAAAATGAACATATTTCATATTTGCTTTTCTCATACCCATTTCCTACAAACGGCACAATAGGTCACCTGAAATGTCACAGTGTTTTCTTTGCTCTTTGTACAAACTGTCAAAGACAATTGATGACAACAGTCAGTCAGGGCTTTATTAACAACCAGCAGGACTGTAAAACACTTCCACAATTACATTCACTCGCAGTTCTTATTTGACAGTTCCCATTTGTTTGTCACTACCGATTATTTACCCTATTAGCGCCCTGGAAAAAGACTGCATGCAGTCTTTGCAGGAGTCCCACAAAACTGGTTTCTGAAGGTCCAATTCCTCCATTTTGCAGAAAAGGTGTATTAAACGTAGGTCTAAGTGCCATCTACACTTAAAGGAAACAAAAGGGCTCTCAGTCAATGCCTTTCAGATTAGGGCTATTCGTTATCCTCTGTGGATATCTCCATATTTCTTGTTCTGTTGTGGGCCAAGCCAGAAACTGCCTCCTCCTTGAGCTTGGAGACTATCAGATAGAGACTGTCAACCTGGCATTGCATGCAACCTAGGGTATCGCTCTAGTCTTCTACATTTGGTTGTTTCACTCTCAAATAAACCTGTTCAGCTGGTAACATATACAGTGCTCTTCAATTTTCTGCATTATCAATACATCACTTCATAAACACAACTGGCCATGAAAAGCAACACAAGACTTCAGGGGTGCTTGCAGTCTGGCTTGCCCAAAGATATGAGTCACATCAAGTTAAACTGATTTCAATATTAACATTAAGAAAGATATAATCTGGGTTAGTTATTTCAAAGACAAGGTTGTACTCAAATGTCCATCATAAACTATATCTGGGGATATCTATCAATTATTTTAACAGCTTCCTATACAGCATGAATACATCATGCAAATATTTTGGACCGTAAGACAATCCTGACTTCTACATGTGAGATACAGCAAGCGTTCCCATTGAACAAAGACTCTTGAATGCTCTTTTAAGAGAAAAAATTGGTACTATGAATTTCATCTTCCTAAACAGAGAGTTCTATTAAAATAATCTAATACAGAGAAAATCCCTCCCTCTCACAAATACTTGACATATTGCAATATAATGTAATGCTTCCAAAACACGGCCCAAGGGAACACTCTCTCCTCCTTCTTCAGCGTTCATGATAAATAACTTCAAAGAACAGCATTTTTCTAAGATGGTTGGCAGTGAAGTAGCTAACAGAACTGACAATAATGCACAGTATTAAAAAAAAAAGTTAACTCTGGAAATTGACAGTTATTGTTCTATTTTACACTCAGGAAATAAATTATTAAGTTCTAAGAATAGTTTTGGGGATATAAGCCTTATTGCTACCCAACCCAAAGTCTTCTGCCTACCAGCAGCAGAACCCAAATAGAATCCAATAAGCTCTAAATAAATGAAGTAATTTGACACACAGAAAACCAGAACTTGAGAGAGCACAGTCAAAGACAGCTCACAGCTGACCAGCTCTCAGCCACAGTCGCAGATTTTCTGCTTCTATGAAAAGTGGGAAAACATTCTGTTTCAAAGCTGCGTTTTTTTCCAAAGATATTTCTGACCTGACCAACCTGTCTTTCTGCAATAAGAATCTAAAGTACATTTTATTTTATTGTTCTTGACAGTAATTATGCCAATTGAGTTTCTACTTGTCTAATCTTTGTGCTATGAAATATAGGCCATGAAATCTCTACCAAAATAAATGTGTGACTCAGTACACAATTGCTCAGTAAAAATGAATGGTGATTCATGCAGTATAAATACACTGGAAATTCAGCACACAGCAAATGATTCACGTACTTAAAGTCCAAACATATTATCTTTATATTTGAAGAGAAAGCGGACAGAAATATTTCTTTAGCACAGCCCACACCTATGTCTGTGGTGATATGAAGCAAGATTAAAAATAACAACAAAGAAAACCAACAACGAAGTTGCCTATTTGAAGTTAAAGGAACAAGATTAACAAGGCTGGTAGATTTAAAACTGTACTAATAGGATTTTTTTCCTCCTTTCTCCTGGCCAACAAAATAATTCTAGTGGTTTCTTTTGAGTTATTGCCATTTTTCACAACTATGAGTATAGAATCGGACTCTGTATAGTTTATTCTGATTATCCAAATCCACTGAATATAGGAGAATTCTGATGGCTAAGTCAGGGTCAAATCTGCAAGGAGAAACCACTGTAACAGTCACCACTCAAATATACATGGAAGAAAAATGATGGCACGTCATGTGTAAATACTCCCTCTGTCATGGAGTGTCACCTCTTTAAGGTTAGATGATGTACAAATTAAGACTTGGGGATTTTAATAGATTGCCGCTTTTAATAATAAATTAAAACAGACCAAAAAAAAAGATATTTTTAATAGATTGCACATAACGTTTAACAATATTTTTTAACAATTAGGATTCTGATCCCCTAAAGAGCTCAAAAGCCTGCACCCATCCACCCTCCATCCAGGAGGTCACACACCAGCCTCTTTGCCTACCTGCCTCATTTCCTTGTAGTTGTGATGCTTAAAGTCAAGATTATCTGTGGTTGTCATTTCGTTTCTTCTATGGTAATAATTATTTGGGTCTGAGAAAAGAAATAAAAGAATTTTCACATGCTTATGAATTTCAAATATAAAGATGCTTAGCCATAATACATGCAAGGAATGTGGAAATCTGAATTCCACTGTCCTGTATGTATTTAAAACATGTTTTCAAAAGCAAAACTCAAAGAAACAACAAATTTGAAATATTTCTAATTACTGCACAAATCAGCTCATAAAGATCCAAACAGAAGCAAGGAGGCAGCAGGCATCAGCTTGCCAGACAGCTGCTCTGCACAGACAACTAAACTCCAACAGAAAAGCAGAAGGGCATCCTAAGGCTATAGAGGAGGGCAAAAGACACTGGAAGATGATGAGTCAGATGCAAGATAAAAGAGTGGGAAAAAAATCACACCAGAGGAAAAAGCCCCAGTAAATATTTTGTGTCTACTTGATTAATTTACTGTTACAAGGAATGGGGAATTATCTTTTAGTGTTCTTGATGAGTATTTTCAGAGTCTATGCACTGCCTGCAAAACACAGAAAGGAATTACTGTGCATATTAAACATTCCTAATTATTTTCCTAAACATTTTTTGTGGAAGTCTGGGGTTCTTTGCTACTTTAACATATCATTTCTATATGGATATAATTTATAGTTTGTGTGTCTTGAAGTATCAAAGGAGAATATGTGGATAGAATAAAAACCTTTGTTTCCTTGATTTTCCAGGCCATTCACCTGGAAAAAAAACAGGCCAAGACTGTTAGGGCTCAGCTTTATATTTCCTGATATATATGCTCCTAGCCTAATCTATTATGATATATTTTTAGAGATTAATAAGTCTATTTGGAAAACATTGGAGACATTCCTTAATTTGCCATATCTGGGATGTCTGGAAGTTTGACTAATCATTTGTCAAACCCCTGGCTGTCAGGCTGTTATGAAAAATTGTTTCCCTACGCACAAAATCATCTTCATTCGGTTTAAAATTATTGGAAAAAAAGCCGAATATCAAAGCCTAAATATCATCTTGTCTTATTGCAACACAGCGAAAAAACACCGTCTCTAGAGAAGAAAAATGATTTTTTAAAAGAGTATCACCTAAGAGTTACAATTTTGGGGGGGCGGAACAAAAGCATAATTATTAGTAGGAAGAATACATAGATACTATCCTGCAACAACAGACACTTAATGAAATTATGGAAAACTCATAACACACAAAAATACCTTATAGCTTAACATTTTTAAGCTTCATATTTCTGACATTAAAAGCTCTAAATTCTCAACTTTGCTCTTGCCATAAAATTTTAAAAGTCTCTTCCTTTTTTTTTTTTTTCCTTATGTGGAAGGAAAGTAAACTTTAAACTACTTAAGTTATTTATGAAATGAAACATGCAAGTTCCATTAAGCTTTGCTGTAACATTACCCATGTTCTCTACCACTTATTTACTCATCATTCACACACTTGTCTCCACTTCCATTCCCTAATCTATACCAGAAATACTGGAAGGTCTGTCAAACGCTGCTCTACAAATATGACTGAAAAACATCAAAAAACGTCTTGTCTCAACAAAATCTGGCTGTTCAATGCAATCTGTCCTTTCCAGTGAGAACTTATTCTATAGCAAGACCACCTGGAAATAGATTTGAATTAGAGCCTAACCAGATGAGAAAACAAGATTTCTTTGCTTATTAAAAAAAAAAAAGTTTTGAAGAATCAAGAGGGTAAAGTTTCACATAATGCACCTGCATTTTTAGGTCTTCTTTCCAGTCTAACTGCAGGCTAAATTGATTGAAGTCCACTGACAACAGCAATGCTGCAGTAACCCTGCAGATGACTTTGGAATGCCAAACTCTTAAAGGTCAAACTTATGTTAAGTCATAGAAATTATTCATTAATATATTGACAAGTGAGAAATGCAAATCATTAAAAAAACACCTCTGCTAGAAAGACAATGTGTTTAATGCCACACAGAGTATCTTCACCATTGTAAAAATATCTCTGTGTTGTAAAAATATAAAAATAAACATCATAAAACTGCCAGGATGTTGAAGGCTTTCTCTATCACCACAAGCCAAAATATACAGCAACTGATTTTTTTTCCTAATACTTTAATCCCATTCCTTTCAAAGTCTGGCACTTTTTCCATACATCAAACATTAATATCATGGGAATGACTGTGAATGCTGTAGAGTTGGTGGAAACTTAAAAAATGGTACAGTGAGAATGATTGTAGCTCTGGTCCGTCCTCAAAAACATTGCACAATTTGACAGCTCCCTAGAGAATTAACGCTCCTATTTTGCCAGGCTCTACTGTGAGTCTGCTTGGATCACTGGATTTCTGCTGCAGCAGGAATACAGATTAGAAAATTAAAAGCTAAAACGTAGAAAGGCATACAAGTCTTGTGCACAGTTGGTTAGGTCCACTTTGGCAAAAGTTATTTTCTTTAATAAAACAGAGAATGAGAGACTAAGAAACTCAAACCACAGAAGAATTAGAATTGAAATACACTCGTTTATTCATGGCACTACCTCAGACAGTCTCTCTTTCTTCCAAGGAGAAAAGGTCCTGCGAAAGTGTGGCACTCCCATTTATACAGAGGAATATATTAGTTTTTTTCTACCACTAATCTATCTTTACATTACCAGCAAAGTTAATTAAGTTTCCAGGTAAAGGTAGCTTGCTGCCTTCATACTTCTATTCTTCGTAAAGATGGGCAAGTGACTAGAAAGCTCTAAAATGCCCAACTACTTTCCAGCATGAGAGCTCTGGGGACTGCCCATAAAAAGTACCAGAGAGGACCGATTGCTCAGCAGTTTGACATATAGAAGGGATTTTCTGTTTTATTACAGCTCTACACAGCACCTCAAGCAGTGGAGCCCTGATGCTTCCAGTGGGTTTCCAGTTATTATGCTAACAACAACAATGTGTGTTGGTCTTTTTTCCCTCCTTTAGTTTTCACTGTTCTTTTGACTGGCACTGGAAAGGTATGAAGTGAGCTTTGCAGTGAGTTGAAGATGAAATCAACACTCACAAAACAATATTATCAAAATGCTCTCATTTAGTAAGTAAAACTTGCATTCATTCCCAACACGATTTGTTCATATGCTCCGTTCTCACAAAAGTCCTATAGCGAATTGTATGGTACGGAACTGCAAGCTTGCAAGCTCAGAAGTGGTGCTCATATGGTGCTCCAAATGGATGAGATAATGAAGTCAATCCAAGTGATTCAGAAAAGTTTTTAATAAAAAGAATATTCTAGTCTAAATCCTTTAGACTGCCTTAAAAACCTCAGCTTGCCATTTTGCAAATGACTGTTTTTTTAATTTCTGTGTAATATAAGTGAATTTGACTTGCCTTCACAAAATTGAACATGTCACAGACAGCACACGTGTAATCTTGAAAAAATCCGCTGTCAGACATATCAGATGATTGTAAGTTTTTTTCCACATGATCTATTTCATGGCAGTCATGAGCATTAACATCACACATTAAATCAGCAATGAAATAATATTCTTCTACTATAGATGGATCTTTTTGTATATGTGTTGATGTACAGTCAAATACCAAACAGCTAATTCCAGTTAAGTGTAATGAATGATAATAATGGGTAAGAGAAAACCCAAATTCTTCACCTGCAGTAGTTGTTTCTTAAAGCTTTTCTACCAACGTTTGATCTTTTGAATGATTTCCTACAGTTTGATTCTGATAATAATGGTAATTTGGAGGATTGTTAATACTTCCTCAGAATAGTATACACTTCATTTTACAAATAAAATATGAAAGAAAGCCTCTTAATGACACCTACTGCATTGCTGGGGGATATTACACATCTGTCTTGACGAGTATGGAGAAACACAATACATTGGCCTTTCCCAGGAGAATTACTGAATTTGGTCTCATTTTTATTCAGTCTTTGCTCCGGCAAACTCCCAAAAAAGGTTTAAATTGCCCAAGATTAAGCTTTAGCTTTGCAATGATAAAAGCAGAACACAAGGACAGACTGCCACTCTAAGCAAAAATTTACTCTCAAAGTAGTTCACTGAATTTAACACTGCTGTATACACGATCACTTATAACCAAAGATAGTTGTAGAAAGTCACAGTTTTACACAAGATAAGCACACTGCTAGACTTAACCAGGTAGACTGGCAAGAAGAGACAAGCAGTGAAAATAGGACTGAGTGATGCATCCACTGCAAAACACAGTACTCCATTACAGAGTAGTTCATCTTTTATCCTGGGTTGAAAGTGATGGCATAATCACGATACCAATGATAGTTTTCTATGTAAGAATTATTAAAAATTAAATTTAATCACAAATTTATTCCATTAAAATAATTGCCTATTGCCTTGAATACTCTACAGTATAAATAAATGCATGAAGAGCTCAGCTAATTTTCTCTCTCCTATCTCTGGGTACTTTTGATCACATGCAGTTTCTTTTTGATTTTCTTTAGGTTTGAGAAAGAACAGGCAAGGAAATTACATCCATCCCTCTCAGGCAATTGCAAAAGATTGTGCATGTCAGTCTACATCTATGTAAATACTAACATTTTTTGAAACTGGAGAGGGAATTAAATGCTAGTGTTTTCGTTCTCTTTTTCCCCAGCGAGAAATGGCATCACTGATCCTCTGCTATAGGTGGGATTTTCTGGCTTCTTTCCTCCACAGCTAAATGTTTTTCCCTTGGTGAAACAGCAAATCACTTCTGTTGCCTGAAAGACAGTACTGACGCAGTGGGATAACACAGGTTTTTTTTTTGTCGAGCTACTGTAATAGTGTAGAAAAGGTTGTTTGTCAAAATTAGCCTACAATACACCAAAAATGTATGGGATGAATAATATATAAGCATTTCACTGATAAAAATTACAATCATCTTATATAATACCGATTAGATAATCAGTAACTTCTCTGTTCCAATTATCTAAATAGTGTTTTCTCACGACTTGTCCAACTTTTAGTGCACCTAGCATATGCAGCAGGTTTTATTAACAGAGCCCTACCCATAGGAATGGGTCCTAGCTGTCTTGAACCATTTCCGTCACATTCTGCCAGTGCTAACAAGCCTTTCTAGAATATTAATATCTTATTCAGCTTTCTTCTTTATCTGGTATTCCTTTCTTACACTCCCTTGTGAGCCTACATGATGGAAGGCTGATACAGAGTACAGACTGAATGCAAATCACTTAATTTATTCAGGGATTAACAAAGACATAAAACCTAACATTACAAGTTTGAAAGACATGAAAAGAAATTCACAGTCATGAAAAATTACTTCCTTTTCTTCAGCCCCACTTTTTTGCTTAGGGTATTTCCCTACGCCCCATCTGCCCGTGCATTGTCATTGCCTCGGAAGGACACGGTGCGTGGGGATTCTAAAACGTGACCAAACTGCTCCTCCTGACAACTTGATTTCTTGTATGTTCACACTCAGGGTGCAAATATAATCAAAACCACCCCAGGTATTCAAGGAAACTGAGCATCACGTGACTTCTTTCATGAGTCTTTGGGCTTTGGAAGGAATAGAGGTGTGTGAACTGACAGAGCTCCAACTCCTGATTTTTGATGAATTTAGGAGACTTGCTGTTTTATGGAGGAAACCTCTGTCAGAAAAGGACCCTTGATTTCTAGTCACACAGTCAACACAGTGTATTAGAGCAGCGCTATCAAATACGCTGGACCCATGGCCAAACCAGTTGGTCATCTAACTTGGAACGAGTAAGATGACACCAATGAAGGGTGAGGAATCCAGTTACAGGCAACTGCAAAAATAAATGATGTCCTAAAGGAAGCAAACGTGCATGGAAAGGCCTCTGCAACCTGGGGAACAGCTTTGTTTTGACAGCCTTGCATGCGATGAATAAAATGAGCTAGAAGAAAGAAATGTCAGTTCTTTCTGAGCTAAAAAGACGGGTCAGCAGCTTATCAAAACCTATTAGTTCTTTCAGTCCAATTATATTTTGAATAAACACACCCCATTCCCATTGTGTTTCTCAATGAATGATTCTGGTATTTTCTTTCAAGAATAAACTGAATCAGTCACTGCAGGCAATTAACTCAATAAATGACTACCATGGAGAAGCACTGATGCTGTTTCTATGCTAATCCAAGACCTGCAACAAGCTGCAACAGGACTCATTGCAACAGTGGTGGAAGTGCAGATACGTTCTTACCTCCATAACACCCTTACCCACTGATACAGCCCCTTGATGCTGAAAGGTGACAAATGCTAACACTGCAAAACAGCATCTGGCCCTGTGTGGGTGTATATCCAATAAAAATCTGGTGTAAATAGCTGCTGCACTTAATAAAAATCACCTTTCCAAATATCGACATTTTTGCTCTTTCCTCTTTAAGTACAGGTTCATGGAACTGAAAATGATTGTGAGAATTTCCCTACAAATTGCTCTCCAAAATGGTTTGAGTGTCATCTCTGTTATTCCCCGGAGACCTCCATGTGTGTCCTGCTTGCCAGTAAAGTCATGGTGTTGATGAAAAGTACACTTTTCCTTCAGCCTCACACCCTGTGTTACAGAGAGTGGAACCTCTGTAAACCTGCGTAGGAATTTGGGATAGATCACTGTTCTTCGACAGCCCTTTCAAGAGCTGAGGGGAAATACTGGCTCTGGAATCACCCCTCGAGGGTAACAGGGACAGTGGAAAACATGCAAACCACAGAGCTGGAGTTTTCTAAACCAAATAAATCAGAATCCTACTGAAAACACGAATATTCACATACACAGGACACCTCTGGTCACTGCCATTCAAGACCAGGATGCATCTGTTACCCCCAGAAAAGCAGTTGTCTGAGTGCTGCTAACTTTCACTGCTTCATGGTAATGAAGATGAAGTTTTATGACAATACTTGGCCCATGCTCCTCTTCATCAGAGAATTATCCCTTCCATGCCCCAGATTGTTGTTGTTTTTTTTTTTCCATGAGTATTTAAACATCTAAAGGACAAAAATCAGGCTACCTCTGCTTGCAATGTGAAGACCCTACATCAACAGTGGAATTGGAGGCAGCAAGTCTCTGAACAGCAGCAGGAACAGTTAAAGCAGTAACGATAGGCTCTGGAAAAGCAGTTCTCTTTCTGGCTCTAGTATTTCTGAAAATACTATTCATAGCCCCCTGCAAAAAAAAGAGAGAGCTATCCCCAAGGTGCCAGAATTTAAAATCAAAGAGAAAAAAACAAAAGCAGATGACAGATGTGGAATGAGTAGTGAGCAACTTAGAAAAGATTTGAACAAACAGTTTTTCAAATATTTATGTACATATGAAGACATAAATCCACCATAAGACTATTTACAATGTGCTTAACAGAAACATGGCTTTGCCATAATTTGCAGTACTGAATGTTTTTTTTTTTTTAAGGTGGCCTTGTATAAGGTTTCACTTTGTATACTCTGTTTAGCAAAACCCTAACTGTATTTTGCACTCATATGATAAGAGAAAGAGCTAATACCTGAAGCTTGTGCTAAACATCAGGTTGTGTCTTTTCCACAGTCTTTACCAATGGTAGGACCATTTACCTTCACCTGAGACTTACCGGGGATCACGCTGGATTTGATAACACTTGAAATTTGCTAGAAATTCTTTACATCCTCAACTCCCCTCCTTCCCCCCTACAAGATAAGCACTAGTTCAGTCACAGTATTTGCCTTCAAATTAATTCAGGGAAGTCCTACGGCATGTACAACGAAATAAAAAAAAATTTAAAAATCAGACTACATAATTATAATGGTTCTTTCTTGCCTTAGAAGCTTAAAACACTGCAAGTGGCTGTCCCAATACATAATCCTATCGCTTCCCTAGTACATGTGCACTCAAGTAAGATTAATTGCACTGCACTTCATCCCAAACAACAGAGAAAATCTTGTTAGATCATCCATGCAATCTTGTTTTATTAATGAAGCCACTTATCGATATTATGCGGTTGCATTTGAAGAGCTATCCTGATCCTGTCCGTATATCTGACAGATATTTTTGTTTCTTTTTGCATAACTCTACTCGCTAAGGACAAGGATTATATCAAAAGCAAAGATATCCAAAGGAAATAAAATTTCTGAGTCTTGGCACAGGCAGCCATGTCAACATCAATTGAGAAAGACTCTTACCTGGCAAAGGACACCCTAAGATTTCCAGTCTCATACAGATGCTACCTTCTTCGAACCAGGACCGAGGGTTTATACGGATATAACGTGCAACCAGTGGCACCGGCAACATATTGAGAACTGGGATCTCTTTCTCACTGTTTCCTTCAAATATCTATGCAGGCCAAACATACAAAAATGGCAAGATCAGTTCTTCAAAAAGTCTTTTAGCGCTTTTGGTAATAGAAACAAATAAAGTCACCTAGTACAGCCCCAGATGGTGGCTCAGGCCAGAACTGCTCTTCAAAGAGCACAATCCCCCCGTGCCCTCAGAGAGGGGCAAAGAAGCCGGATCTCCACACCCTCTCTGGCAATAGGCACCTCATGGGCATGAGATGTCCTCAGGGATCAGCAGGCTGATGCTAACCCTTGCATGGGCCATGCAACAAGAAACGTATCTCATCATAGGCAAGACCAATGCCAGGGTGGCATTCACATCCATAGGCGGACACATGCAGATTTACCATATGGATATTCTGGATCCCTCTCTGTTATGTGATTTCCTCTTAAAATTAGTGGGACCACTGAGAGATGTTGCCTTGTAGTCTTACACTGACTAATCTGGCAAATCAAAACTCCACGTGGACAGCCCCCAATTTCCCACCTCTGCTCTTCTTCATAAAACATCTGTTTCGTGATACTCACCACATCTCCAGACTCATTTCTGACAGCAGTCCATGCATGACTGTCATTGCTCACCAATACTCTGTAAGAGGTCACCCAGTTACTCCTTGAAAAAGACAAAGAGTATCTAAGTTATTTTTTCATAACTTAGAATGACTGCAAATTGTGTTTAATGTAATAAAGCTTGTAAAACTGCTAGCAATGGAAATCCCACTTGGCAAAGTCACGTCAACACTTGGCTGAAAAAGTGACATGCAAATCTAGATTTAACAGATAATTTAAAAAGCGTAGCACATAGAAACAAAAAACCAACAAGATAATATTCTGGGATTCCAGGAGGTGAGCGATTACCACTCTCCTTTCCTTTTATATGCAGAGTTCAGAATAAATGGCTTATCTAGAACAGATGCATCCAGTGTTCAAAAATCTTACCTTTTCAGCTACAGAACATTTATTATTTCTGCTGTTATTATCAGAGAGGATGGAAAAAAGTAATAAATCCTCTAGGATGAAAAGTCCATGAATTTCAACCAGCAAAATTTCCATTTTTTCCAATACAAGAATGACTGGAGCCTGCAGTCATTCTTGTATTTATTAGCAATAGGTAGGGACAAAGAGACAATTCTGTCTCTGCACAGCAGGGTCCAATTGATCACAGTATTAGTGCACTACTACAATATCTAGATCAATCTTCAGTAGGCTGATCTTTTTAGTGGCCTGTTATCTGATTTACAGCAAAATCCCCTTTAATCTAAAAAAGCAAAATCTTCATTTGTACTTAAATTATGCCTTGTCTGTATTCAGCTAAGGAAGAGTATGGGGAGAAATAAAATGCTGCTTCCTATATTCTGAATAGAGCTAAAGTTGTGTAGCTTTTACACTGTCTGGGCATTCCCCACGGTAATGTGTATACAGCTATGGAGAAGGTAATGCCCTGACTCTCCTATCATATTTGCTGGTCTGAACGGGCAGCAGTAATTTATTTTTTTCCCTAACACCTTCCTGGTTTCAATAGACAATGACTTGGAGGAGAGTTGTGGCTTGGAGGTATCTTTGTACTGTAAAGTCAGTCCAGGATGACTAAATTCTATTTTCACGTATATAAACTGATCGTGCGTAACCAGCAGTCCTCTAGAGCAGTCGTTCTTGAACACGGGTTCTTAGCTAAGCTACACAGTCAGATTGCTGGCAGTGAAACCAGGGTAAGGAAAGCTCTTGGGACTAGAAAGAAGAATAGGGGCAGTTTGGGCAGTTATGGGAGGAGCAGTGGAGCATATGGGTCGGAGATAAAGGAGTACCTGGAAGGAGAGACACACCTAAGAAAAGCTTCCCCTTGTACTGCACCCATACAAAAGCAACTTTGTTTGCTTTTCTTTCTTTTAAAATTAACAAATAATATTAGCAAATTACCTATGAACACACACGTTGACTTCACTGTGCTTATGTTTAAAGGGACAGAGTAGCTTTTACATGTTCATTAAAAGAATCAGGCTTCTAGTGAAGACCAAAAAAGGGGCAGGGACAGAACAATAGCAAATTCATCAGCCACAAGATCAGCACAAGTTCACCCAGCTTCGTCTTGTACAAAATAGTGACCTTCAAATAACGCCTAAGCCAATGCACGGCAGCAGAAAATTTATAGCTTTAGATTTCCATCTGCTATTTCATTTTCTGAGTAACAGTAGTCCCACTTACACAAAAGATTCAAACTGACGTCCAGACTTACAAAACCAAAGATTAGTAAGTGATTAGTAGGATTTAGAAAAGCACTTCTGTATGTAGGTTACTAATACCCCCAAAAGTCACAAGATGAGATATCATGTGATGATATCTCAATGACTGAACAAACCCAGCTGTTTTACACACTAAACCAGTCCTTTGCAAATCTTTCACCAGCCTTCTTCAATGAATATTTTGCCATTCATGTTGTTTTAAATGGAAAAATCTTGACTATTGTCAAGCAAACCAAACTTTTTATTATTGTATTCAAAAGATGAATACATCTGCCACCTGTAACGCACACACTACTTCAACATTTGTTAAACACCTTTAACAAGTTAGCAGCCTTCTGAAAATACTAATTGTCTGCCTGTTAGGGGAAAATCTCCTGGGGTAGGGGATTTGCAGAGATCTGTGAAGTGTCATGCTGGCACCTCAAGTCTTCATGGCTGTAAAATGATATACAACAAAATAGACAGTGACTTCAGCGTGCTATACAAGTTTCTACTAATTCTTGTAAAGAACTTTACTTTCTTCGCTCAACTTCTGCAATAACCTGGCAGTTGCACCAGATTTCACTGCCATCATAAGCTAAAGGAATGCAGATTTATATCTAGCAAAGATGGAAATTGGGAACTTTGGAAACGGCCAACATCAAAACACTAGGAAGAGGAAAAATAACTTTTTCTGATCGAAAAAGAAACCAAGTTTGAAAGCAAAACTCATGGGTTTGAACAGGGGTGGTGGTGTACATATTCAGTGCACATAAAATGGTGGTGTGGGGATTTTTTGGTGTTTTTCTGTTTTGTTGTATTTTTGTGGGTGGTTTTGGTTTGGGTTTTTTTGTTTGTTTTGGGTTTTTTTTAATATTCTTGGCTATTTTTCAAAATCAGGGTAAATGACCAAAAGAGGCAATGTTACAAATCAAAAAGACATCATTGCTTCTGAAGTATTACAGAACTATTTTTACTTCAACTGCACGAATAAGATTAGGAGGACAAACACAATATATACATATTCATTACTCTACACATGAAAAAAAAATTTCAAACAGAATATCGCAACCATACGAAAACAAGATAACAGTGGACATTCTGTATAATTGAGAATTTTGTAAGAAAATCATGGCATGTATAGACAGTTTTTAAAAGAACCAGCTCATTTTATTGGCATAAGAAAATGTTACTGTTACACTAATACTTCCAATCTAGGACTTTTATTTACCATATTTTAATTTTCTCACTCCCTACAGTTACAAAGGTTCAAACTTCTCCCGAAAGAAAATGTACACTAATCAGTCGTACACATATTCCATCTTGAGTGACAAGCACCATGCTTTTCAGAGGCAGTCTGCCAATTAAAATACAAATGGGACCACATCCAGTCTTGTACATTTGCAGTACAGAAGGACTACAGAGGGTCATGGGACGAGATAAATCAGCCTAATATATTAAGTCACACACCACATCCTATTAACTGTGCTTGCCTGTAAGGAATAAGCATCTGCTTTGCATTTGTTGAGATGCAGAATAAAAATATCACAGGTGACCAGATCCTTCTCCCACTGGCCCTAAATGCAAAACAGCCTCTAGGGACTTAAATTCTTCCCCCTTTTTCCCAATGTCATAAGAAAAACAGCTTCTGCCAATATTAAGAAGACGGCTGTAAATTCAGATCCCCCTCAGAAATGGCATCTTCTGCCTTGAAATCACATTCCCCATGGTGGGGAAGGGGAACACTGCATGCATTCATGTGTTCGGAGCATCTGGAAAACTAGCAGAAGCTAACGCACAGGGCTTCTGACCAGGCAGCTGAGTACCTTTAAATCCCAGATATTTCTACAGATACAGACCAGCAGAAGAGCATCCACATACTAAATCTTCTCGAGAGCTGCAGATTTTCTACACGTGCAGCGCAGGAGGTCTGATGCTTCCAGGAAACAGATGGATGCGTTGCACATGCTCGAATCAACAGCCAGTCTGTTTACAGTAAGCACAGTGCTTCCTGGAACGGAAGAGTTTAATACGTACGTGGGCTCAGTTTGTTCATGTAGACACAGAAATCTAAAGGTTTCAGGGAAATCCATCACAGAAACACCACAGCTAAAGCAAAGTCTTGTGCTAGAAGAAGTGTTGGGGAATATCATCTGCTTTGTGTTGTTACCTGATGACAGGAAGATCCATCTCATTGGGTTTGGGATTTGCAGATGTTAATTTCTGCAGCACATCACATGGAATCCTTTTGGGGCCCATCAGCATTGAACAATAAAGCTATCTAAGGAAAGCTGAAAGAAAGCTATAAAGCTTCACAGTACCCAGGATGTCCCTACCGTTGCCTTAGAGCAGCTCTTCTGAATTCACTCTATAAAATCTCCCTGGAGCTACTCTTATGTTCCTCAGATATTTGTGGGTTTTCTAGAGTCAAGGAGACATAATTCAAGGAAAATCCTATGCCAGCATTCAGAGAAGAGCATAAGAGCTACTTTACATTAATGCCTCACAAATTTCCTCAATGCTAGAAAAGGATCACGAGGTACAGATTTGACAAGAATCATTTGGATTCGGGTGCTTTCCATTAACAATCCTTTTTAAAATTTATGCCAGCCTTATCTCTTCAGGAGAAACCTATCTGAAAAATCTCAGTATCTACTGCCACATTAATCAATTCATTTCATAGAAAGTAAATGCAAAAGTCAAAACATGATTCAAATTCACTTAATGTGGTGGATTTTTATTATTATTATTAATTAGTTGGGTTTTATCTGTAATGCATTAGCTTTAGACAAGGCTTATTTGAACATCTTCGATTTTAAATTCAGTTTTGTGTGATGCATGGAAATGTCCAGCTTGTCCATTTCCATCCGAAAAACGACAAACAGTGGCAAGGTTCCTGTCCAGAGGATCAGCTTTTCCTCATCTAACCACATCATCAGGCTACTGAGCATAGGGAAAGGCATCACAACAGCACCAGAACAACAAAACATCTTTCTGCCTTGCCTTCCCCAATATAATTTTTATACTTTTCTTCACGTGTATTAGACACCTAGATGAATCCCAACTCAGCACAACACACAGTGAGTGCTAAATGAGAAGCAGTAGAGAGATGCCAGGGGTTTGGCTGCCCAGCCTTTAGCAGGTGAGTACATCAGCTGAGACTTCTGGCTATTTGGATATGGTTTTATTTTGTTTGAACAGCAGCTGCTGCATGTAATATTTTAAGGCCAAGCTTCTCAATTATGGAAAGCTGAATAAGCAACAAGTGAAATAAATCTGATACTCTTATCCTAGTCTCTAAGGATGCTTTTCCACATCACTAAAACCCCACGTGATTTGAGATAAATGAGGAAGGTTGGGAGGTGCCGGTCAGCAGAAGCTCAAGCCCACAGTGGCAGAGATGTTGGGGATGAGACTAGGAAATTGGAAGTGTTCACATTAACATCATCTACAATGGACCTGGCTCTAGCTGACCGTATTATTCTTCTGCTGTCATGATAATCTGATTTATCTGCATTACAAAACCCTAAAATTAATAGAAAATAGAATCAGGCAGGCACACAGATGAGTAGCCTCCAATAATAGATAAATTGACAAGTCAAAATACTTGAAATAGTGGAATTTCTATGCCAAAAAAACGCTAGGCTAGTCTTAGATTAAACTATACTCATGCAACAGAATCACCATGCTGGCAATTAAATAGCTTTCTGCTTGAAAAAGTAATTTGTAGTCTCATGCAATCAAATATAAAATCATTAATATTAATAATCTATAATAATATTTATGCTGATAAAAAATTAAATCACTCACTGCCCAACAGTTTCAAAAACAAGCCAAGTCAAAAAATGCTCAGGCTAACCACAGGTAACCCAGCAAGTTTTACAAACTAATTAAAATAAATATGATTTAAGAGATGGAGCTAGACTAGCAAGCAAGGGTATTTTTTTTAATAACTGAAATCTTTGAATGTTTAATTTTTAAAATTGCTTCTAGCTGACTTACATGAATATACTGCTGTGAAATCCAGCTCTTTGGAGGCCCTGCAAAGAAAAGCTCAGGGCCAGAATTTCACTTGCTCAGACTGAATTAAGCACAGATTTTTCAAAGCTCTTTTCTCAGTGAGGAGTTGGGGTTACAAACTCATTTCCCACCCAGCGGCTGCCATTACAGCCAGGTTTTTACAAGATTTTAATCTCTGACTTTCTGACCTTTCTAGAAAATCTGGTGCCAGCTGTGGGTGTTTTCTTTTGCTGTTGGACATTCAGACCAGTAACACCCAAAGGTGCCAAGCCTCCTCCGTGGGGTCAAAGACATCCTCTGCCCTGAAGATTTTATGGTCTTAACACCTGGCATTTTGGGCCACTCTTTGCAAAGAAATCTGCATGTCTTTGGAATTCTTCCTGCGCCAGACTTTCCCCTTTCATATCTTCTACGTCTGCAAAATGCAACCAAGCTGTGATTCCTTTTCTTCAAAATCTCCTTTTCTGACATTTTTAATTTTCCATTCTTGTCTGTGCTTATCACACCTTTGTAAATCGGTCACATATTTGAGGAGAAAAATTTGAACTATATAGGCACTGCCTCACTATGCCTTTTTTTCTCCATCCCGTGAATATTAAAGTAATGGAAAATGAAAAGCTCTGACAGTAACCAGCAAATACTGCCATTTGTGTGCACAGCTGTGAGCATATTTAAAGTAATGCTGAAAGGACTCGCATCTACCAAGTGCGAAGATGTGCCCAAGGACCGCTTGGTGCATGCAGAAGGGATGCTGACTTGGGACGACTGCTCAGGGCGCAGGGGAAGGGGAAAGGAGCAGCTGCCTGATGTCCTCAAGGTACCCCCCCCAGTCACTCTCATTGCAACAAGTCATAATGCACATGCAAAATATACAAATCATGGCTGTGATTAATAAGTGTGATAAATCTGTTGCAACAGATGCTTGTATTCATTTGATGTATCCTTCTCCTAAAGGCTTCAACTCATTTGATTTCAAACTGCCCATTGTAGTCCCTTCCACGGAGGTTAAAAAAGCTTTCCCACCTCTTCTGAACACCCCAAGCGAGCCTCACCGCGTAAAGCAGGTTCTCTCCATCACCACCGCCCTTTCCCAGTGCAAGGCGGTGGTTAGCCGGGCAGGAGCCCAGGTTGGCAGTGACCTGCTCCCTCCCAGCGCCGCACGGTGAGTCACCGAGCCTTTAGCAAGAGAGTCATAACTGGAGCAAGAGCACCGTGACAAATCACACCCGCAACAGAACATCATCAGTTTTGACATTTTTGTGAAACAAACTTGTGAAAGTATAAATACGTTTCTGGGCGTGCTGTCAGAACTCCACCTACACGGGATCATCTGAGCTGGTCACAAACCCAGCTCCCCAACGCCAGGAGCGGACGGTGAGTGTTCATCGGCAGTGATGAACGCTGTACCGAAATCCTGTGTAAGGCACAAGAATCACGGTGGAAGATGAACACGGCACAGGAATTGAAGTTAAGTAAATAGATGGAGAGCACTCGAGGCTGAAGCTGCCAAAGGCTGACTCTCCATGCTGCAACAACTGAAAGCCCATGAGACGGCTCCACCAAGCCAGAGTTAACGGAAAATATAACTTATTAAGAAAACCAATCATAAACACCAGTATAATACATAACTAGCAACATTAATATATCGAGGGAGCTTTTTCTACACTGAATTCAGGTTGTTTTGTAACTCATATCAATATACTCGATATGATTTCAGTGGATTTGGAACGATTCACTCTATGAGAGTCTGACTTTGGGGAAGCTTTAATAATCTCTGCAGTCCTGTCAGCCAGTCAGGGCAAATAACAGTTTGCACTGATTTAATGCACCGTAATAATTCAAGTCAATACACAGCAGCTGCTTATTTTATTACACGATTTGGATAAAACATCAAGACATTTTCCTTGAATTTGCTGAAGTTTCATCAGGGTGTTTTCACAGCCTCTGCGTGGGGATAGGAGGTACTGCTTTGAAAGTCAATGCCACGCATGTCTGTTGTCCTTGTGAGCCGGACAGGATTTAGAGTTTATTCTACTATGCTTTCAAAAGCAGCATTGCACTGTTGTATTTTGTCCCTTCTTCTTGTGTACAGTGCAAAATTCTGTTTTCTTAAGTATCTGTAGAAACAAATACCTACGAGTAACCACTACACAGTCCCAAATGCTGATGCAGTTATACTGAATGGATTATCACTGCTCTTTATACTCTGATTATTGGAATACTGAAGATGCTGATGTGATTCTCTCTTCATGAAACCAATCTTACGACTGTGACTGTGGTGTTAATACCATGAATAGCTGATAAACCGGGGAGGAAGTAAGGATTTCTACCCTCTTGCAAGCAAGGAAGTTTACCACCTTGCAATCCTCACATACGGACTGTCCATAAAAGCAAGTCTCAGCTCCTAAGGAATTGCCAGTAAGTGTAGCAATAAATTAAAATTTGGGGCAACACATTCATTTTGTGACTAAAGAAAGAGCAGAATGCTGTACCGCCAAAATTAGAAGCAAGTAAACTGCACTGACCTAAATTTATCCTCAACTATGTCTCTGGAAGGTACCCAGCTTGCTACAGACCTACAATTCCCTAAGGACAGTTTGTCAAAAGGGATGCTGGGGGGATCATGAAGGGCTACACTGCACACAGAGCAGGCTGAGGGTGTACTATAGAAAATTGCAAAATTATTCCCCTATTCAATTACAAATATCTTGTCTTTAGCAAAAACACCATCAGACACAAGATCAAATCTGCTGGATATTTATTATTTGCTATCCATGCAGAGAAGCACGAGGAAGTCAAACAAGTGACACAGTAGGGAGCATGTAACGGTGTCTACACTAGCTTCTACTTAAAACATAGCTTCAACAGTGTTGCACAAAAATGACCAGTTTAAAAGTGGGTCAGTTTAGAAGCAAGCACTATGTGTAAAGTCATTGTAATTATTTCTTCCAGCCAGCAACGCCATTGATTTGCCATCTCCTCCAACCAACTAGCCTTTCAAGCCCTGTTGCAGGTTTGCAAGGCATGTGGGCTAACCTCTACCCAAATCAGACTTTGAAAATTGCCACCCCCCATTTTCTTCTTAATGACAAAAGAAAGTAAGAAATCTTCAATATTTTCATGAGGCTGAAAGGTCTTAAAGAAAACATACTTGGAAATAAGTTTGTTTGGATTTTTTCTAAAAATTTCAGATTTTTGCTTTGGAATTTGAGCATTCTGCACAGAGTATTTCATCCATGCTTTTTATTATTGTTGTCATTTTGTTATTTTATGACATGCAGTGATAGCGCATAGTTTACCATGGTTGAAAGATTAATTTTAATAAAATGCATAAAGTCACAAATACGTCTTACTCACTGAAACATTGCATCCTCTTCTAAAAATCAAAACATCCTCTGTGTTGAAACAGTCTGAAGCTTTATATTACAGTCAGTACACATTGAGCCTATTAGACATGTGGGTTTTCTCTTGATACAAAAGATGGTGCTGAATTATCAAAAGATTGTTTGGGTTGTGGGAAACATGTATTCCTATGTTTTTTAGATTCTTGCCAAACTGCTAAGAGTGATTAATATTTTTTCCCCCTCTGTCAAGAGAGTGCATATTTTAAACTATCACATCATTGCTTTAAATACATGGCACAAGTCCACAGTGATGCTTCCAGTGTCCCACTCAACAGCCTTGAACAGTTCTTTAAAGATACTTGGTTCATAAAACTGAAGGATGTGTTGGCAGCAATATAAAGAATTACATACTGTATTTCTCCCCCAAATATTCAGCCATAAACCCTCTTGTAACCCAGCCGTGGCACCATCCACCTCTCAGACGAGAATGTTGCTTGCCCTTCTAAAAGGTCACATCACTCACACAAGTTTCTCTAGCCTGAGAAGGCAAACAAAGCAGCTCTGCAAAGAAATGTCACCAATGCCTGTCCATCAACTACTGGATATTCATAGTGAAACAGTGTGGTCACTGCCCAGAGACACTGATCTCCTGATGTTCTCAGTTCGTACAAAGGAACTGATATTCTGCCCACTCTCAAAGTGTTAGCTTTTATTCATATCAACCCACACTTGCGGCACCTCTGCGTTTTGGATATCCTTAGTGTAAAAATCAAGAAGGAGTCCTGGTTCTTGCAGCTGGGCCCCACTTTATCTGAGAAATTCAACCTCTGCAGATCTTCTGGATTATCTGTGCAGAGTTTGCCATTTATGATGGTAAAAGAGTGCTTTGCTATGATTTCAGGTTTCCCAAGAAAGCCTGAGGTGCCTGAACAGCAACAGCCCTTGAGTCCACGTGCTTGCTTTGACCGGGAAAAGGAAGGACTCCTCAAATTCGGGAGCTTTTGTTGAAAGCCTGTTTTTCCTTGTTACAGGAGGAAAAAAGAAAAGCAGAAAGTTTTGATTCCACGTGACTATCATGGAATTCACAGCCAGGCGGTTTGGTCACAAAATTTGACTCAGAAGTGTTTTTCCTTAAAAAGGAAATGATTAAACAATTCAGGTATTCATCACTAACCAAGCATGGTTTCCTTCTTTCTCTAGTCAGGTCGTCTGTGCTTTCAAGAACTGTTTCTGCACCTTGGCCTCTTCCTCCCCAAGGCTCTCACGTCTCAGGCACAAGAGCCCTGGACAGGCAGGCAGAGCCACAGCCCGCAGGGGAAGACAGACAAGAAATAGCAACTTTCCACGTGAGGTTGGGAGAGGAATAACTGAGGTGAAGCAGTTCCTGCCAGCATACAGAAAGTGACAATCCCATGCATTTTTGTGTTCTTTGCATTATGTCAAGTGTAACCTTCAAGTCATCCATTGCCTATAAAGCATCAAAAAACCAATAAGCAAGGCTTGATGGGAATAGACCATCTCTGGGTGGAGTGGGCCAGCAGCAAAACTAGGCTACAGTTGCCAGTGCTGCTATAGAGGAGTAAAGGGTTGCTTCCACCACCAGTATACTAGCTCTGGCTACAGCATCAGAAATACAAGCAGAAACAAAGGCCAGACTGCTAATAACTCGGACATTGCAGCCCTGCAATGAGGGGCAAAGTTATTTGCTGCAGGATTCAACAGGGTGTCCTTGCTTGCCCTCCCTTGTAGTTTTACATGTCCTCATTAAGTCAGCAGCTAGAAGCTAAAGGGACCAGGAGAGGTACAACTGATCTAGGTAAACGCTCAGAGAGGACTTTCAGTTAAGTAAGTTTTTCCACTTTGTTAAAGTTTTTTGTTCAATACAAAGAGGAAAAAGGAAAAAAAAAGTTACTTTTCTGATTCTTTATCGCTATCACATAATAGCATTGGTGAACTTAGCATATATCTTAGTGTCTTGATTTTTTTTATATATAATGCTGGGAAAGTCTCCAAGGCTTAAATAAAAATCTTACCTTGGCTTTCAAGCTTGGCAGGCTTTTGCTTCTAATACAACACAGATCAGAGAGTTGTTTTTTGGCTCTCCTACCTGAAATGACTTATTCTCCAACACATGTTTCTATTAGCTATGAAAGCTCTACATTCTTGTCACATAACTTCATGAAGTTGGGAAGGTGCCTCAGGTAACGGAATGGCATCATTTTGTACGAACTTGCATATCATAAACAGTCCTTTTTGATACCCTCACAGTCGGTAGCTAAGTATAAGAGAAGGAAGCTTAATGAGTCTCCTTTGCTTCTAGTGCCCATTATAGCAAAACAGTCATAAAAGAACCTGCCCACACCAATAAAAGTCCTACCAGCCTGTTTCTCCTGGGCTGGCTTACAAAAGTTAATTCACTGCATGCAACCCCTATGACTACGGTCAGGTCATTGTCTCCTGTGTTTGCCACAAGTACCAAAGATTCCATCAGTGCCTCTGAACCCCACCCTAAGGCAACTTCTGCTCCAAGCTCGGGGTCTCTACTGTTGTCTGGATTCAATTTGCCTTTATGTTGCTTTTCTCCACACCAGGATTTCATGTTTTTTCCTTTCCTCTCGCTTTCTTGGCTGCTGGAGGAATTGGGGTAGAAAGTCATACTGAGAAGATCATCTTTCAGGTGCAACAACATAATTAATTCAGAAAGCAGCATCTGCCATCTTCCTGGGTATGATGTTCCCAGGTGCTGAGATTCTGGAAACCCCAGGACACCACTCTTGGCCCAGATGAGGGCTGCATACATCAGCCTAAGCTCTTTTGAAAACATGAACATCTACTTTGGTACCTTGGGGAGCACCAAGTTATTTTTAAAATGCAGAAGCAGAGCATACAAACCTCAACTACGCTGATTTTATCTGTTCAATCTGAGGGGAGAGAGAATGAAGTGGACTCCAGGGGAGGCAGTCCCACAGCCAAGGCTGTATCAATAGACACCAAGTGAGATGGAGGTCATCACACCCCGACAAGAAAAGCCACCTCCACGGCAGCCCCATGTGCACAATCTGGAGGTAGGGAAGGAGGACACCCCTCCCTGGGACTATTTCTCCCCACTCCCCTGGCCCCTCCATGAGGCAGAGCTTGGTCTTACAGGACATGTTCTCCAGGAGACATTAGTCTGTCCCACAGTGCAGCTGGTCCAATTGAAACCATCTTTGCTCAGAAATGTGCCTGTTTCTCCACAAATCTGAGTAACAAACCAGGAGGAACCTGGACCTGCTCTCCCAGCACCAACCCTGCTCTTCCTGCAGACCCTCAGGGTTCTGCCCACCAACTCTTCACGGGGGAAACGGGTAAAAGCAAGATTCAGTCATTTAAAAAACAAACAAACAAACAGACTGTGAATACCAGCTATAAATAGAGCGTCAAGTCCTGCTGTAAACTCGCAATAGAGCTGCACTAAAAATAGCAATACGACAAGACGAAGCAGTGCAGCACTGGTGTTGATAGGAACAGCAATGTCAAGAGTATGAATATAGAAAAGAATAAGACTTTGCTACGGTAATTATCTACCTAACACAGAACAATGTGGAATAAATATAGAAACCTTCTTGCCAAAAAGGCTCCTACTCCCACAGCAATGTTAAAAGAAATGAAAAAAAAAAAAAACAGAAAATTAAACTGTAGAAGGAAAAGACTTTCTTTTTTCTCAGATATAGGGGTATTTTTCTGGTTTGCCTTTTATTATATAGCACATTCATTTTCTTAAGTGAGAGATCTGACCAGGATGGATCCAAGGTTGTGCATCTCCTGCATACTTGGTCAAAAGGTCTAGCAGCGCAAGTGGGATTATTTGCTCACATAATGCAGGGAGACTCAGCGAGAAATTAAGAGACTGAACAAACACTGTAAGATCAGGAAAAAAAACAACACCATCACCTCAAGTTCCTGATTATGCCAGCTGATTGCTGTATTCCTGGTATATAATCCTCACCTCATTGACACTGGCTGTATTGTAGAGCAATCTGGGCACTTGTACTCAGAAGCAGGTCACAAATGAGTAAATGTACCCAGGTCTGTGCAAAACAGTTATTTCCCAGGGCAATATACTCATTCTGCCACACAAGCAGTAACCAGAAAGCTCATGAATGCTTTCAGCGTTGGAAGTGGGCAGCACAATCAGACCAAAGCCGAGTTCCTGGGGTACACGTGGCTGGATTGCCTCCTCAGACCAATGCAGCAAGGCAGCTGCCTTATTCATGGCAAGCACTCCTTCCTAAAAGCTTTTTAGCAAGCAGGCTCGAACCGCATGGAGTCTTCCTAGCATCCATAAACACAGCACAACATGCCTGCTACCAAACACTGCAGTCCTGGTCAACGCATACTGTGTGGGTTTTGGTTATGTTATCTATATTTTTTGTTATAGAGGAATTTTATATAAAATTTGTTTTAACTGCTCATTTAAAAATCATGTTGTTTTGGAATGTCACCAATTATTTGGTGATTGCCTATATACAGGAAATCTCAAAGATGAGTGGTTATTCTAAACTAATATCTAAAAAAGCTAGTATCTAAACTAATGAAGTTAAATATTGGAAAAGAATGAGGAATTTTAACACAAGCAAGTTTGACAAGGTGAGTATAAAGGCATATAATCCGAGGGAACCATGCTGATTCCTTTGCCAGACATAGATAATAACTATAAAAGTTTGCTACCCTTAAACTTGTATTTTATGCCATATACAATCACTTTGCCTTTTTCTGATCCTCCATTCAATTACTTGATGTCACACAGCATTTCCAGTCTTTCTTTTTTCCTTGAAGAAACAAAACACAATACAACATGAAATCTTTGCTCTGAAAGCTCAGAGTCTGATGGAGAAAAGTAAGCCTGTACTTACGACCAGAGAGAGTTTCTTCCTTGTGTGATGACTCCAGTGAATTTTGTTAGCCTTCGAGCATCTACTTCAATCCACTGATATGGATCATTTCTTCCTGCACACCAAGCACCATCATAAAAATCATTTTCATTAACACCTGCCTGAAAAGAAGGCAAAACTGTCTTCATAAATCAGAACCAAGAAACTGAAGGTCTTTCATGGGAAAAAGAAAAGAACACATGAAGTTATCATTCATTCCACTTACTCCTTTGGCTCCAGTTTAAGACCCCCGAGTCTGTCATTCTCAATAGCTGTATGGAGTGACCAAACTATTTTCTTACTTGAAGTGGGGAGGAGAATTCTGCTAAGTCCCCTTAAAAATTAAGAAGCATTACATAGAAATTTAAGTTAGGGCTAAAGAGCATAAAGAGAGCTTCAGTTCAGTCCACCTGCCTGTGCCTGCGGCCTGATAGAGCCTTTATCCAGAACAGATTAGCCACATGGTCTTCAGAGTTATGATAGTCCTAAAAAGCCATCTCCAACCCATGTAAATAACGGTCAGTGCTGGAGCAATCTCCTTTCCCCTGGAAGCAGCAAAGGAAAGCGTAGGGCGTATGGAAACAGCAATACCATTTCCCACCAATTCTCAATCCCAGAATTATTAATTTTCATCACTAGGGATATTCAAGCCTTAAGCAAATTAATATCAAAGGTTAAAAATTTAGGAATGCCTGTTGTACTCCAACTTGTGTACCAATCTATATCCTAATTTATGTTGGCAAGAACACCACAAACAGCCTTCTCAACATTTTCAAAGAAAGAGCTGCAAGGTATTTTGAGCAACCTGTATTCTAAATACATCTGAAATAGCATTTAAAGAAACATATCATCTGAGGTCTTCAGATATTTACCTTATTGCTAGAGCCCAGGAAATATTTGGCACCAAGCTCGCTACTGCCATAGAGAGCACAGAAGATTTTCCATATGGTCCTCTGAGGCTACATGTATTTCTATGATATTTCATCTGTGTTTAATGTGGATTTATCACTGCCATCCACACAATTCCAAGAATGGATATCTTTAAATATTTCCCAAATATAAATTAAGAGTCTGGAAAACTATGTAAGTTTACATTAAAGACAGATCTTAAAGCTCCCGTATGCAGTTATTGTATGTTCAGTGGTATATTTTCGGTTGGTGTGTGTATATACAAAACATAAGTGAAGTACCCAAGAATACAACCATCAATTAAATTTCCTGAATTACCCCCCAGCTCCCCACTGAGCAGTATTAGCAGATATCACAGCCATAGATGCGTTACAATGGCAAAGACTGACAGGTCTGTCCACCTCCGTTTTTACAGACAGTTTCTACCAAAACGGGCATTGCGTGGGTCTAACTCAGAAAGAGAGGATGCGGTTGTTAATCTCTTTTCCCTACGTGAGCACTGAAGGAAGTGCTGCAAAACAATTTAATTTTTTCCTAAATTCCTAAATTTAATCCTAAAACTTCTTGTTTTCTCAGGTATTCAAACCTGACATAGGGCAGCTTAAAAGCTACTTATTTCCCTGCATCTACCAAATTCACATTAAGCCACCTACTTCTATGTATTAATTCTGGTATTTTAAAGTGAAGTTCATATAGAAGTCAAAATACAAGATACAGAGAAAAACTCTATTAACAATGGAAGATAAATTCTCCAAGGAGAAGTGAACAATGAGAAAACATGAGAATATAAATATGATCACTGACCTGAGTTATAACCTTTTTCAAGAAAAGGTTTCAATGCATTTTAAAATAAGATGGAATTTGAAGTAGCCTTAGGGTTTAAAACCAATGCTTGCCAGAAAGCGTTAAGATCTGCAGAGCACCTTGAACCAGCACCGTGCTAATCCCCTTCACACTGATGAAATTCCACCAATTTCTGCAGATCAAGTACCCATCCCTCTCATTGCTTCAGCTGGGATCCTTGGTCCTCACTCAGACTGAGGACATTTCCCATTGGTGTGATGCTCATCAGGGTGTAAACCTCTCCTCTACATTACAGTGAGAAGACGGAAGCAGAGGAGAGGAAAAAAAAAAAAGAGTTTATTTGGAAAATACCCCTAAATTACACACTCAAGTCTGCATGGTTTCAGCTGGACTTAAATAAAACTAAACATGCATTTAAGTTATATATCAAATACAGGGAGTCTAAAGGACATGCTTACAGTTACACACAGCTTAAAACACTATGGCCTTAAGTAGGGGCAGAGAGAGCATAAAAGAGAAAAGAAACTGTGCTGTTACTTCTTCCTGTTCTCTTATTTCCTGACATCAGCTTCTCTGAAGAGAAAAGAATATTTTTGCTAGGTAAAAAGAAGCAGGTCTCTCTGTATAACTATCACTGAGGAGTTTAATCAATGAGAAGTTCTTATCAGAAATATTTCCAAAGGAAAAGAATTCCAATAAATTTGTGTTGAAACACCTCTTTTCAAGCTTCAAGTCTGTATTTTTTCTTAAGGTGCTTGAGGTTTTGATTTTACCCTATGGCCACTTCAAAATATTGTTTCTATAAAAAACCCTTATTAACTCAATCAAATATTTAGTAGTTAAAATTGCTATAAAATTTCTTTGAAAAAAATTTTCATTCCCGAAAGGTGAGAACAGTTATCATCAAATATTCAATCAAAGACTATAGATCAAGAAGCCTTTTCTCAGTAAGATGTTTACTTGAATTTAAAAATTGTATATTGAATTAACAGAGACAATGAATCCAAGTTATGATAAACATAACTTTAAGCTATACATTTTAAACACTTACACTATCTTCATAAGTTAGAGAGTGAAGAAGCTGATGCAAACTGGAAGTAAGGACTAGGTCTTAAGCAAACCTTTTTTTCCTTCACTGAATTTTCAAGAATAACTCAAAGACTAACCCAGCTTATATTTCACTCGCAGGCAAGTGCAAAAGCATTTCTCAATATGCAGTGCCTTATGAAAAAACACCTCTTTGATATAGGAAAAGGGGCTTTTTTCTGTCACTCCTGAATAAGTTATCTCTAAATGTGAATGTTGAAAATTGTAATTCAAATAAAACAAATCAACTGCTTATTATGTACCCAGAAGCTAAGATGAAGGGAAATCAAAAGGTTACAATTCCTTTACAAATTGTATGACTTCTGATTTTAATTCATGTTTCTCTTCCAAGTTAGACATGTGCAAGACAGAGTAAACGCTTGCTCACATTATCACTGCTCCAAAAGCCTTATTCTATAATGAGGAGAAATATGTTACTACCTAAATGTATTCAAATGAAGAAAGACATTTCAGTCTTCTGCCACAAGTCAACTAGAGCAACAGTAAAAATATACCAAATATCAAATGACTTCTGCTTAAATTCTTCTCTGTTCCCAGCAGGGTGATCACAAACATTAGTTTACCATAGGAAGTTTGGGAGGAAAAAATAGTCACAGGTATTTATAGCAACCACTGGCAGTAGGAAAGAGAGGAAGAATTAAAGCACAGGGGCTGAAAGCAGAACTTCAGTAATTTTGTCTTTTGCTTGTGTTTTGATAATGGAGCTTTTCAAAAGAAAGTAGCGAAACAAGGAACTGAAAATGCAAGAAGTAATACATCTTGCTTATTTGCATACACGATTGCATTACTTGGTTAATCTTCAATGCTGTTTGGATTTCTCCAACCAAGAAAACGAGGAAAGGGAAGAAACATAATTGGACTAATTATTTCAGGTTTTAACCACTGCTAATTATTTTACAAGTGACAAATACTAATGACTTTTATCCCTGAAGGCAGAGTGCCTCATTGAATATTATTTTATGCTATGATTTTTCCTGATGATGTTAAATTACTGCTGGTTGTGCTACTGTTGCAGTTGCAGGCTAGATCTCCAGTATACTGGGCTCTACAACCCGAGTAGCCTTGCTCCTGCCCTCAAGAGGTCCCAGCTTGATCACCACACCCAAACAGGACTGGGAGCAAAATCAGGTCCTACACAGCGCAAGGTCACAAGAGAAGTAGATCCTAGGTCTTATCCAGTCCTGCTAAGCCTGTCCTTCAGAATAAAGCATATGCTGCCTGATTAATTTCATACGCTTCAAATAATCTAAACAGAAAAACAATAACCCTCAGAAGCCTGTGGAAAACTTCATTAATCTGTGAATTCTCTATGAATTGAGGTAGTGCCAGTTACCTGGGGTGAGCCCTAAGCTTCTCAGCTGACTTTGCATCAGATGAAGACGTTGAGCAGAGAGTGGATTTTGTCTTATTTCAGGGAGGAACACAATAGTCACATGAATATTGTGATGGTCATACCCAGACCACGCCACAAGGGCGGCAGCCCATAACATTGCTCACCACCATACATTTAGCATAGTGCTCTTGTGAGACTTGAGCGGCGCATCGGCCTCTCAGAGTCTCTCTGACTTGGGCCAAGCGTTTTTCTTCATGTGCAGTACTAAACAGCATGAAAACACAGCTGCTTAAATACCGGTGCCTTTTGCCTTTCCCCAGCATGCTGCAACCCGTCCTTTTGAGTAGCAAACAGAAATCACCAGGGACCTCATTAACCCACCTGACACAGCAGTCCCCTGTAGTACCCGTTCTTGGTTATAAGCATATATCTGTTAAATACCACTGAAATTCAGAAGTCTTAATGCAAAGTAAAATTAAGCACTGAAACCCAAGTGACAGGGAAGAGATCCACAAATTCTAAGTGGCTTTGAAAAAATTTAAAGTGCTATTAATTTTAAGCTAATCCCAAGGGAAGCGGTATCTAAAGGAAAACAAATGCAAGCCTGTACTTTTAACACTGCCCGTCATAGTGGTCACTAAGCGGTCAAGGGGTTTAGGGTATTACTGATATTAGTACACAGATAAGCTTTTAGTAAGGGTAAAAGCCTTTGATTCAAGGATAACTTGAAATCTTTATTAGAAGTAAAGATGTAGCCGAGAAAAAGGGCTACATTTGAACAAGAAAACTAGAGAAGTCACCTTGCTATAAGCCAGGTATTTTTGGGTTATTTGTATATGAGCCTCCCACAGGCCTGGGATCAGGTCCCTATACCAGAAAAGAGTAAAAACAGCTTTTGGATAATAAGGAGAATCAATCCATGTAGCATTCGTACAGCTGAAAAAAAGCCTGACATCATGAAGCCTTTGTTCACAGCAAAAAAAGGCACCATCTTTTGAACGGAGATGACTAAAAACCCAATTCGCCCAGGAAGGTCCTTTCCCCCGAGACTCCGCACAGTGCTCCAGGGAGGGGACAACAGCCCCAGCGCCGCAGAGCTGGGGACCTTATTCTCACAACAAAAGCGAAGGAAACCACTGCCACAGAACTGGCAGACGCATCATGGTTATAACCAGCAGGGTCCAGGCATGGTGAAGGTGGATGGGAGAAGCATGGGCCCTGAGGTCCTAGGAGACAGGGCACCAGAAGAAATGCACTTGCTCTAATCTGAGCCCCAGGAGCTTTTGGGAAGGAAGAGCCAAGTGGGACCTCGCTTCTGCTTGCTTCCCAACAAGAGACTGCCTCCTCAGCTTCTGCTGGAGGCTCTGAGCTGTATTTAGAGGAAACATCATCCATAGGTAAGACTTTTACACTTCTCTATTTATTTTAATGCAGTGTTACTGGTGATGACAGGACACCAGACTAGATGGACTCCTGGTCTAAACCAGTATGGACATTCTTGTGTTTAAATAAATTGGACTTCAACACCAGCATGAAAATTGAGGAACCACAACCAACAGAGAATTCAGAGATTTGCATCACAGTTCTTGGTCTTACGCCACTATATAAACAAAACTGTAATAAAATAATGAAACATTCCTATAGAACCCATCTGAATATCATCTGCATATCAGTTTTGTGTTCATGAGGATTTCTTTTCCCTAGCAGAGGATACAAAGTAAAGAAGCAAACCACCTCACTCAGATCTCAAAAGGAACTAACCATGAAGGCTGCAGGTAAGACCTCATCTTGTACCCAACCCCTTGTACCTGCACACTGGCTTGGAAAGGAGGAACCTGTTCCCACCTCCGTGCTGCCCGCGGGTTCCTGCCACTCACCTCCAGCTGGCTCTGCCGCTCCATGTAGCTGCATAGCAAAGTGTTTTACTGAGCTTGTGGACCAAAATTAATTCATTTACACAAACAATAAGGGGGGAAGAAAAAAAAAAAAGCAGGTTTTTTTCCCCCCTGTAGAGAAGCTCACAGAGCTGTTCCTGCAGAGGCACCAGAAGGAGCTGAAGCAAAGGGGAGCAACTGCACCGTGGGATTTTAACCAAGAGTGGTTCCTCCTTCCAGCAGCTGCCCACCATTGCACCATGTGAAATTGCACTGCTGATTAGAGCTCATCCTGCCTAGTCCCAGTTCATTAACTAGCAAACCCCTTCAGCTGGAGAAAAAAAAAATATCTAATGGAGGGTCTAATAATGAAAGGTAACTAATAAATGAAATAAACTTTGAGATTTTTCACTGTTGGCTTGTTGCCAGTATCCCGTTTATGACTTTGAGTTTTAAATGTTGTACTTTATTATGCAAAAGTAACATTTTTACACTGAAAAGACTGTAATTTAGAAAACAGCACTAATAAAGTGGACAACAGAAACACAAGAAATGGGAAAATAGGATTTGGTCCTGCAAAGCACCAAAGCACATCTGTAATATTAAATAAAAGAAGCTAAACCAGATTGTATGCTAGTAACTTCTGAGTTGAAACATTTTTTTGTAGCATAATCGTTGCCTCTGAAAAGCTGCCTTAGGGCAAGTGCTTCACTTAAAACCACACTTTCAATTAACCATTGTCATTAACCACAGGCAAACAACAAAAAAGCAACTTGCTGTGTGAGCTTCCTTCCAGGCTGATTGTTAAGGGAACTGGGACCATTTCCCGCAGCCGGGAAGGGAGCAGTTCCGGGCTGCCTCCACCTTTGCTTTATTCATGGAGGTCTGTTTGGATTTGCACCCTCAGCACACTAAGTTTGGAGTTTTTTTTCTAACGAAGCCCCATGAATCTAAAGGTTATCCATCAACCTTATTCGCTTCTGTAATTCCAGTGTTTCCCCTTCATTTGAATTACATGAGCTGACAAAGCGGTCAGAACCGATAACCATCCATTGGTTCTCTTTACACAACAGTACAACCTTAAGCTATTCTCCCACTTAGGAGAAAAAATGATGTTACCTGAATATTAAGCCTTCCTCTGTGGGCCCCCAGGCCATACCGCTTTGCTGTAGAGGCATGGAGCTGGAAGTCAGTAATTTTTAATGTCTCTAGACCAAGTGGAGGACAATCTACAAAACAAAAGATTGATTAAAATTTAATTAAAAAAAAAAAAAACAAACCCACAACACAAAACAAACAAGTATTCAAAGTTTCTGGATTTCACTTGTGCCAAACTGGCTGGGGTCCTCAGCTGATATAAATGAGCACAGCACCGCTGAAGTCAATGAGAAATGGCAGCTCTCATAAAATCAATGAAGCAACGCTGATTTACACCAGCTGAGGATCTGGCTTTTTGAGGGTCTCAGATAGTTATTACTGCTTGCTATATGCTTCGATTTTTCACGGATATGCACAGTATTTCCTGTCAAGTGCTTTTCAGTACAAAATGCCAGCAAAATGGCCATTTATTTTTCTCTCTTTTTGGCATTTCCTTTTTCATCTCTTGCTTTGATTTTTCCTTGCCCTGTACTCATTCCAAGCTACTGTATGAAGTTATGTTTCTAATTAAAATCTGTTCTGGAAACTTCACTCACAGTCCCTCACGTTGCACAATAGCATCTGTTACAGAGGTCTGGGAAGCCGGACAGCCGAGCTTGCAGAGGTAATGACTAAGCAAAGAGGGCAATTTTGAAACAAGGGGCCATCTCTCTAAGCTCCAAATTGTGCAAAGCCTCGAAGAAAGAAAAGCAGATGTCATTACTTTAGCAGCTAGCCAGCAGTGCAGCAAACTAGAGCCTGGAGTTCTGGCTTTGGAAGATAAGATGTTGGAAAGAGTCTACTTCGTGATTATCAGAAAAATATTCTGCTCTAAAATGACCCCAGCCACCAGAGTATTTAAGTCCCTCACAATGCTTAGTATATTTATCCTCAAAATACCATGGTGAGGTGGGGAAGACCCACTCTGTGTTTCACGGGATGTGAACAAAAGCACAGAAAGATGCTTTGGGAGCACCTAAATTGTATGACAGAGCACAATTTAGAGACCTTGAAGTCAGCGCCAGCTGGAATTGGAAAGTCTGCGTGGGGCAGAGGTGGAAAGCAGTGTCATACTTGTCATTTAGATCAGGTACTTGCTAGGTTAGACTAGGTTTTGCGCTGCCATGGCCGTATCACGTCTGGGTTTGGAGAGAGGACACATTTTTTCTGCAGTCGATGTGGGAGGTTTGCTGTAACTTGCACAACGGGCTGTGACAGAGACAGGAGCTGAGCACCAGTCATGGAGCCCAGGCCACATTTCCAATCCCCAGGCCACCCCTCTGGTCCCCAGACCATCCCTCCTCACCACCTGCCTGACAGCTGGGACTACCATCTCGCTCGTGCCACGGTGGCTGGAGGATTTCCAAGAGCTCACTCCCATGCTCTGTACCTGTAACCCACTTACACGTATATTTTTAATCACTCACCAAAATGTCATGAAGGTACGTACCTGAGAATCTCATCCTGACCGTGTCTAACTTTCAGGTGTAGTTTTGCATTGTTATGCACAAACTGACAAAACGTATAAGATTTCCTATGTTCCTCCTTAGCTCATAACAAATCCCTAAAATCCCTCAGGAAAAATGTTCCGTGCTGTCAATTCGTACTAGTATTTCTTTGTTCATCCTTAGGAAAATTCTCACACAAATCCAGGGCCACATGTCTCCATCAAAGGCAGTAAAGACAAATGCTAAATATTAATGTATTTTCTAAAGCACCAACAATGATCTTAGTCTTACACAAGAGACAAAATGTAGACAGTTCCTCATTTCGAAGAGCTTTCAATCTAATTATCCAAAACAGAGAAGAGACAGGATGTATAAGGAAAGCCAGAGGAAGGAATAGCTCAGAGGATTTTTGTTTCATTGGCTGATTGTTTTAATTGCATTTCCTTATAGAATGTTTCATCTTTCATCGTACTCCGACTGGAAGAAGTCTCATGCTCTGACAGATCTCTACTGGGAGTAAATTATATAGCTGGGAACTGCCTGCCTTTCTTTAACAAGTTCGGTCCTCAGGACAGGTTTGGAAACCAATCGCATGGTGTGATCCTGCAAACTCTTTTGCACTTTGGTATATGTTGCTCTGTGAGCAGTCTCACCGTTTCCAGGCTCTCAAAAGCCACCCAGAAGTACCTGTGCCAGGTCAGAGCTGGAAATAAAAGTAAGCTGCTTTTACATACTTGGTTCATAAAATATCATTTAATTCAATGTTTTTACTGCACCTAACAAGGCTAAGGGGCAATCTACGGGTACCGCTAGGAGTTAATAAAAAAGTAGACTTCCCGCAAAGTGAACAGCCAGCTCCATCAGCAATGGATCCACTGAAGCTCGGTCTCTTCCAAATTGTGTTTCACAGCCCATTCTCTGCTACCGAACAGGAGCAAAAGCTTACGGAGCTGCCCCAGGAGCAGCACAGCTGCAGTCCCCTTCCTCATAGAATAGAATCATAGAATTATAGAATCGTTTGGGTTGGAAGGGACCTTTAAAGGTCATCTAGTCCAAACCCCCTGCCATGGACAGGGACATCTTCAACTAGATGGACATTAGGAGAAATTTCTTTACTGAAAGAGTGGTCAAGCCTTGGAACAGGCTGCCCACAGAAGTGGTGGAGTCACCATCCCTGGAGGTATTTAAAAGACATGTAGATGAGGCGCTTAGGGACATGGTTTAGTGGGCGTGGTGGTGTTGGGTTGACAGTTGGACTTGGCAATCTTAGAGGTCTTTTCCAACCTTAATGATTGTATGATTCTAGATCAGGTTGCTCAGAGCCCCGTCCAACCTGACCTTGAATGTTCCCAGGGATGGGGCATCTACCACCTCTCTGGGCAACCTGTGCCAGTGTCTCACCACTCTCATTGTAAAAAATTTCTTCCTTATATCTAGTCTGAATCTACCCTCTTTTAGTTTAAAACCATTCCCCCTTGTCCTCTCGCAACAGGCCCTGCTAAAAAGTCTGTCCCCATCTTTCTTCTAAGCCCCCTTTAAGTACTGAAAGGCCACAATAAGGTCTCCCCAGAGCCTTCTCTTCTCCAGGCTGAACAACCCCAACTCTCTCAGCCTTTCCTCATAGGAGAGGCGTTCCACCCCCCTCATCATTGCTCTCTTCTGTACAGAGACGTATTTTCATGAAGCCTGTAGGAAATGCACTATTTTTGAGCCTGGCAGCTGCCTGTCAGACCTGGCTGAAGGTACCTGGGCTGACATACACCTGCCAGCGTATGTGCGAGAAGTGGGTTTGGTTTTATTCAGACTGAAATGTTACTAATTTACCATAAAACTGCAATATTCTTGGGTTACCTCTGGATTTCAGGGAGGGTTTCTTAGACTGCAAGATGGGTATTTACAGGCTGAGGAGATTGCCTGCATGTATTTGTGTCTATTATCTCTGTTTCTAGAGAAACTGCAGTCTAATAATAGACTCAAAAACATTCGTATGGATCTCAGTTAAACATGCCTGACTGCTCTTTATTTTTCAAGGATGAATTATTTGTATTGTCTGTGAACGCATCAGATTAACAGGCCAATATTATGAAATGCTCAATTTAACAGGAGTTTTCAATGAAAGCAAGATTAGGCTCTAAGAGCAGGCAGGAGCTGTCTACGATACGCAGTATAGGTACCTTTGAAGAAAACTGCAATACGTTGTTAACAACACGCTGTCCTTTCTCAGTATGCTCAAGCCTTACGATATTTCAGGTGAAATCGTTAGGATCTTTACCATCAATTCAATAGTATCCAGGAATTTATTTTTTACTGTTATTTATATAAATTAGGAAGAGAACACCTAACTTGCTTTCTCTGGAAGTGAACTAGACTTCAAGCTGTGACTTCACTAACTTACCAAATCACGTAAAGATTTTTTTTTCTTTTAACTTGGTAAGAAAAAACAAGTATTTTGCTCCGATACTTGACTGAAAATTAATGAAAAGCATTCCTTTCACAGCTGGCCCTTCTTCCTCCAGTGACCATCCCAAACTGGGAACAGAGCGGCAGGATTCTCCATAAAAGACCATTGACCTTTAGATGTTTCCATCTGTGCAGCTCTGCACAGGGATGATATTCTTGGAGTCATCAAGCCTATTGTTTGCAGTAGCTTTGATGTATGGAATTTGTACTGTTTTCCGCAATAAGAGACCTTTGATTTTGCTTTTAAATGAAAATAGGTCTTCCATTTATAGCCATAATATTTGACTATTAACACTTTGAGAATATTTTTTTTTTCCACATGCATATGAATTCCAGCATCAATAAAGGGATGAAAAGAAGAGCATATTAGATGAAAACATCAATTTATAATGTACAGAGATGGTGGGGGCAAATTTTTCAGCATGGCCTTATCTGATTAATTCCAAGCTACTCATTATAATGAGTAACGATCCACCTAAAGTTGTCATTTCACTACTGAAAAAAAAAATCCTGAGTCATAGTGTGAATTTAATTTTTGATCAATTATTTTGTTGGTGTGTGTCCCTCCTACTTCTTAAAGCTACTAGAGATAACCAGGACAACCTATTTTTGAAAAACATACGGGAAAAGAAACTGATTTATGGCATTCATAAAGACTGTACTTTTTAAAATATTGCTTTAATATATTTTATTTAACTTTACGAAATCTTCCATACAACAATGAAAATTGCCACACAATCAATAAGACTGTCTTAATGATTTTGTATTCTCCATGCTAGTTCGAAAAACACTTGTAGAAGCTACAGAAATTGGGTAGCATGAATAAACAGAGCAGTTCATACCTTACAGATTCAACTGGAAATGACCTAGTTATTTGGTCATTTCTTTAACTGGTTGAAAAAATAATCATTGTAAAATACAGGAAATTCAACTGTGGCTTTGGAAGACATTTAAATCCACATACTATGTACATAACAACTTACTAACAACATGCAGCTAGAGTATTTATGTTTTAGAGCAACCAAAAAGCAAGCATTAAGCTTGCAGGTGCAGGGGAGAGGCTGAGTTATGGACATTTCTCTCTTCCCAGTCCATATCCAACCATGATTTCGTGTGTGATTTGCAACCATGAACAGGTATTCACTTTAAAAACAAACCATTTACAAGATGTCTGGATCAAATTAATTAATTTCAAGACCTTAAAAGAGACAGGGCTTGGATTCAGACTTAATAACATGTGTATCTTGAAGAGTGTTCCTGTGAGGTTTCCATTTTGAAATAGCTTCCCTATTAGCTGTGTTAAATGGCTGTATCTCAGTGTCCGTTATTTCCAATTATGCTTCTGTTGCCAGGCAGATGATTGTATCCCAGCTAAGGGCAGCAAGGCATTTCTGATACTTCGACACTGTTAGCAATTGCCTGTCCCTTGAAGTCAGGAGGGGGAAACACTTGAGAATTACTTCAGTCACAACCTCATCTCTTGAAATCTGAACTTACCAGTTACAATTTAGAGCTTGCCTGTACTGAGAGCACGACCCAAAGGAGCTACTGGGCTCCCTTCTCAAGCCAACATCAACTCAACTCGCAATCTCAGCACGGCTCTGGCCACGCTTATTAGCCCAGGTTTGAAAGCAGTTTCAGCCTCATGATGGTTGTGCCCTACTGAAGCAGCATCTTCCCCTGAAACTCTGGTCAAAAAAACCACCTTCTGCAGAGCCAGCTTGGTTGGCTTTACACCTGCAGTATAATTATAGCTGCTCTGCTGCAACATCAGCTGTTTTTTATGATAAAACTGTATTGGCAGGCATTCTTAGAAATATATTCATTCCATAAGTAGAAGATACATGTATGAGCAGGGCAAGGAAAACACTTCTGTTCATCTTTATTGCCTAAATTGTTCATTTATTTTATTTTCTTCTGTTCTAAATAAAGATTGTCAGATAAGCACAGATTGTCTTTATAGCTTTTCTATCTAATAAGGATGCATTTAGGAAATCATTCTGTACTGTTCTTTTGGAGGCATAGCAGACAAATTATTGTTTTATTTAAAGAATATTTTCCATCAATTTAGGAATATGTTCAATTTTTCAAATGGAAAGAAAAAAGAAGCATCATGTTTCCTTTTCACTTATATTTTTAAAAGCCATACCCATAATCATTTTCAATTCCTGCAAGTCCGTGCTTGTCTAATTCCTTATGCACAATGATACTCAGATCTAGAAATGGAGAAATATCTGCCTTGTGCAGTCTGACAGTCTCCTTGACATTTGGAGGCAGAATGTACTCTGACTATTTATTTTTTATGATTCTAAATGTGTTTTAGCTCTGGGAGCTTTGTCATTTTTAAATATGCAAGAATCCCCTTGCACTTCAAAACATTTGTCTGAGGAGAAAGGATGTTACACTACAGAGATACAGCAGTTCAGAGAAGACAAGAGGAGGTCAAGGCAGTGCTGATGGTGAGTTATCATAGAATTTTCTCTATGAAAAGAATGGTTTTAGTGCCAGGACTTTTTGTTGTTGCTGTTGGTATCTGTAGCTTTGCATTTGGGGTTTGAGCTTGCACCACCAAAGTCAACAGAAGAACATCACTATGATAAATATGAAGACCTCATCACCCTTCCAGTGTAACTGGTTTCTTTAAGTAAGTTGTGCATTTTCCATCAAAACATACACTGCCACTATGATCTTCAGGAATGCCACACATCCCAAGTTATCACCGCATTCAGCAGCAATGGACACTGAGGTATCTTTAAAAACAATGCTGGCCAGTTTAGAGGGTCAAAACCACGTTGCATATCTTGGCCTTAGTGTGGCCAGAGTATGCCCAAGTAGGGGGATGAGAGTGGCCAGCAGGCGCCTACAGCAACGGAGATGATCTGTCATGGCTGGGAAGGGAAGCAGGTATGGTGCCAGCATGAGGTGCTCTAGGATGTTATTTCTATTTCTAGCAGCAACCTACCACTGTAATTAATACCAGTTTCTTCTTTTGGTAAACCTATCAGACTTGGCTATGGACTCATCCCTTCTCTGGAGACCTTGTTCTCTGGGGACTCACATCTCTTGCCAGCACAATATGGTCAAGTATCTCATGGCAAAATCCCGTGTAATAAGACAGATTTAGTTTTAGGTTTTGATTCTTTTTCTGAGCCATCCCAGGGTAGATGCAGAATTTAGGCCTTGTTTAAGCAAAACACTTAAACATATAGTTAATGAAGATGCAAATCTGTGAAGCTACTGATATAGGTAAATTAAGCACACCATTAAGCATATATTTTGGGGGATGAAGATTTTAACGTTTATTATACTATTCATACTATTCTTAGATCTTGGTCTTGGACAAAAATTCTTAATGAGGTCAATATAATAAATTTTACCCTAACAGCCAACTTTAAAGCTTTTCCAATGAAAAGTGTGGTTGATAATTCATCTTCCAACAGCAGAAACTTTTAATGGAAACTCTGGCGGTCTAATTCTGTGTCTCAAGTAATACTTAGGGCACAGGTATGCAAAGTATTTTAATACTGCAATACACCTGAAACATGAAATAACAGTAAAAGCATATTTCTGCTGACCTGCTACTTATTGAAAATATCTTTTGATTGCTTTTCTGTGATAGACAATGTTTGTGGGAGCTGAATTAAACACAACAAGGTTCTCCATTTTCTATATTTACAGTCTTAGGACATTTGTGGGGGGAACATGGTCTAGCTAAATTTTGCTGTTTTGATGATGTGACGGTGGAAGTGTGAAATTTCCGCAGATGTTCATGAGTCACACTCTATACTTGGTATGGCCCAGCTTTTCCCTGAAAACAGGTCCATGCATTTCAGTCTGAGCAGTTTTCTGACTTTGTTCACATCCAAAGTGTTGCTAGCAATACATACTAGTTTCTTTTCTGGCCTGAATTCAGGCCACCAGCCCCCATGCACCCCAGATTAATTGAAGCAGTACAGGCAGATGAAGGTTCTTTAAGCACACACAGTTTGCTTTTATTTGCCTTTTCTTATAAACCCATTCCCAGGGCACTAAAAGAACAAAGCAAGCAATGTGCACTTACAACAAATCCCCTATATAGAAGTTAAAACACTGAATTATAGTCCCAGATCAAAGATCAAATAAAGGATTAAATAGATGCCAAAACTTTCTATCCTAAGACAACATTAATTGTTCTCTAATGTCGGATCAAAGCTGTATATTTTTCTAGGACAAGCAACAAATACTGCATGGGGTTTAAGACATCAGGGACTTCTCTCAGGAGGAAAGGGAAGTATTTATCACAGCACTGCAACGTACACTTATCCTTATGGTTGCTGTTGAAGATTAAAAAAAAAAAAAAGCCACAAACACTTCTGGTGAGAAAACCTAGTTCTTTTAGAGGTCTGACCCAAAGCCTCCGTAAATCAGGAGGAACATTTTCATGGGCTTTATGTGAGGGTGAAGCCTGAGTGAGACTCCCACAAATGTTACCCATCTGATATCTCAGAGTTGGTTTTGATGATGAAATATGCCTCCTCTTTGCAACCATCTTCTCTAGGGCTGCCTCTGGGCCAAGGAGCTGTGTTTTGAAAGCCTCTTAGCTTGTGGGGAGGGGAGTGCTTTTTAAACTTAGCTTGTTGGCTAGGCACCGCTTTGTCTTCCAGGTAAACTCACTCCTTTCCCTGCTAGGGAAGATTTGCTGCAACCATGTTTCATGTGTCCCGCACTAGACATGCTTCAAAAGCTAAACCAGCTCTTTAGGAAGGGAGTTAGTTAAAGAGAAGTTGCAAATATCTTCTGCGTGATGGCACAAGGCCAGTCCTGGGCAGGGAAGGTGTGGATTTAAAGCCCGTGCCTGCTGGAGTCAGAGGCAGCAGACAAGAGTGAAAGCCTTGAGATGGTTTCAAGGCCACCAAAGTTGTGTCCTCGCCATATCTGATACCAGTGACACACCGAGCTCTCCTGTGGTACAAAGACACTGAACACTTCCATGCTTTCTTTACACCGCCTGAACACTGTGCACCAGCTGGCAGGATTGGGCACAACAGTTACTTGAAAAGTTGCAGGGTACAGTCTCTATGCAAGGGTGAAAGTGTCTCTTCTACTTTCAAGGTTGAGGGAAAATTCAGCAATTAAAGGCAAGTAAAGAATAAGTTAAGAATTATCTTGATCCTTTAAGTCAGGTCTGACATGAAACCAAACATTTCTGAGATTCAGAAAGTTTTTCTTTCCCACTACTTTTCATATTTTTGCCCCCCTCACAAACCCAGGTTGTGGCTGGTTCTAGATGCAACAAAACAGCACATTTAGCAGGAAGACCTTCTATTATTCCTGGCACAGCTAGAAGTAGGAATTTCCAGAAAGCCTGTTCTCTGGGAGTTTTCTGGCCAAGCTTTCAGACTCCAGAGGCTCATCTAAACTCCAGACACCATATACATTCCCTGAGCTGCCTACTGCTGCCATCATACAGCCTCCCTAGGAGATGACATGGACAATACAGGAGCCCAATCCCACGTGCACAAAGTCAGCATGCTTGGGCAAAGAAGCATTTCCCACTTTTCCTCCTAGCTCTGTTTCTTGCTGCCTGTGGTCCTTCTGCTCAGGGGGAAGAAGCAACCATACCCACACGTGCCTGCAGGCAGCAGCTTCCTCCAGGTGGAGAGGTGGGTAGGTATGGAAACACTGTCCATAGCTCTTGCATGTCTTCCTGCTTCATCTCTCTTTCCCCACGTCTCTTTAGGAGAAGAGAAAGGCAGAGGAAAGGGAGGTACAGGCAGGCACCCCAGAGTTTCTGCCTCGCTGCCCATGGGAACACCACCTTGCTGACCTGACATGGGAAAGAACTAGGGTGGGAATTTATTGCAAACCTGGCCATGGCATCCAGGCCATTAACAAAAGAAACAATGCAAGGACAGGCTGTATTCAGTGTGGACCATCAGCATATGAAGGCATTGAGTATCACTGTAGGAATAGCCCCAGGAAAGGTTTCCAGATGCTCATGATACAAGGCACCCTCTCATTTGTATCCAAACCTGACAAGTCTTCCACTTTCTCTACAAAAGAATAGATGTATTTAGTACTCTGAAAAAGACATATTATTCCCTTTAATGGCCCCCAAAAATATAGCCTGAAAAATATCATATCAATTCTTAACTTTTTATTATGAGCTTTGACTAAGGCTGACTTCTGTGCTATTAATTTTAAAAGGTCTCCTCTGATGTTTTTCTGAAGCACAGGATGAAGACTTTCTGTTATTCCAGCTAAAGCCGCAAAGCTGAGTACAGCGATCAAAAATGAGAACCATCCTTTTTTTTCCAGAGCAAACAAATAGACTTAGCCAAACAATGGAGAAAAAAACTGAGACAGACTGCTCGCACAATGGTTGGGTATAGGACTAAAATTACCATTAAAAACGCATATCTGTCCCATGTCTTCATGCCAGAAATAGCTTAAAATATCAAATCACTGAGCTATACTGCAAGACCAAAGATTCTACAATAAGAACATTAATTGTAGCCATTAAAAATAAACATTGAAACTTGGAATACCATTAACAAATACAAAATCAAGACAGAAAATAGCTACTGTCTTAAGATATAACCATGGTTCAGTAAATGAGACACCTTAAAAGTGCTAAAGTTTAACCACTTTAACAATTGAATGTATTTTACCAAAAATAATACAACTGCATAAAACCAGTTGTATGAGTATAAAATTGGCTTGTGGTGCAATTATTTTCCTGCCCCTCTATGAAAGTTGTGGTAGCAACTTTATACAGAAATAAATATATCCATAGTTAGGTATAGCACGTTGCAGTTGTACAGAGTGACAGCATAGTCAGGAAATACCTTAAACATAAATAACCTGGAAAATGTCCATAACTTCGGGCCCTGGAAATATACATCTACCAAGAATTCTGCCAGCTTTAAGGATTTTGCAGCAGAGCCATGCTTTTGCAGGAAAACAGGGATCCCAGGTGGCACAGGGGAAGTATCCAAGGGGGAGGACAGAGGAAAGGGGCTGTATATGCTCCATCATGTCGATCAGAATTGCACACCTGGGGCTATAGTAGACCTAGTGGTGAAATACACATGAACAGCTTCAGCAGTTCTCCAAAAACACCTAACTTCACTGAAATAGATGGCACTACTATGATATCATCCAGCTTTCACCTTCTCAGTCTCCCTAGCACACACATGAAGCCCACACACATAGAGCAGGAAAAACTTGAGATATTGTAAAGGAGGTCTCATTAGGAGTGACGAGCCATTAAATTTTATTGCTGCTACTATAGTTACCTCCACTCCCAAGTACTAAATTTACACAGGAGAAAGACTGAAATCAGCCACTTCCCGGTCAGTACTACTTAGCGTTATTCAACTTTTAATCAAGTTAAGCTCTAGCATAGACCAAACTATATTTCTTTTACTTTTCTCTAAGGTGGAAAATGTGCTGAAAATGATACTGAAACAGATGTATTAGCTTCCTTTGATGAAGCAGTCCAAAGCCTAACACAAGTAAATCAGAGATGAAGATAGAATCACTTTGCTATTCAGTTTTGGGTTTCATAGTAGGCTGTTTTCTACCAGTTTAGCTTTCTGACTTAGCTCTTGATGGGAGCCAGCAAACTTCAGAGCCAGCATGATGAAGTAGTATGAGCTATGCCTTTAGGCAGCAGACAGTCATTAGTCACCTTAGCTGTGAGTTGAAATGTCATCTTTCATTTTTTCATTATTAAAACTAAAAATACGCATTTACCAACAGAATGTAGACTAGAAGTAGTCTATATCTGCACTGAGACCTAGGTGAGTAGTACAGGATCATCTTTCTGAGCGTCATTCCTCTCCTGCTGGTTTGTGAAAAACTAATCCTTAAATCTTCCCAAAGTATATGCTGCTAATCAGAAGTGACATTAAAATTTGCCTCCTCTGCATGTAGACAAACACATAGTTGCAAACACACCACCACGCACAAGCAAGAAGACCCTCAAAGGCAGGCTGACCACTTCAGCAGAGATTGCCAAGCCCACCATCATACCCCAGCACCCAACTGTGCTTATAGCTCTTGCAATTAATATCCCTCCTCCTCTCGCAGCAGTAACTGTGCTGCCCACTATGAGAAAGCATCACCGAGGGGATGGGAACGACTGCTCAAGCCTCAGAATTTATTTGTGAGTCTTCACCCTGCACAGGCTGGTCTCGGTGGCTGCCTAGCCCTCCTCCAGGTTGCACATCTGGGCGAAATACTTGACCTATATAGAGAGCCTGTGACAGGAAATACCTAAAATCAATCCAACTTGGTTTTAAAACCTTTTATAAAGTGTAAGTCTCAGTTTTATGGAGACCTGGTGTGTCTGCTCTAGCAGTGAGTTTAGACATTTATACTTTTTTTTCTAAAATCACATCTGCGGTTATTATTTCATGTGAAATGATAAGAGGAATGAATAAAAACAAACACTTCTCATAAAACATAGAAGTCACCATAGTGCCTGGAGCTACTGCTCAGACAATGATTTCAGAAGAAAGTTGTGTGGTTACAATTAACCTGAACTCAAATTTTGTGCTCCTTCCCAACCCTGAAAAAGGAATCAGTTTGTATTTTCTAGAGCACAGTAAAAGAAAAAATAAGTTTAGTTGGCTTATTTGCTTTTCACTTCATTATTCTTTTTGAAGGAGTTTTTCTTTAATTGTGTGGTTGATTCAAATACAGCTCTAAGACAGTACTAAATGTCAGAAGTGCTAATACATTTAAAGTCCCAAACAGTGGAAAACTGTTTTAGTGAAAGGATGAAAAATTGGCTAAGTGCACATAGAAAATAACTGGAGGTTCTTTGGATATACCCAGAAGTCCTGGAAAGCAAGAGATTTAGGAACTCATATAACAGAGCCTTTCTTCTTTCCTTTAAAACACCCTACATCCAAGCTGTTGCACCCTTGAGAAGCACCCTGAAAGAAGAGTATTTAAGAGTTCAAAGCAAAAGGAAGTAAAACATCAAGAAACAATTAAATCTCTAAGATTTGAGAAAATCAAATCCAGGCCTGGATTAAAATGTGACTACCTTCATTTAAAAAAAAAAAAAAAAAAAAAAAAAAGAAGGGAAAAAAAAATGAAAAGCCTAAAGAGCAGAGGAGTGGAATTGCTGGGGTGCAAGGAGGGGTGCAGGAGGGATGCTTCCCTTGGGAACAGGTCTATGACTGGTGTTTGGGCTCACTGGGAGAACACAAACCCCAGGAGAGTGAAGGAATCCCCCTGGAAAATGCACTATCGATGAAGAAATCTAAGCACAGAGCCCAGCTTGCAGAGCACACCTTCTGAAAAAGGCATGATTTTTAAGGAGCTCAGAAAACACACACGCGTTCTGCAGTCCCACATTTCACCAGCTGTGCTTCCCATGAGCTTTTGCTCAACTTCCCAAAGGATTTCAGCTTCCAGATGACTTTTTAGCTTTCAGATGTGCATTGTCAAAAAGGCAATGGCACATACCATAGTCCATCCATTTTACTTCCCTCTCTCTACCTGCCCTCAAGCTAGTCATGGAAAAACCAATTTAGGGAACTAAAAAAAATAATTTGAAAAAATGCCCCAAGACCAAGCAAGCACCAGGATTCTGTGGTTTTAAAAGCTCAGTTAATATCTTCTAAATTTTGAGCACTCAGCATTTTCACAAGCCTCTGAGCTTCCTGCCCGCAGAAAGAGAAATGCTAAAAATACCGTGAGAAAGACATGGCTCTCGATTTTCTAATCTGATCGGAGGGAAGAACTGGAGGTTCAGCAGGGAAGCTCGTGTGAAGCTCCAGCTCCATCTTACAGAGCGAAGGAGCTGAAACAGTTCAAGCAAGGTTCAGACAAATATCTCAAAGGGTGGGCACCTCTCCAACTCAAATGACTGAGTGTTCAGAGGTCCTTCCTCCTTATTCCAGCTTCCTACGATCTTGCAGCTTTGCGCAGCCCGCAAAAGATTCCCAAAATTCATTCTGTCTAAACATCTTTTCTGCTTTTTTTAACAATTCAGCCCTGGTCCAGCAAAGGCTCATAATCACCGGCTAAACCTTTAGTACAGAGGAGGTTTCACTGATTCAAAGCTAAGTGTGTCAGAAGCTTCAAATGATACGAAATGTGAGTTATTAGTGAGTTTAAAATTGCATGTATGCATGTCTGCCTGCTCACGTCTGAAAGCCCAAAGATCCAAACTGAAGGCAATGCACGTACCAGCCTGTGGGCCCCATGAGGACTGCTCAGGAACGCATTCAAATAAACCCTAATTTATACTACTTGCCCGGTGAGGTTTGACATCCTTTCCCCGGAGAATAATATCGTGCTAGCAATAGCCCGTGTTGGCACCAACAGAGCCCTTGTCTTCACTGCAAAACATGAATGTGCTAATGTGAAAAGTGCAGGTTATGATTTGGGACTTATCATTAACATAACTGCTGCCTTGGAGAGCCCATCCTCCTTCCCACCCACAGGAGCTGGAAGGATTTAGTAAACATAGGTATTCTGCACTTGAAAAGAGGTGGAATAGAGAAAGCTTCGAGGCAAGCTTCCCTGAGATAAAAAAAAAACATTTTTTAACTTGCTAATTGGGAGGAAAAAAATCTGATTCAGGATTAATGAACAGAAATATGGAACAGTTTTGCAGAGGAATAGTTTTGTGCTATTTTCTCTCCATTTTTTCAAAGAGCTCCATGACATTTTAGCTGCATAACTCCATATTAGTGATTTTTTATCATATTTTGAAAAGTTTCCCATTTTATTCCTTGTGTAAGAGTGTAGGGGCTCTCGCTCAATCAGTCAATATGATTGCCATTCAACTAGCATTCAAGCATCAAAAACCACCAAGTTCATATTTGCTGTTTGCATATTAGCAATATCAAACAGTTCAGATGCGTCTGCAATATTTTATATTCCACATGTTACTAGCCTTCATCATGATTTGGATTATTTAGAAAGTAGACCTACAAGACTCTTTTTCCCCCCTTTTCATTTAACAGTTTAAAATAACGCTGAATGCTTTCAGCCACTGATTGAGAGCTTTGCACTTTGTTCACTGTGGACTGAACTATTGCTTGCAGACAGACATCACCCGTTTTTTTTGTAGAAGTGTTTTCAGATCCTAAGCATTTTGCAGAAAAATTGGATCAAGAGTATATTACCCCTCATATTTTCTTTTCTTTTTAAATAAAGAATTCAGTCATTCAGGCAGAGAACAGATGTTATACCTCGTGATTTCAGTGACCAGATACCTCAACCCTCATTCCTCCTGGGCTGTGAGTTTGGCAACTGAGGAATTTATCCATTTTCTTCTCTGAGCCTCCTGCATCCCACCCATCTCTGGACCTCTGCAGTACCTGGGCTCACTTTGTCAGCATTTTCAAAGGTCTTTGGAAGAATACTCAGAGCTTTCTGCCTCTATATGTGATCCCCCAACCGTCTGTTCCACTACAAGATGGAAACAAGACTTTGGGGCCGCTTTTTGTCACCTACATATATCTAATGAAATACCTGATGCAAAGGAACTGGACCAGATGTCAGACACTCATCTGAGAAGCCTGCAAGAGTTTTGGACTGCACTCCTCTGCTGGGATCCAAAAGCATCCAGAGGAGCCTGAGGAAAAAAATATCTGCCAAAAGACCTGTAAGCAATTTTTCTCTTTGTCTTAGCTGGGGTATGTGCTGGACCCTGGTTACGACTGGCCCTAGCTACTCCTCCTCTCCTCTCCTCTCCTCTCCTCTCCTCTCCTCAGCCCTCTATTCACCACCAGCGTAAGAACTATTGCCTCACCTTAGGGGAGGCCTCCTGCTCCAGTGGCATGCACGGAAGACTGGGGCATGTTCCCATGCTGTTGGGTCACATCCCCATGCTGTTGGGTCACCTGCATCCTGGAGCAGATCCAAGTCCAGATTTACTCTGGGAAATTCCAACCTTCCCTCCAGCCATGTATATAGGCCATATATAACCCAGACATACTTTTGGCAGAATTCTCAGTGGAATTTTTGCTTGGAATTTAAAGCTTGTAAAGAGAGTGAGGTTTAAATGTCTGTGGGATAAAACTGGGTCTATCCTTTGGGGCAGGGTACTTGTCATCCAGCTTGTGATAGCAAATATCATTCTAATTGTTTCTGAAATGTTTTCTGTAACTTCTCAGTACATAAGCAATTAAGGGGGAAAAGAGAAAAATCATGTTGTCAAAGAGTGAAGTTTTAAACTCTACTTTTAGACAATCACATATGAAAGGCTGTTTGGCTGAAATCGAAATTTCTGTTCTAAGCCAATGAAAAATCTTTGGGAGGCTTAAAATGTGGTTCCATGTTCAGACATCCTCTGTCATGTGTATAGGGCAAACTCATTACACTATTGAAAATTATCTTGGGGAAAAAAAGAGTGTGTTAAAGCCAAATCTGGCATAAGGAGTAGTCATAATGGTGGTGGTAGGAAGTGCCTATATCCAGATTTGAGATCAGCTCTTCTAAGATACTTTGAACCTTTCCCTTCACTTGACAGATGTTTTAGGAGGACCCTGACAGTAGAGAGCAGCCATAAACCTGTCACCATAAAACACTGTATCTCTGAAGAGGAGAACATAAAAATACTCTAATTTCTGGGAAAGAATGAAAAAGAGGGTTTTTAGTTGCTCCCATTGCAAACAACACCGTCTCCCAGCACACTGCGATGATTAATGCACTCAGGCAGTTTACAGTAAATCTTGGATGTGTTAGAGGAAGGAGATACTTGGCCTCGCTCGGTACTCTCTTGTCAAACATAACTCCCATTGAAATGGGAGACTCTTTTGCTTTCTAAAGTTCATATGAGGAAACAGGTAAAAGGCAAATCTGGGGATAACAGAGACCGCAGACCTCCTGAGCCCCTCCGTAGGCTCTGGAAGTCAAGCAGGGACGTTTGGTGTTCCCCCTCAGGTTCTCTTTTAGGTCCCAGCCAGGAGGATCAATCCTGTAGAGCCAAAAAGAAGGGAAATGACAAGAAAACTACTAAATTTGTGATACGTGGGAATGTGAGGAAGAAATCATCTACAGGAAGCACTCAAGTCCCGTAATCTAGGCAAGGAAATCAGATTTAGGAAGCTCTGTTAGCCATTGTCTGGATGAGCTACTGAGGTCCAAAAGAAATAAGAACAAGCTGAATACAGAATTCTGGTGCTTAAGCCAACTGAGTCCCATCATAGAACAGTTGAAAACTGTACTTAACGTCTCCTTCTGGATGGTGAAGACCTGTCTGCCATGTACTGGGATTCAAAACCGAGCATTTGCCCATCCAGATCTCCTGAACAGATCAGTACACTGTAAACATGTCCAACACACCAGGCTCTGGGTGAAACATGGCCACCAGACAGGACATGGAACAGGATGTTTCCCTTTATCCGACTTCAAACGAATGTCCAGATGGCTAAAGCACTCTCATTGCTGATGTGAACGTACATCTCGCAGGGAAAGTTGCCGAACATCAAGTTACTGAGGCACACAGGTGCTCTCAGCCCATGCTGCAGAAGGTGCTCCTCTTTTCATAAAGCTCACAAGGGGGTTTGGAGAACAAAGAAAGATGAGCATGATTCTCTAGCCTAAGCGTTAAGAGGTGAGAAATCCTGCCCTGGTGATTATTTTGATATTTGTATTAATTCACAATGGATGAAATAGAGAAAGATCAACTACAGTTTCAATCACCAGTACCAAAGGATCACTACCTGTGGCCATATTTCTAAGGACAGGAGCTTCTCTCTTAGATTTTAATCTGTCGTCTTGAGCACAAGACCACACCTCTTTCAAAACTCCTGTATTTTCAGACGTTTATAAATATAAAAATACATATAAGTCTTTAATATAGACTTCATGAAGATTTAAGTTGCATTGTCAGTTGAACTTGGTCCTTGGGAATCATGTTGATTCTAGCAGAATAACATTATTGCCAGGTACATACCTCACATAATTCAGAAGCAGCCCAAGGCTGACATATAGTCATACAAGAAGTCTGTCAGGCAATTCATTAAAAAAAAAATAAAAAAGATAAACCACAAAATAGATCTGTAAGTGATTAACCGAAAAAAAAAAAACCAGAGAGCTCAATTAATCAAGTACACTCTTCACTTTGAAAGTAATATTCTCTGTCAGTAGCTAGAAACTACAGAGTAGATACACTGTGTAGCAGAAAGAAGAAAAAGACATGTAAGATGCCCGTACATGAACTATGCTTAACTTACATATACAACAACTTTTAATACATTCCTTGTTTGGGCTGTTGGATGCAGCAACAAATTTGCAAATGTAGCATCTTGCTAATGCTTGTGTGAAAACAGGAGCAGAACTATATTATTTACTATTTACAGATCTGTACATTTACAGGACTCCCATACTGTAAATAACCAGAAGTAAACAAAAGATTAATTCTGTATCTGGGTGCTTTCACTATTAATCAGGTATTCAACTTCACCCATGAGCAGTAGCTACTGGAAGTCACTATGTTCTGCTGAAGCTTGCTAGCTTTTGTGTGATTTTCGGCAACATCAAACCCCAGCGGACGCTGCGTCGCAGCCCCACTGCAGGGCTGGGGCTCACTTGTTTGTCAAAATAGGAAATCCAAGAGTAAAATGTGTTTCTCCTGCTCTGACGTATTAGTAGTATCTCACATAATTTTTTTACAAAACATTCTTGTAAAATATACTTTACAGCGTATGATTCCCATTTATAAGGCAGCTCCTTTAAACACCCATCCAGGATCAGAAAGTCACTTCAAAGCCTCTTTTTGTTTAGAAAAATGATGCAGATCACTGTGGAAATATGGAATAAAACGCTTATCTTTCCTTGTCTCCATTTAACCTATAATAATATGGTACAAATCCTTGCTTGCCAATGCCAGTATGTTACCCACAAGAAGGGAACTATTTTATCTCCAAAGAGGACTTAGATATCTATCAGCAGACTCTCCAGAATATCCTTTGTAATTTAATTCAAACAGGGCTAGAGAGATTAACAGCGAAACCCAAGTACTCTAAAGATGCTTTAAATGATCCCCACATGCTTCCTCTGATGTCTTCATAGGCACTCTGACTCTCAGAGTCACCATCTGGCATCTCTTCATTCCCCCTCTTGTTTTTCTCACCTTTTTTTTGTTGCCATTTTTAGCTATGGGTAGAAAAGAGAAACAGTTTTCCTTTTACACCTGTCAAGTTGATTTAGCACTGCCTGGTGACTGCACGAAGAATAAAACACATTGCTCCTCTCTCATGGTGCTCCAGCCCTTCCAGCAGTGAGCAGACACCCAGCGTACCCTGTTCTTCCCCACACCAGGATGATAAAATCATAGCGGAATGGAGTCATAAATGTTCTTTTTGCTATGTACAAGGAAATTAGAAAGGTGTTTGCATCAGAAGTAATGTATGAATATTGCACTGTATTTTACTAATGGTTAGGTGTTTTTCGTTACTCGATCACATATGCAAAAACCCCACCAAACACTTCCTGAAGTCAACAGAAATAGCCAGAGAAAGGCTTCCAGAGGAGCTAGGCAAGCCCCTGAAAGAGGTTGCTGTGGTGCTCAGTGATCAGCATCATCTGTGGCTCAGGAAAAGAAGTCCCCATCAGGAAAATAATCAGACCACAGCAGTGTTAGAGACCCATCTTGGGGCTGGCCACAGTGTCCTCTAAACACCTTTATTCCATTGTCTGTGCACTTTATTCTTGTCAGGGCAGGGATAGTGTGTTCAGGCAGGTTACTGAGAGGTAACTTCTGCATTGGAGATGTAACTGCACAGATAGGATGGCCATGACCGTCTCTGAATGAAGTCCCATGCAAAAATGAAGGAAACTCGAATGCTGTCTTCGGTTCATGGCCTATTGAATTAAATAGGACCAAAGTGTCCATTAAGGTAGCTCCCAGAGACAGAAAGATTAAAGGTGATTGCCTGTTTCTAACATGAATGATTATTCCTATCACCTCTGTTTTCTCTCGGTGAATGTTTGAGCTGAGTAAAGGCTGTGGAGTGTTTTGCATGTGTGACCTCCGGATTTTAAAAGGCAAATAATTTTGGCTACATCAGAGCTTTGCTTGTTCCCGTTTTCCTTGAGTACCCAGAAAACTAGTGTTAAAGGCACATATTTATATGTTCATTTCAAAAAGCCTTGCTTTATAAAACAAGTAGTACCACAAGACATAACCTCAGAGAGGCCTGACAAGAAGCCCAGATCTGATGCATCCTTTGCATAATAATGATACAAGCCCAAGCAACCACTATGTGTGAGTATGACAATCAAATCTCAACTCTGTACCCAGACAACAAATCTTCTGCTAGTCTGTTTTTTACATAGACAATGAATTGGGCAAGGCTGAAAAATCCCAAGAGAAGGCTCAGATGTTGAAAATTCAAGAAATTGCTTCTTCTGCACCATACCTTCCACTACTTCATCTTTTTGACAGATTCTAAGTTCACATAGCTGACAGAAGTCTTCATTCCAAAAGCAAAAGAAATAAGTGAAATTTGATTGTGAACCGTTGGATTGACCTGTCTAGCCAGCTCTCATTCTCAACAGAGAATAAAATTAAAAACCAAGAATAATTCAAATAATAAGTGACTTGTAATAAGCTGGCATTTCAGGAACAAGTCTAGACTCAGGTTCATACTGTTAAAATCTATTCAATGAAACCGTCCTTTTTTCAAAGAGGTATTTTTCTCACTTTATAAATTAGTTTGAATTCAGAGAAGGCTGTTAGGAGAATTATCATAGAAAACGGTTTTCTCTAGCATAATCAAATGTGTTTATTCTGATTTTTTTTCCTCATGTTACATTATTCATTGAAGCCAGGGGTAAGGAAAGATGCTAATGAAAAAGGTTTGGCCAATTTTAGGGCATTGCTCATTATTCATTCTTAGTCATCCTTTGTCCTCTTTTGTTGTGACACTCTTTAAAGGATGGGCTCTTAAATGGAATGGATATGTTACATTTCCTTATTCTACGTATTTGTAGAAGTGCTGAGGAGAAAATAGAAGCTGGTAAATGAAAGAAAGATCATTAAAACCCACAAGTTTTCATCTTTGCTTGTCACATCTGGCAATTAGGACGTGATACAGGTCATATTAAAATTCATAGGATATGCTCCTAGGGCCAATGAGTTCATTCTTAAAAGTTGCTAGAGTTGCTAATATAAGAAGTTTAAGCAAAAGCTTTAAAATTACAATCTACATTCTAGGTCACAGGAGTGCTCCACTTTCTCTGGGCTTCTCAGGAATGGAAGCCAGCTACAAAGTTTAAGAGAAAAGATACCAATGGACTAGAAACCAGCAGCGCTGGTAATTACTCAGCATATGGGTAATTCTGTGCTTATTTCTTCTTAGTTCCTCTATGAGTCATTTATCACTGAATAGCTTTCACTTAAATACCAGCCCATGTCCGCAGTCATCCCCAACCTTCATTTTACCCTCTGATTCCGTTCCCTAACCCAAAAGCCTGTTTCCTCTTACCCCTGAACCTCTTTTGTATTTCCAGCTCCTGCCCCATTTCCCCTCACGCCTTCCCTCTGAGCTCCCTGACACGCTACCAAAAGCCATCGCTGGCTCGGCTCCCCGCCGGACCCACGCCAGTCGCCTGCCCTGTCTGGCTTTTGGCCCTTGCGCTCCACTCAGAGGCACCTTGCCAATGTTTCTAATAACTTCCTCCTAGGCAGAGCATCTTCAACGTGCCAGCAAAGTTCAACACGCTGGACTTCAAATGTCTTTGGAAAACTTTGACTTAGATGACTCCCTTCGCTCCTAGTCTTCCTCCTAACTCTCTAGGTACGCCTTCAGCCTGCCTGGCTGTTTTCAATCTCCCACCTTTCCATCTTTGCTCTAGCTAAGCCCATCCAAACCCACATTTTTGGTAAGCCATGCTGATTCACAGGCTACCTTTTCCTTCTATGTTTCCTTCTGTTCTAACTGGAAACCTGGTGTATCTTGGTGACCTCTTCTTAAGTGCTTTCAGCTATCAGTTCAATGCCTTATATATCACTCTCTATCTTCTTTCTAGTGAACAAATTCACCACTCAAATGCCAGTAACACAATAAACTTGACATGTTTTTAACTTTGCAGGTCTTCATCACCATTTTGCAACAAAATCTTTGTAGTTTTTCCTGAGTAATGTCTCTGTGGTTCAGCTTTTCCTCATTCACTCATCGATCTCTCCAAGCCTTCATTATCTCATATCTTGATAAATGCCTCAATTAATGTACTACCAGTCTATTCTTATACATTCAAATTCTTTCCGCAAGATAATTTTCACGGTTGCTTGCATTGGCCATTTTATCTTCTTTTTGCCTTCCCTCACTGATTCCTCCTCACTGGTCCAATGAGATCCTCACCCATCCAAGAGATCCCTGTGCCTTACATAAACTAAAGAAAAACACAAATCAAAAGTCTTAAGAATTACATTGTTGAACAGGTGACAACATTACACAAAAATAAACAAATATGGGGCAAGTAAGCAGTGATGCATCCAAAGAGTTTCATCAAGCCTGGGGAAAGCAACAGGTAAGACAAGAGAAAGGAAATCATGACTACTACACAGACACATATGTTGGATTGCACAGAGGTCAAACAGTGGAAGACCTGTGAAATACAAAATAAATGTGCACTAAAACCCTTTCTGAGCACTGCCATATAAATAAACATCACTCCTTTACTTTCTAAAGGCAGTCAGAATTGAGGCATGGCCAGAACGAGAACTACTATAACAAGTATAAGTTTTGTAAATCAAATCAAAATCATTACGGATTTAATTGTGGCAGATTTGGGCGCAATAGGATTGACAGTGGGAACTGTACAGTCATGACCCTGAACGATGTGCAACACTGAGCGGTATTCGTGGGGACCTCAGCCCCATAAACCTCTCAGTGCATGCAGACAGACCCCCAAAGCATTTGTAGAGGTCTGCCCCACAGATGGTAGCTGAGACTGCATACATTAAACTCCATTAAAGGCCTCATAAAAGAAAAACATTGACGTTAACAAGACTCTTTCCACTGATTTGAATGGGCTTTGGCTAGAGGCCTAAGCAAACAAGGATGGAATTAGAAAATGGAAATATGTGTATACAGAAACCTGTCAATCCAACTGTTTACCTTCCAAGGATGACCTAGTACCACTTCTTTTATGAGTCATTTAAAGGGCAAGGAGGCAGACTGATATTTTTAACTGTTATCTGAATCAAGTATTTGCAAATATTGATTCTAATAATACTTTAAAAAAAAAAAACAACATTGCAACCCCACTGGCATCAATAGCATGTCTTTCTACATTAATATTTCACAGATTGAAAATACCTATATTCTCACCACCTTCAGTAATTAGCTTACATAAATCGAGTCCGTGTCATCTGTTATGTGCCATGGCCTTCAGACCGCTATGTTTGATTTCAGCTTTGATTTAAGGCTAGGGCTGATCAGTACCAGCTGCTCAGCCAAAGGGCAGATCACACGTTCCCGTTCCTCTGCTTTCTTCATCTCAGCTCCCAGCCAGGCTATTGTTTGTTACAATTAATTAATCCCGCATGCCTGGCTGCCAGCGAGCCTCACAAAAAGCAAATTTTTGTATTTACTACATGTCCAATAAATTAATTCCAGTTCTGGATATATGTGTAAACGCATAGATGTATACATATATACACAACACACATATTTATAGTTACTATTCATGGATATCTGTTTGGCAACTGCTATTATTTCCAGCTGTCCTCTTAACAGGCCAAATGCGAGAAATTATAGGTATGTATTTTTTGGCAGCTCAGTGAGGGGCCAGATTTTCAGATCTTCATTTCAAACCGAACCCCGGTGACATGGTGACATGGCACTAAGCATTGGAGTCACTGCACTGGCAGGACCTGGCCCTTACCTGCCTTTGGGAGAGAAGAAAGGAGAAATTTCAAATGTTATAGCCAGAACTTTTAACCCTGTCTGCAGTTAAAATTGCCTGACCCTTCCTGCTAAAAACCTCCTGTTTTCACTTACCTCTTTAACAAATGGTAATCATTCTATTTGCTGGGTGTTTGCCTTAGGGCTTATTATGGCTATTTCAGTTAAAATAGTTCAGCTGCTCCTGAGGAAATACACTGCATTTTCCCATATTAAAGTAAGTTTAACAGCCAGTTTGTTGAGTTGGTGTCAAGTCTCCATGCACTGGAGCAAGGAGCAAAAGTTTGGTGGAGGAGATCGGTTGTTTGCTGTACCTCTCGCTATTTTTTTAAAAGCTCATAGGCTTTAAAACCTCCTATTGCACATGGCTGGTGAAAGCTTGGTAGCTCAGCTGTGTCAAAAGAGCGCGTGCCTGCTGAGGAAGGAGGGACTGAGCTATTTCCAGCTGCTTTTGGTGGTGCGCCACGAGCCTCTCTTGTGCTCCCCTTGACCTTCTGCTTGGCCATGCTGAGGAAGAGGAGGAGGCTGCATTCATGCGGGAGAATGCATTCATTCACCTGACTGAATGCAGAAATAAAATGATTCCCTGGACTCAGAGAGTCAGGTAGGGTGGAAAGTAAAAAGCGGTGAATTAGAAGATGAATCTCGCACAAGTCAATCGTTTGACAACAGAGTGTTTTCTGGGGAAGGTTTGAGGAGGTCTTTCCTTCCCTTTCTAATTCCATAATTTCCTGCATAGAAAAATGAATGTGATTCCATTTGTAAAATCAAGCATTCTTAGGATATGACCAAATTCAGACTGCCTCTAAGACCTCAGGATGCTCCCTGGTAGGTCAGCAGTGTCATATAGTTTGAATTTTGTACTGCTGTGACTACAGTGCATAAACCAAACCGGGTTTGGAAGTGATGAGTGCTCCACAATGATGGAGGTAGTTATTGGCACGGCTGCTGCCTTCTCTGCACCTGTAAGGTGCTCAGTGCAGCAGGTGGGGAACAAGGAAGATGCCTGTCTGTAAAGACAACTTTGCCGATGACACCAAGCTGTGTGGTGCGGCTGACACTCTGGAGGGAAAGGAAGCCATCCAGAAGGACCTGGACAGGCTTGAGAGGTGGCCCGTGCGAACATCATGAAGTCTAGCAAGGCCACGTGCAAGGTCCTGCACATGGGTCGGGACAATCCCAAGCACAAATACAGGCTGGATGGAGAATGGATTGAGAGCAGCCCTGAGAAGAAGGTGTTGTGGTTGACGAGAAGCTCAACATGACCCGGCAATGTGTGCTTGCAGCCCAGAAGGCCAACCATATCCTGGGCTGCATCAAAAGAAGCGTGGCCAGCAGGTTGAGGGAGGTGATTCTCCCCCTCTACTCCCCTCTCGTGAGACCCTACCTGGAATACTGCGTCCAGCTCTGGGGCCCCCAACATAAGAAGGACATCAACCCGTTGGAGCGAGTCCAGAGGAGGACCACGAAGGCGATCAGAGGGCTGGAGCACCTCTCCCATGAAGACAAGCTGAGAGAGTTGGGGTTGTTCAGCCTGGAGAAGAGAAGGCTCTAGGCAGACCTGATAGCAGCCTGCCAGTACCTGACAGGGGCCTACAAGAAAGCTGGAGAAGGACTTTTTACAAGGGCATGAGTGACAGGACAAGGGGTAAAGGCTTTAAACTGAAAGAGGGTAGATTTAGATTAGCTATAAGGAAGAAATTCTTTGGTATGAGGGTGGTGAGGCATTGGGATAGGTTGCCCAGAGAAGTTGTGGATGCCCCATCCCTGGCAGTGTTCAAGGCCAGGTTGGATGGGGCTTTGAGCAGTCGGGTCTAGTGGAAGGTGTCCCTGCCCATGGCAGGGGGATTGGAACTAGATGATCGTTAAGGTCCCTTCCGACCCAAACCATTCTATGATTCTGTAAGTGAACACTGCCCTCACAGATTGGATGCTATACTCATCACTGTAATGGGGCTCAATGTTTGGTAGACTATGTGTGAAGCCATGGTGACAGGGAAATTGAGAAAAAGCCAAAAGGTGAAAGCAGAGCTGAACCGTAGAACATCCCACCACGGGCTGCAAATCTGCATTGTCTCCACCACACTGAAGAAGAAAAAGCCTGGTACCTCATTAGGTAGCTTTAAAATCCATGTGTTGCCCATGGTTAGATAATAAACCTAATAAGCCAGGCAGTACCGTCTGCCTGGGAAGCTGCTGCCTAGCTGCTGGCCCCTGATGGAGGCAAGGGCACAGATGTCTCGTGTCCCTGCTCCCCCAGACAAGGTATATTTGCTGTCATCCGTGATTTCAGCCTTGAGTTACGCTGGCAATCCCTACTGTCCCACAAACAGTTTTCCAGATTTCAGAAATGGTATTTACTTATCACTATTAATTATTATAAAAGCTCAGATCTTTGCTAATCAAAGGCTAATTAATTTCTGTTAGTGTTAACATGAAATGGAAAATACTTTGTTTACTATCTGCTAGATGTAACTGGGAAAAGTTAATGTCACTACAACCCTTGATCCTCTGTTTTGCTGTATTGCACGTATTAATGGCTCTAAATTGCAAACTTTGTGCCATATGCTCCAGCTGTTAACATTAAAAGATTCTTTCTGAAGTAAAGGGGAGTTCAGCTGTAGGGAAGTAGGATTTGGCCCCAAATTTTACAACTCTCAAGTTCATCACATGGGCCAAACTCACTCCTAAGCGTCCCAAACCAGTGAAGTACCTACCATGCATTCAGGAAACGCAGAAAGGAATTACTCTTCTTTCAGGGTGGTACAATTAGGTCTTAATGGGAACAACTGGATGGTAAAAGCTGATCAAGCTTCTGCAAACTTTAATAATTGCATATTTTCATCCAATCAAATGCAGAAATAGAAAATGGAATTAAGGGTGGCCTTTTTTATTATAAGGCGTTTTTGTTGGTGTTTAATTTCTTTATTTTACAGGTGAATAATTAAATTGAGCTTGTTATGGCTTTTTACAGGAAGATCTTTTTTTACATACCTTCCTCTGGAGGGCTTTAAAGTAAAATCCCCAAGAAATTCACAGGTTTATAAGTAAAATTAATTCAGGAACCTGTCTTAGATTAAAATGACAAGGGATAAAGTAAGGTGTCACCATATACAATCAGCTTTTACTATGGAATCTGTCTCTCTTCTTTTGCTTATAGAACAGCAGCTTTAACAGCAAGCCAGTTGTCAAGTGTAATTAAGAAGGAAAAGTTCATATACCAGCTAGAGTGCGGGATAATTAATACATTACCACTCTGAAATCTCTTTACTTGGTGAGGAAAGGGTTAAAAAGCCTATAAAAGTTCTGTAGCTCTCTTCTGTGGGATATTAAAAATTAATGTGTTGTCATCATCATCACCACGAGCGCATTTATTGTTATTATTACCAACACTGCCATTAAGTGGATATTCATTAATGCTAAAAGTCACAGACAGCATGAGATTCAGCAGACTCCAAGTGCTGGAGGAGGAGGCGGAAAGTTACCTGGTGGAGTTTCAAGAATGGATTTTCCTTTTTTGTTGCTTTTCTTCGGTTTTAACTCTTTCCTGCTCGGTTTGAACCCTGGGTGCTCCTCTGTCTCTGCAGCACGGATAGGTCCTTCCTCTCCAGGTTGCTCCGTGAAAGGAAAAAACTCTTCACCGGGATATGGAAAGGAATAATAATGATCCCTGTTGCTAATCTCCTGCAGGTAATAATCCTGATCCTCCATGGGTACAGCCCGGGACACATCCCCCAGCAATGCCAGCCCAAAGGCGCAGAGAGCGAGGCAGAGTTGAGAAGAACATGAGCCTTTCTTGCTAAGGGCAATCATTATCGTTTGCTTTTGCAGAAATCTCCTCTGCAAGTCCCAGAACTTTATTTGGAAACGGGGAAAACAGAAAGCCTTGGCAGCTGGCACCCCCCCCTGCCAGGAGACGCAGAGGGCTAAAGGAGCCTGCCTGCGAAAAGTGCCTCCGCTTTGGGCTAGTTTTGCAAAAGTTGCGAGGAGCGCAGCGGGACGGAGGGCTGCGGAGGGAGGGGGCAGGACGGGGATGCATGTGATCGTCGGGCTCACCAGCCAGACAGACGGACGAGCGCTCCGCTCCGCCGGCGTTTGGCAGGTGGGATCTCCAGCGCGGTTAGCTCGCTGCTTTTCCTTTCTTTCTTTTTTTTTTTTGTTGTTGTTGTTGTTGCTGCTGCTTTCTTCCAAAAACAGAGTTACCAGACACTTTCAGCTAAATCCCCTAACAGTTCCTTTAGTCTTCCTGCACGCCGCTAAGCCAAGAGAGCATTTATTCAAAGAAAAGTAAACTTGGCAGCCAGCCTGTGTACAAAAGTGTTTCCCTCCCCCGGGAGATGCTGTGCAGATGCGGGTGGGCACACAGAGCCGGGAATGAAGCCTGCCTGCGTCTGGCAGGGTTCATCTGCCTGTACGTTGACCCTGGGCATACATAAAGATACGTGTGATGTGGGTCTATGGCATATAATCTTCATTCCGTATATGTTGTGCTATATTCCCTTTCATGTTGGTTTTTTTTTTTTTTAGCCTTTACAAATGTAGGATCCCTCTCCAGCACCGATCTCAGCCTCCCTTGTTTATATTAGTTTATACATATATAATTTATGTATAGTTTATATATAATCTGTATTAGTTTATATATTTTTATATATATAAAAATACATATTAGTTATATATAACTAAAATAACTCAACACATAGCATGTGCCAATTTGTAAGAGCCTTCTCCTAGGGTATATGGCAGCTCCCTGGACTCAGCCCAGCTGAAAACCGGGAAGGACATGTTTCATCAGTGGCCCTTTTTCTTGCTCTTTTTGGAATGATCCTGACTTTTGTTCTCTCTGAAACATCTTCTAAACAGATTAGGATGTATTGTGCTAGCAGCTGCACACATGCAACCCAGTGTCATTAATGGAATCAATTTGTCTGAGAATAAAATCTTATCTTTCATCTTTTTCATACCTCTAAAATAACCCTCAGTGCTGAGGGAAATGTGCAGCCGTTGGCTCGCATGAAATACGAATCCTTGCTCCCATGCTGAAAATACCAGCTTATCTTTTCATCCTGTATATTGTATTTCTTGCCATTGTCCAGTCAGCTAGGAGAAAGTATTACATGTTACCCCACGCTTTATTCTGCCTTTGCAATCACATTTCGTGTGTGTCTCTCATAACTTTAGTACCATAATAAGCACAATTTCATACCTCAGTACCTATATCTTTTGGCATATTTGGTTTCCAGACTGTGGGTGATCCAGTCACATATATTTAATGATCATCCTTGCTTCCTTAGTCACTATCTCAAAAGCAATTTAGTGATTATATTGTTTCTGTTGTCCTTCCTTTTAGACAAATTAAAATATGTTTTCACTAGCAATTCTATTTTCATTCTTCAGTTTTACATTTTTTTAAATATGAAAACGATGACTTTTTCTATTTTAAAGATAGGAATTTTCATTTTCTAAAACTAGAATAAAAGATACTTTGTTTTTTCACTGCTTTACTGAATTAGAATTTAAAAAAAAAAAAATCCTTTAATGGAAAACTGCTTCCCATCAAACTTTTCAGACAGTTTTATCTGGAATAGATGGCTTTGTCACCTTTGGCCCGGAGTGTGCAGTGACTGGGTGCAGTGTGGGAGCTGAGACCCACGGGATATGGTGTGTGAAGCAGACTGCTTGTTCTCTGCATTCTGTGGCAGGCTGAATATCCTGGATATCCCGTCTTAGCGATTTCACAGATGTTCTTACTTTGTTTTCCCTTTCCAAAGTATCCAGTCCTCTCCTTCCTCGGTCCTAACTTCTGAGGGCAGAGCACAAGCTACAGAAAATGTGTATAATTTTGTTACCATTTGCAGCACAGTCACTCTTTTGCAAATATTGTGGACATTCACATACCCAGAGAAGTAATAGAAAAATAGACTTTTCCATGACATCATTAATGACCTATTTTTTCGGTAACTAAAAGAGCTTTAGCTGCAAATTATTATTTAACTCATTGCAGTGTTTGAAGAAGGATACATAAAAACAGAAGAGGATTTACACTTCCAAGCATAACAAGAAGTATTTTCATAAAATATAGAGTCAAGTGTACATTAATTAAAGACCTGAGGAATGTGATTTGGGGGAATTTTACATTATTTGCTTTTGGTAACTTTATATGTGTACATTTCAATAATGTATGTATGTAAACATCATGTATTTTCTTTCACATACAACAGGCTGGTTCTATAAAATAGTACCTCGTCTATAAAGAGAAAACTGGGGGGGGTGTTAATTTATCCTACATATTATAACAATGTGTCATATTGGATTTGGATCTCTTTAATAGGTGAGTATGCATAGTAGCTGTGTATAAGTTGATGCATGACTATAGCTGCATCCAGCATACTAACAAAAATCTTCTCCTGCCAAAATCAGGCCTGTACTTATTTAATATATGTAAAAAAAATACATTCAAGTGACACGAATATCCACCCAAATATTACCCAGATCACCCACCACAATACCTTATTATCCATGTACCCAACAACTCATTGCTGTATGTTTATGTTGTTTAAGTGAAGTGCTGGTGGTAAAATTAGGGGTCAAATCATGTGCCAGCAGTGTTTCGTCTCATGCTTTCATCTCGCCCCTAATAATTTCTGAAGTCGCTGGCAGATTACAAGCAAATTCATCAAAGCAGTGAAGGTCTCGGTGAAGCTTCCATGCGTTGCAGTTAGCTGAGAGTCCCTGCAAGGGCCTCCCCACCAAGTGATCTGAGGTGAAAGGCCACCACATGAGCTTGCACATTGCTGGAAACAGGAGAAGCCATGCCCGAGCGTGCCTCTGGGGACACCCGAGCCAGAAGAGAAGCTTGGTGAAGAATTTGCGGTCAGCCACGAGGACGTACCCAAGCAGGACGCATTGAGAGACTCAAGGAGCGGCGGGTTTGCTTGCACACTTCCACTTCTGCACGTTAGAACTTTGCAGAACTTCAGGCAGTGCCGTACCCACTCCTGCACCTCCCGTTCCCTCTTTCCGCTCCATGTCTGCTTACCTTCAGAAAGATTTATTCACCCAAACATACCTATCAATATCTATTCCTGGGTCTCGACCTGTGTCAACAAGCAGCTCCCCTATATTCCTTTCTCTTGAATTTCAAGACTTTGGGTGAGCATATGGATGCACTGCTGCCCCTTCCAGACCCACCTCTGCTTTTGGGGTGTGCATACATCCAGCCTGCTGGAACCACACAAAAGTCTGTCTCTAGGCAGAATTTTGGTCTTCCTTGCCGTAAGATGTTTTTACCGTTTTTTTCTCTCAGTCAGCATCCTAGTAACATACAACTTACAGGAAAAGAGATGTTTTTTCTTCTTAGAGTGGCACAGGAGTATTAAGTTCACTGAAGGCTCAGATGTTTTTGGCCCAAGGGCTGTTCCTTGTTTTTGCTTGTGAAGTATCACAATAGCTTTTAAAAACTTGCAGTTGATGTGGAAGGAGATAAAGCAAACTAATATTTTTGTAGAACAACAGTAACTTGCATTATCCTCCCCTCCTGGACTGACGCCAGCGATAATGTGTAAGTCATTCTACACTTTGCTTTAAATCTTTGTCCTGCTGAAGTGAAACACAACATGCTGTTATCTGCAAACGAGCAGGGCTTTCCCCCTCTGTTCCCAAGAAGTATTTATTTGAAAGATGATGGTTTACCCTCTAAGCTAAATTAACACTTCTCAAGCCGTGTATTTTGAGCCAGTTTCAACAACACCCCTGGAAAAAGAGGCACTCCCAGCTCCCCCTCGCCCCTAGCCGCAGGCAAAGACTTGTCTTTAGCCGGACCGGTCCCCGTGTCACCCCTGAGCTGGAGATGCTCGGGTGCCAGCAGCGGGAGGGCACATGTGAGCCACCCTTTCCTGCCTTTCCTATGCCTCGAGATGGTGTTTCCCAGCTCTTATTTCACATATATCATTTTATTTTGACAATATATGGCTTTAGTGGCACTAGTGGTTTCTGTTTGGGAGAACTGGGCTCTACGTGTCGCGCTCTTCCCCTCCCACCTCTGCAGCCTTGTTTCTCCCTGTCTGGTTGTCAACAACTGTAACTTCACAAAGTTCAGATTCAGGAATGCATTTTTACCGGAGAGAGAGAGATTTGCATGTGTAAGCACTGTCCTAGTTCAAGATCTTAATTTGTATTTATACTACACAATCAATGATCGCACGTTGATGCTTAATTCAACTTCAAACTGCTTGGTGACTCCTGCAACTTCTCCTTCGGAATATGCATGTCATTTTTTAATTGGAGAAAAGCTCTGTGGTTGGAAGGAAAAGATGAAGAAATAGGCATCCCTCTTTCATTGCCATTCCAGGGTAACTTTCTGAGGTAGCACATAAGGTTTCTATATGCCTTGGCAACAAAACAACACTAAAAATAACTTTCCTTCCAAACACCAGTAAAGTTTCTGTTCCTTTGTACTTCAGATCTGTAGTAAATCATGGAGCCCAGAATGGAGCAAGAAAATAGAATTACACTTTTTAAACCGTCATTTTCTTTTCCCCATAAAGCATTTACCTCTGCTGTCAACAAGGTCAAACCATCTCAGAGGAAATGGAAACCTAAAACTGATGTTGAGAAATACAAAGTAAACTGCATTTAACATTTATGCATCTCTTAGATGCCTGTTTCTTACATATGTAACAGAGACAGCTACTAGCTAGTTGTCCTTCTGCTTACCTGCATACACTGCATGCATCCCTGGGGTACCCAGGCATTTAAAAGCCTATTTGCACTTGTTGATCAGGCAAATCCTTGAAAGAGTGGCTCTTACTGCAAAAATGACTGGAAACAAAAACAAGCTCTCATATGGAGACATTTTACTCATTTTTAAGAGGCATTTGACTTTCAAGGAAATGTCATTATTTTACCAGGTGAGGGATGCCAAAAATAGGTGGGATCTTAACATTAGTCTCTGAGCATATCAAATAATGACACAAAATACGAGTGAGTCTAAAGAACAGCCAGCTATGCTCCCCTCCCTCACAAGCAGGCTGCTGTTTCCTTTAGGAAAACAGATTTTTAAAATAAACAGGTGACATTAATGAAGGCAATTATTTCCTTTCGCAATTGCCTATTTTAACTGGTTAGAAATGCAGCATGCATTCTGACTGGGGAAATTAGCCTGGTGTATTCTCTCTAACTTTTCTGGTAAGAACAACATGACCTTCAGATAATCATTCAGCACATTGCCTTTGTGCTTGTGTCTGAAGAAAGAGCTCAGATTGCCATGGAAACAAAAGTTCCTTGTTCTCTTATACTTCCCTCTGCTATGATATCATTTTCACTTTTCTTAGCAAGAAATGGAATTGTGGGCTTTTCATGTTTTGAGCATCCCAAAGTCATCATCTTAGGTGATGGCTCAGTTCATGGCAGAAATGCTTTGAATGCGGGGCAGACTGCACCCATCATCATTATTATTTAGGGATATTTAGATCAGATACAGCTGCATCAGTTCATTTCCGCTGGAGAAATGAAAAATCTCTACGTACTCTTCTCCAGAGTTTTCTTTACTTCTCCTTCTGTGCTGAACAGATGAGAAGAAACAGCATTTTAAGAAAGACAACATTAACCAGTGACATAAACAAAGCCAAAAAGAATTTCTGGCATTTTTGCAAAGAATGCAATAGTTCTTTTTTTTGATGATGGGAACTACATTTCTTCATGCCCCAGAATGCCTGTAGATTTTAGGTTGACAACACATTGCCCTGGCATTTGGCAGCCACTGCTGGATCAATGCCAGGAGGATTATCCCTAGGAAAGGGACTGAAGAGGCTGCCTTGCGTTTAAAAAATCTGTAATGCTAGCAGTACAAAAAGGGGAACTAATAATATTTTCTTCTAATACTATTTACTTTTGGTTGATTTATCAGCATTTGAAAGACTGCAGGTTTAAAGTAGAGGTTTTTTGCATTGTTCAAAAATGGGCAAATTTTATGTGCATTTTATTTTAACCATAAGACTGAGCCAGCATTAGGGCAACAGAGATTACTGGATGACAGTAGTTTTACAGTTGGAGAAAATGGGACAAAATGCCTCCGTTGTGCACACAGCCGGGCTGCGGGTGATGTGCGGCTGGAACGTCCTTTTCGGTTTACTTGTATGAAAACAGCCACTTCCAGCAAATTCCCATGGACATCACCTACCTGCCAACATTTGAATTTTGAAAAGTAATGACTCTCACATTTCAGTCTGGTATTTCCTGGACCAAAACTGCTGTACATGTGCCATGCGGAGTGTGAGGAGTATGTTTAACACATCGCAGGCAGCAGCAGGGAAATGCAATGCGGAGTTTGTCTGAAACCTACTCAAAGGCCATTTTTCCTGGGATTTCTTCAATATCTACAGTCTAAGTGTGGCCTGAGAAGTCATGGACAAAAGTCCGGTGGGAACTGAAGATGACACATAAAGGTAGTAGTCTTTGTCGTGCTAAATGCAATAGAGCTGGCAAATGCAACACCATCAGAGAGTAGTCCTTAAAATTTCTGTATTTAAGGATTGCCTTTTGAAGACAGAACAGCAAGGAATTATTCCTTTCAGAGTCATGGCTGTGATTCATTTGGGTGAATAAATACATAATGTGATACTTCCATATGGTAACTATGCCTCTGCACAGCTTATGTCCAAATCCAAACAAATTCAATGTAATTTAGTGAAGTTTCATTATTTATAGCTAATGTATTTGTTTGAAGGTGGGAAGAGTTGATTTTGTTTATCTTCATAATTACATATTTTCGACAATATGCTTGAAGTACCTTCCATAATGCATTCACATATGAAAACAGTGAAAATGCAAGAATTTATGGGAAAGAAAAGCTCTGAAATGCGTTTTCACTTGTCATACAGAAGGCATCACAGATTCATGTCAGACTTACATTACCGGATATGCCAATATAATTTCACAACTGTGTAATAAACTTGTTTGAACTTGATTTATAGCCATTAAAAAAGGGCTTGTACCAGCCTGTTGGATAAAGCTATTTGAAAGGTGAAGCAATAGGCTCTAAAGACGTGGTGAAGCTTTAAGGCTATGCAGATGTTTACTAATACATGGCATAACATAAATTATAAAGTTCCGGAGGATATTTTTCCATCTCATATCACAAATGCCCAACTGTTTGAAATGCACTAATATATTTGTCCGCATAGGTCCTTGGCACTAATTCTGCCAAGGAAGTGGGATGATAAAAGTTGCCTTGCATTTTTAAATGTATCTTAAGTATTTAGTTTCCAAAAATCATAGAATAGCTTAGGTTGAAAGAGACCTTTGGGAGACCAGCATCTCCCTTTTAAATCCCCTTTTTATCTCTAAGACAGAGTTTATTTCTCACAGTGTGGTTGTATATCCTGCTCATTAATGGGATCAACACTGTTAGAGATATTATTGACTTCAGCAGAGTTATATCATAAAGAATATCATTAGCATTTGAGTTTTGGAAATATTGAAAATTAGCCAAATACACCCCATAGTGCAGTTCAGATTGATTTTGTTTGCTTCGTACTGGTTATGGCAAACACAGTCCAAGTAAAATACCTCAGCTTCACTTGAGGCCAGATAAGAATGTCAGCTGAGTAGGGAGTAATTTCCAGAAACATCCATCAGGACTTAAACAGCTTATCTCAGAAATAATGATAATAACAATAATAATAATTTTTTTTAAAGGAAATCACTTGTGACTAATAGTAAGAAGAACTGCTGTCTCCTTTGCAATGGTATCCAGACAAGTGAGCTTCTTATTTCTTTTTTACTGCTATAACTGGATTGATAACAAAACGGATACAAAGCGATTTCAAAATTCTCCTGGCATTTTTAAGGATGCTGTTATGTGCTGTTATTGCTTATGACCTTCTCTTCCTCTCCTGCCTGTGGTCCCTACACCTTTGCCTTGGGATGGGCCTCCTCTTCTTTGGCCATGATGTTGTGTGGCATTGACCACAGCACATCGGCGGAGAGGCCGAGCCCAGAGGGCTGGCAGAGCGAGGACCATGTTGCTTCTCCAGATGGTGAGGCGTTACATAGTCAAGCAGGCTCCCCGATCCTTCAGTGTCACTTTCCCAGATTTTAATACAAATATTGCTACCGAGACCTGCCGTCACACTTGTGATTGTGTTCTGCTTCATCGCTCCTTTCTGCTTCTCAGTGGCCACAGTCTCGGGGCTCCATTTCATGGGAAATCTCAGAAGATTTGCGGTGGTTTTGGAATGAGGTCAGCAGACCTCCTGCAAGGCTGACAACCCAGGGAATGGGACATCTGCAGACCTGAGCCTTGAGGTTGGCCTGATATTTATCTAGGCGCAACACTGCACCGTAATTATCTTTTCTATCTAGTTCCGCAGGTGATTTGAAGCCCTACTAAATACGATGCTTTTTCTGAATATAAACAAGCATTTTCAAATGCATTGATCATCCGTATTTTATTCACTTCAGACAAAACCCCAGCAGAAACTCACAAGAGGCTCCAGATCATTTGCAGGGAACATTACCAAAGACCTCTTTGCCAGCAAATGAGGAAAAATGAAAACTTAGCTCCTCTCTCTCCAGAGAAATCCATCACGCACTCACATATTTTGATGATTTAATGCTGAGTCACAGCTTTAGGTTTTAAGGGTACTTTACATGTATTTTAAATGAGATTACAGTCATATGAGGTCATAAGTTTTATAAAGTGTAGAAGTCACTTGCATACACTCATCTGAAAACTGTGATTATGTCAAAAATGTCACAGCTTTCCTATGCATCCCGATTATCTCCAACAAATTCAAACTGCCAAGGGTGTTACAGAAGTATCATTTTTCCATCCTTACTCCCTCAAGCCCCAGGGAAGAGAATTTACTCAGTAGGGTCTTTGGAAACGCCTGTCCCGTTGTGTTGCACTGTCACCAAGCTGTCTGTCCGCTCGTCTTCCCAGATGTCTGTCCATCTGCAGTGCCCTCGTCACTAGTGGATGCTGGAATCCCTGATGGATTTCTTTTGAACTGAATGGAAAAATCAAGATGGCAAATAAATTCCCTTCACATAGTATGAAAATTGGCTGAATAGTGAAAACACGGTCAAATTAGTAAACCCAGAGATGAAAAACTGCACTGTGAATTTAATGATTTTCTGTTCTCTTTAGCTAGCTGATTTCTCAACACACAGATAGCTTCAGACCAACCCAAGCACATGAATCCTGTTGCCAAGATGGCAAATTGGGTGTGTGGAAGAGAGCCAAAGGTACTCAATCAGGACATGGGAGCAGGAGATACGAAGAAAAAATGTGATGAGCAGCCATAGGTATCAAGTCATTAGAGAAGAGCAGCCATAGGCATCAAGTCATTAGAGAAGAGCCGTATAGGGGACATGGAATGGAGATCCAGAAGAAATTATGCTCAGCGTCCTTTGCCTGCACATGCTACCTGTGCCCCAGGTCCCCCCAGGACACTCGCTGCAAACTTAGGGTTTTTTTTTTTTATTTCTACATCAGCCTCCCTTTTCCCAAAGGCTGCAATGGTCTTCCAGTCCCTCTGCTCCCGGCCAAAATATTGTCATAGGTCTTCCCTGGGAGAAAATGGACCATCTCTAGAGGGGAGGTACATGCAAGAGACAGCCATGGTCCGAAGCTGCCATTCCTGCACCAACATTTTGGTGTGTGATTTCCACACCCCTGGCAAGGCTAACAGGCAGGGGAGGGGGGCAGACTGCCGAAAGCTCTTCCTGAGTGAGCTTCCAGACATGTAGGCAGCACATCACCAAACGGAAGGGAGTTTTATAGGCACATTTGATTTAAATCGCATATATTCATCTTAAGCGCAGAGGAAAAAGGAAACTTCACTCACAATACCTGTCCTACCAATGAAGTTGCCATATGTGGAATTCAGGTTGCAGCTAAGAACTCCTGGGCTTTTTAGCAGCTGTGAGTATGTGTCGTGATTGGTTTCATAAACTAATATGAATACAGTCTTTGGCAGCAGATCATTTTCCCTGAATTTTTACGATGAACCAAGCTGTCAGCCACTTCTTCCTTTAATCCCAGAGCTGCAATTATTTTGGTTCTTGATTCAGCAGGCGCTTTGCTTCAAGACCTTGGTGAGTACCGTTTGAGCAGGGTGGGAAAGTCCTTCCCTGTCTTGAGCTGCTTGGCAGTCTGTGAACACGGGCGAAGGGCTCTGAGCCATGAGGAGGAGAATGCTCAGGTAGGCATGAGGCTCCTCAGTGGTCATCTCCCTTACCTGCCCCTACACCTCCTCGCACGTCTCAGCAATTCACCGCAGGGCAGTGTTAGTTATTCAAGACACTCAAGAACCCGCTCAGACAAACTAAGGGTTTTCCAGTGTCATATTTTCCTGTGTGAAATGCTGTGTGTCACGAGTCTTCCCATACCCACAAACATCCACTGCCTCCAGGGCTGCACGGTGAACTGTGTCTAAGCAACCCGAGGGCCAGCACAGCAGGGAAGAAGGATGTGATGTGCCTAGAAAGTTTTCTTCTGCTGTAGCAGATGTATCTTCACCTTGGTAGTGGAAAATTAGCTTCAAAACTTCAGGTCAGCTGGAGGATCACTTACAGCTACTTTCTACATGGTTCACTTCTAGCTGTGATCCATCATACATACCAGACTAATGGATTACAGTGCAGCAACTTTAGCTTCATCTTCCTTTATCTTGGAAAATCTGGGTAATGGTATTAAGTGTATTTTTCCATAAATAATTTATATGAGGAGGCCAACCTTGTAATTGCAATGGAAAATATTTGTTTCTTGTTATTTCGCCCAATCATGTGTAAATTCCTCCTGCCTACTTGTCTAAGACTGTCACGAAAGAAAAAATACTTAAAAGGCAATGTTGAAAATGCCCTGGAAACACCAGCAGCTTAAAACAAAACAGTAAGGTAGAGAAAGGCAAAGCAAGACACAGTAAATTCCAGACAGACAGCCAAATTCCACAGATAATCATTAATCTGGAAAAAAATCCTTGCAATTTCTAAGATTATTGGAAGCCGGTGTGGGTTGCTATTGATTTAAGCTTTCTAGTATTTAAATACTTACTCCTGCATAAATAGCATTGCCATTGCTCATCTACCGCAGCGACAGCAGGAGAGGTGAACCACGTGCGAGGGTTCAGATGCAAACCGCAACCTCATCCCGCCTGTGACCTGCCGGGAATGCAAAGTCCTCTGGCTGCAAACCTTCTGCAAACATCACTCCCAGCTCTAATTGACAACAATTTTCTTTTCAAAAAGCTCTAATGAGATAGTGTTTACAGAGCCCTGCTTGTGCATGTCAGCGGTGCCGGGGAGCCCGGCAGCCGGTGGTGCAGCCCTGCCCGGCGGGCAGCCCCGCGGTGCCAAGGCGCGCAGCCAGCTCCGGGCTCCATCAGGCCAAAAAGACTTTCTTCAGGCCACAGCAATTAATGATCCCCTGAATTTCTATCTCAATTCCCTTTCAGGCAACCCAGTTATTTTGTAGCTTGGTCCTTAATGCCTGTGCCATCATTTCACGTGGCTCCTTACTCCATTTATTACAGTGTTGGTGTTCTCAGTGACTCGAATTTTTCCAATAGCTTTTTTTGCTAAGAAAATAGGTTGAAACCAGAAGGTTTTGTTATCAGCCCAACAGCAATTTATTGAGGTGACACTGCCTTTACAGACAGACCTTTCTGCTTGGCCTGTCAGTCTCTTTCATTTCCTTGTCAGAAAATAAATATCTGCGCTACAAAAAAAGGTTTAAAATGGGATAGTTGTGATTCTGGTCTCTTCAGAGTGGACTGTAATTGTGCTTCTATAAATAAAATATCAAAAGCTATTAATTCTGGAGAATCAGAATGTTCATCTTTAAACTGATAAGCAGCAATACTGCACTCTTTCAAAATCAGATTTAGGACTCAAGAGAGAGGAAAACTTTTTTTTCCTCTAAGTCTCTCCCTCTGCCCCAGGCAGAGAAGCGCTCCTTGCATATTTTCGCTTTGTCCAGCTTCTTTGCAACACGTGGTCCAGCCACGAGCACAGGAAGCCGAGGAAGAGCAGAGCCGAGTGTTGCTTTGAACTCTGGCACTGACTTGCTGTGTGAACCTGACCATGTTGCTTAAACTTTCTGTAACTTGCTTTTTCTGTTTATTCTCCTTGGAAAAAGTGCATTTGTATGCAGCTGATACTACTAGCATTATCCACTTGTACATTCATGTGCATTTGTGTATTGAATACAGGTTCAATATTACCAGATAACTTTGTTTTTGAAAATTCATGTTAGGAAGATTAACTAATAGGTTGTCTATGAATGGTGTTCGTTGTGGTTTAACCCCAGCCGGCAATTCAGCCCCACCCAGCCGCTCGCTCGGTCCCCCCCGGTGGGATGGGGGAGAGAATCGGAAGGGTAAAAGTGAGAAAACTCGTGGGTTGAGATAACGACAGTTTAATAAGTAAAGCAAAAGCTGTGCACGCAAACAAAGCAAAACAAGGAATTCATTCACTGCTTCCCATGGGCAGGCAGGTGTTCAGCCATCGCCAGGAAAGCAGGGCTCCATCACCCATAATGGGGAAAAACCCCGTCATTCCAAACATCGCCCCCTTCCTTCTTCTTCCCCCAGCTTTACACGCTGAGCGTGACGCCATATGGTATGGGATATCCCTTTGGTCGGTTGGGGTCAGCTGTCCCAGCCGTGTCCCCTCCCAACTTCTTGTGCCCCCCCAGCCTGCTCGCTGGTGGAGTGGGGTGAGGAGCAGAAAAGGCCCTGACTGTGTGTAAGCCCTGCTCAGCAGGAACGAAAACATCCCGGTGTGATCAACACTGTTTCCAGTACAAATCCAAAACACAGCCCCATACAGGCTGCTGTGAAGAAAATTAACTCCACCCCAGCCAAAACCAGCAGAGCAATCCACCATCCTAGCAAGGAGAAGGCAGGAAAAATCTTGGCATTTGTTCAAATAGCATCACCTGGTTGCAGTGAGTTCTCCAAATTACTTCTTGAAGAAGACAAGTTGTGAACTACCAACCAGTTTTACAGGCATCCTGTTTATAAAAGGGACTGTAAGAGCCTCCCTGGTGTTAACACAAGTTTTGAGGTCTCATCTCAGTGCAAATTTTCTGGTTGAAATGGTGATAAAGCATAACCATGGTTCTCCTTTGCCACAAAAGAAAAAAATAACAGGTAAGATGCCAGCTATGTTAACAGTTGATTCATATAAAAGGTACTTTCCAAAGCAAATGAGACAAAACCGAATGTTTATACTTTTCACTGAAATTTGGATATTTCCCTAATGGGGAAATTTAGCATGCAAATTTTTGAGTTATACTCAAAATACAACTTTCTGCATGTAACAAGTGTATTATGTGCATATGTTTTTATAGAAAGGTATAGGATTACTTGGTGGTTGTTGAAGTGTAGTGTTCTTAAATGTTTAGTTATATGATGGTGGCTGTATTATATATATATGTAAATTTATAATTGTAATGTATATTGTATTCCCTATATATAATAACATAACATAATACAGATTATTAGGAAACATAATAACAACATAACCACTAAATAGTACGGATGAAGGTGGGAGCCCACAGGTGGACTGTGTTTGCCAGCAAACTGCATTATAAAGGCTGCTGTCAAAAGACAGGCTCTGTGATAGACCTCAGGGGAGGGAAGGGGTGGATATAAGAAAGAAAGGGAAGAGAAAGGAAAAGTTGGTTTTCTGAAAGCTTCACAGTTCCTGAAGATGGGGTTAATAGCAGAAGAGGACCACGTTTGTATAAATGGGACTTCTCCTAGGCAGTTGGCTTTGTCGCTGCTGATTTCTCGAGGTACTGGCCACGGATCGCTGTCACTTTAGATGTAAGATAGATTGCTAAGCCTCTGCCCAGCATCAGGCAGAGGTGTCGCAGGGAGAGCTGCCGGCTGCCTGGGCCCGATGGACGTGTGCCCCGGGAGCACAGCCCGGCTCTGCCGGGACAGGCTCTGCGGGCTGGATGCGGAGCTGACCTCCTTTACAAGTGCTGCTAACGAGGGTTTCAAAATGAGGTCAGCGATTTGGTTTTGTTCAGAAAAACATGCAGCTGATAATGATGTGTAACTTCTCCTTTCTCCACACTTATCATTAATTCAGGCTAATTCTGAAGAATAGGTTCATGATCTGGATGGTAAAAATTGTTATAATTGGATCTTTAACTCCTTTTACAGAAGCTCAGAGGAGCTGAATGCTCTTGGGCAAAAGCAGCAGAAACTCTTAAAAATGTCTGTTGACATTCTCGAAGGCTGATGTCATCATGCAGCTTTTCTTAATAAAAGGGTGATACGTGTGGGTGCCTACAGTATTAATTAACTCTTCTTTCTGTGTGGCTCTGGATGGTTAATGATTAACACTTCTATCACATGATAGTGGTCAGAACGGATTAGCTTAAATTGCTACTGTTACATCTCTAAATAAATGCAGATCATAATACCAAATAAACAGCAGCAACAGGCAAGCCAGCCTTTAAGTATAACATGCAAATGAGCTCAATACAAATAGCGACCCTGGGTCATTAGTGCGAGTGTCCCTCTCTGTATGAGTAGCCACAGTTTCAGGGGTTTTTTTGCTTCTTGATTGTATCGATACTTGTTCTAAAAACAATCCCTCCTGTCCAGACCTGTCTGAGTCCCTGGATCCCCCCCAGCACGTATCCTGTGACAAGCCCAAGGCTGACAGATTAATTTAAACTGTAAATGGAATTTTTAGAAGATGCCCAGGAAACGTTACCGTATCCCCCAGACAGGCAGTGAATCAGCCCCGTGAACAGCCTAGAAGCCATCTTCATGGGAGAATAGCTGCAGGAGTGTGAAACCCTGTCTGCTTTTGATGGCCTCCCCGAGAGCGCTGTCTGTCCACCACGATGCCAAGCTTTCTCCAGGACCTCGGTGCCTGCTTTGGGGCAGACGTGCTGTGGGCAGTTATCGTCAGCTGTTTCAGACCGCTATTCCTGACGGTTTCAAGAGCAATTAATGGTGGCAGCTTAGGGTCTGTGTTGCTAAACACCAGGTTTCCATCGTTTGCCTGGTGTTGTTGGAACAGTGAGTTGGGATATACTTTTTCCTTTTTTTTTATTTACTCTTCTATTAGTATGTTATTGTGTACAGCCCTCTGCTCTCTGGGGGCTCACCACGGGGACATCGGTGGTTTGGAGCTCCCCAGGTGCATTAGCCTCACTGATTCTCCCTGAAGTCCATGGGCCATGTTGGAAATAGCTGCATTCCAAGATCAGGCCAAATATCTATTTCAAACCCAGAAACTATGGCAGTTTACATTACATAATTGTTATTGCAATGGGTCATTACAATTAATAACATTTTATTGTGACCGAGCTACTTACGATGTACCATCTCCCCACATAAATTCTCTGTTGTCTGTTAACAAATCAGTTCAAACTATGGGCTGTTCCTTACCCAGAGCATCAGTAATCCGTATTTCATAAAAATAAGAATGTGGGAAAGGAAATTAGTAGTAACTTTAAATCTCTGCAGCCTCCATATTCTTTGTCAAAATCCAATGAGCCAGGCCAACTGGAACAAGAGTTATTAGAGAAAACATTCTCACAGTATGGATATAAAAGCCTAATTAATTAACAAAACAGGCTAATTAGAGAATCAAACTGGGATTTGGTAACAACATCCAGAGCACTGATAAAATTAATCACATGTGCACAATTAAGGAGCTGTCAAGATTTGGACTAAGAGATTATAACTTTGGAGTCTCCTTTGAACATCAGGAAAAGGTGAGGAACATCTTGTGACCAGGCCATTGCTCAGATCGACTGTTGGGCATCAATTAATGTGGAAGGCACTATAAAGTAAAATCCATGGGAATTTCTGCAGTGCCCCTGGTGACAGTGACTGAACCAAGTTCAGCTTGTATGGCTCGAGGGAGCCTATTTACTTTCAGCTTCTTGAACATTTCCCTGAAATTATCTCAAATGTGATGGATCCATTTAAATGAGATTGTACATGAATGCCCATTATAATTAATAATGAAGGACCATACATGTTCATTTACCCAGCCTCCAGCATGGCTCATGCTGAGACCCGTCACTGCTGCCACAGCTACGTACACCAGACGTGCTGCTTTGAACTGATCGTACAAGACTGAAGCACATGTTCGTATAAATTGCTGTAAATCTGGTGCAGAGAAAATTGGTGTTTCATTCTGGCTGCCCAGGTTTTCTGGAATAGATGACCCAGTCCTGGCTTCCACCGAATTTACTCTCCAAGCTTTTGGAGGGAAGAAAGACTGTCCTTAACGATGTGTCTGCAGCCAGCTTGCCCTGTCCACTCCTCCTTGATATGCCCCTTAACGCTTGTGGTGGGCAGAGGGAGGTAACAGGCTGTGACACTCCTTCTGCCTGTCAGAAAGGGTCCTCATTTCTTTCTTGTAAGCTTCACCATGGGTTGCTCTGCACGACTCGGCCCCTGGGAGCCCCCAGAGCAGGAGGGAGCATTCCGCGGGGTGACGCAAGGGAAAGCCCAAGGGGAGCCAGGTCCAGCCGTCAAGGTGAGGGTAGCAGCAGCCGGAATAGAAATAACTCTCATAGTTAACATTCAAAGAACATAAACCCAGAGTTTCAGCCAGCAAATTGCTTTCACTTTGCAGAAGCAGAGCTTTTGTAAAAGGTCCATTTCCACATTTTTAATGAGAGCCATATTTTTATGAGAGCTATGAAAATAAATTAGAAAGCTTCAGCCTTTAGACTGTTACTAGCCTTGCCTGCATTTGCAGGCACTATCTTCTTACATTTTTTAAAACTTCATGTCTGTCTTCTACTCTGGGTGAAGTGGCTGTGCTCTGATGTATCGCCCAAAACAATACCGCAGAAAAGCGCTTTCTCTGTAAGAGTGAACAGCGTTACGTACACATCTTTAGTCGCAGCTGCCTGGTTTACGCTAAAGACAATGTCTCAACTTGAGCCATTTTTCTCGATGTTGTTTTGAAGAATAACTATCTCAAGGAGAAATCTGAGACTTAAAAATTTTGAGAAAGGGAGACAAGGGAGAAAGTATTTTTGAATTTCAACACAATTGAAATGCCAGTGTTTGCAATGCCAACCCACGCAACTGTTGGCAATTTTAGAAACGTTTCAGAACAGAGCTACAAGAACGATGCCAGCATAAGAAATACTGCCTTCCAAAAACTAAAAAAAACTCTGTTTTTTTGCACTGTGCAACCAAACACTTGGTTGTGGGCTAGAAGTCCCCTGGGTGGAAGTAGGTTTCCAACAGCAGAGGGCCCTTTTGGCTCAGCAAATGACGGAATTATCAGCTCTAGTAGCTGAAACCGACTGATAAAACAAATAACAAGCAGAACAGAAATGAGCTGCAAATTTTTAACGGCAAGGCTAAACTTTATTGGAACAACTTAACTGGTGACAGATGTTACAGAGAAGTGAGAATGTCTTTAAAAGTTATGAATTTTGGTGTAGAAATAACCTAATAAAACTCCCTTTCTACCCTGTATTGTGTAGTAGATCAAAATGGATAACCACAAAAATCCATCCCAAATTTACAGCTTCTCATTCCTCTATGGAAAATGTCATGAGCTGAGGATGTGGGGTTAACATGATTCTTATTTTTAGGTTTTATATGTTGGTATTCTAGAAATGTGTTTTGATGGAAATGTTGTCCACAGAATTTCACATTTGGTTGGGTTTTAGTTACGCAAGTTCACCAGCCTGATACATTTACAAAGTGTGGAAATACCATCCAAGGCTTGAATTTAAGATTCAGAGAGAAATCAGGGTAAAGTAGTAGAAATCAGCTAACTTAGGAAAATGATACTCTTTTCCTACAGGGGCATGAAGTGGACATAATAGATCTGTAATTCAGTAACAAAAAAGTTACCTAGTCATGCATCTTTTATTCCTGAGGCCGCTTCGTGCACTCAGGATCTTGGAAAATAAGAGCAGAAATAAGCAGATGTGCATGTAGACCCAGAAAGTTTATACTCTTGTGGTGGCTGATTTCATCATGATCTCAACCAAATGACCGGCATATATATGACTTCTATATTATTAGGCACATTTCATCTTCTTTCAACAGGGCAAGCATTAGGAAAGTGCTCTGATATATGTTCCATCTAAACCATAAAAAGTGGTCCTACTTAATGGGAGACTCCATGCCACTTCTAGATCAAAACTTGGTATTAATGTTTGATGCTTAATGTCATGTCAAGAAGTTTCTTACAATAAAGTAAACAGCATGTATTTGGTGCATAATCCTTTTCTATGAATCAGGATAATTTTTTCTCAGTTCTGAACTTACTACTGATATTAATTGTAGAAAACATTGCTGTATCTCTCTGTACTCTGTGGGAATTGTGATCAATCTCTGCTTAATCTGAGTCTGCTAATTAGAGGTTACATTAGCTCAACATCATGCATAAATACACCAAAACGATCCAGTCATGTATACAACCTATACGTGGGGTCTTTTCATGGGACATAGGGAATATTTGAATGAAAACTAAATACAGGCAGCTCTTTGAAATTCATAAATAAATACCATATGTCAAATCTTTTCACATGCCCTTGTGTAAATTGTTGTTTTGTTTGCACTATGTAACCAGATGTTGTTATACAAAATATCTCCCATGCTGAGAGCTGTTTACTAGAGGCTGCAAAGAGCACATGCCATTAGCAAAAGAGACAGTGTTCTTGCCTTTTTTTCCTTCTATGTACACCAGTTTATAATGTTTTATCTCTTACTCAGAATGAATTCAGTCTTGATTTACACGCTCCTGAAAGAAGAACCAGGCTATATTTATGCAAAGCCCAGTGCCAGCATTTCCATTAGCCTTGAAGACTGCTCATTCTCCTCTTCCTTCGAGGTAACGTCGCCTTTTAGCTCCCAGCCATTGGGCTGAGACTCGTGCAGAAACCTGTTCCCCTTCAAGAACAAGAGCAAGTGAACGGCTGTCCTCCCCTCCTGGGCCACCCTGCCCAGGCAACAGGGTGCAACTGCACGTCTCAAAAAATGAACAAGTTATTGGCCTTAATTGGGACACAAGCTTTGCCTTTGTGGCTGGTTCTTTCAATGTATGTTCTTGGGCTCACTTTCTCTACTTTCACACAAAGAAATAATATCAGAAAAACTGAACATTTTCCATTCTGGGGTATTTCATTGCAGATGACTTGACACCATACTTTGCGCATGCCCCATGTATTGCAGAGCTGCCGCCTGTGTGCCACGTTCACGGCCGGAGCTGCCGAGCCAGGTGGTGGCTGAAGATCTACCCTGGTCTTTAACCTTCCCAACATGAAGGGGTGGCTTTATGGAACGGAGCTGGAGACGTTACAATTTACTTGAAAGATTCTGCCCCTTCTGTTTCTCCTTCATAAGCAATAAAAGGCTGAAAAAAATGGACATTTGTGAATATTTCTCTCTCAAAACAACTGTGGGCATTTCAATGCCAGCAACTTTTCCAAGCTAACTACTCCTTTTGGAAGTACGCAGTTTTTCACACATAAAGGGATTTGAGGCAGGTCCTGCACGTATGATCTCCTTCAAATTTTTAATGTTGCAGAGCTTGAACCCCACAGAAGAGGACCTTACAGATTAAAGGGAAAGACAGGGGGGAGCTCACAGACTTTGTTGAGTGCTCAGAGGGGTGAGAACGCGCCTAAGAAGGACACGTTCTCCCTCTGAGAGCAAAAGGCAGATCAAGCCAGATTTGTGAGTCTTGTGACAAAGGAAAGACTTTCTTCAAATAATGAATACAGTATCTCACAACAATCCTCTGCTTTCATCTGATCAGCTGCCCTTATCATTGCTCGCTGCAAAACCTTTGTGCTGTCGTTCGCCTATGGAGATGTTTTAAGCAATTAGAAGAAAGCGAGATGAGCTGTTCTGCCACTTTATTTTGGAGTTCATTGAAATGGCCCTTGTCGTACAATGTAATGGACCACCAACTGCTAGGAAATTCAATCAGAATACAGCATTACAGTGAAAAATTAGCCTCCTAAGGAGCAAGTTCAGTTCTGTTCGACTGAACAATGTGTTGAGAATGTCTCTGAGCATATGGCTCCCCTATGATCCCCATTTAAAAACAATCTGAGCTGATTGATGAGGGAAATTAAATGGTAGATCTAAGCATTTCCTACAGCTGTTGAAGCAGAAAATTATTTATTTAATTTTCCGCTATAGGAATATAGGACTCAAATTTCTATAAGGCAACCAGCTATACTAGCATGTTTTCGACATGATCAGCAGTAGGGGCATAAGTCCTGGGTAATGCTTATCCCATAAAAGCTACTTTTAACCACCTACTGGCTTCACTCATGTCTATCGCCATCAGATAGCAGAGTCTGTCTCTGGAAATGAAATCATAATGTATTTCAAATTAGCAATGTGTTACTATTTTTATTACTACTATAGGTATCCCTAAGCCTGTAACAAGAATTTCTACTCTTAGGCAGAAGTTGATGAAATCAAAGTCGCTGGTTCAATGAGGAGAAGTGCTCATCTTTTTGGATTTGAACAGGTTTAATACACTGTACTAGGGAATCCTCACACCCGATTTTTGGCGCTTGTGTCTCCATATTTATGCAGATACCTGGGACTGGGCGATTCCCAGAGAATTCCACCCCACAGACTCTGCAGGGGCCAAGATGTGCTGGCTCCACGGCCACTACAGATCACCATCATTGTAGCAGAGCTGGCAAAAACCTTGTAATGTGCTATGGAAAGTTCTTACAGCAAAGGGGACAATGGGCAGAGAAAGAAATAACCTTGTAGATCACCTCCACTTGAATTTTCAGAGACCATCTCTAGGTATTTGTATCTCTTAGTGTCCTGCCTCATCATGTTCTCATCAGAAAAGCAGAAAATGGAAGAGATTTGCAGAGGTAGAGACTCTTTGGCTCTGTGTCAGTTTATCTACAGGATGATGAAATATCTTTGCATGGAGTTATAATTAAGGCAAATGTTTTTGTTCAGCTCCAGATACTGGGGCCAAAATTAAGTCTTGAAATAATTATGATAAAGTGTCCAAAATGTTTTCTTGTTTTTTCTTGAGGCCGAACTAATAATTAAGAAAATAACAAAGGACTTCTTGCAAAATCAGCTGATAATATGATGTATATAAAAAAATCTTTTACTAAAAGCTCAAGGACGAGCTATTCATTTCATCCGTGACCTGTGGTCCAAGTGGAATTGTGCAATACATTCCCTTTGGTCTTAGGTTCATCTGGGAAGAAAAAACATCAGAAGAGCCCAGGTGTAAGGATCTGCCGTGTCTGGAAGGTGAGATAACTGCCATTTCTGAGCTGAGCTCAATTTCAGTATTTCCATATGCAATCTACTCGGGCTGGAGAGACAGTCCTGCCTGTCTTGTGCTTCTTAAAACCTATATTCATCATTAGTACAATAGTTATGCAAGAGCTTCTTTGTCTGAAGCTCCCAATAATGCCAAAGATTTGAATTGTCCTTTGGTGGCCTTTTCTTATCTGTGAGTCAGTACTGAGTCAGTATTTGCTTCTCTGATAATGAACAGTAAAATCTACTCATCTTTATAAATATGGGGAAGCCAAGTTAGTCTTTTAGGGAAACGTACTGAACTGCTCCAGAAAAAAAGAATGCAGCTACTTCTCATTTCTGATGGTGTAAAAGGCTCTTTGCCTTCTACACATCACCACTTACAGTGTTTTAATAAGAAACAAAACTATTGACAGGGCAATGGAACAGAAAACCCGTCATAACCTGTTGTTAAGTAGTAGCCATAACAATATCTGTTATACCTTTTAATAAGCTAAACAGTCATAATTCAATGAATCTCAGACCACGTGGCTGAGGTAGCTGGATATTATCAAATATGAGGTATCAGAAGAGAAAGATGAATCAGGAGGAATGTAACAGTCATCGGTGAAACCTGTAAACTCTTAAGCCAGGATCTTCAAAAGTAATTTGATGCCCTAATTTTAATGGGAATTGGGAGTAAGCTGTTCCATAGCAAAATGTAAGTTCTACAAAGAAAAGGAAAAGAAGTAGGACTTTTTAAAAGTAGTACATAATTCAAAGCCTAGAAGAGATGCCTTATAATGAGAAACGTCACGTTTGTTCTGCTTAACGAAGTGAAGATTGAGAGTCTCTTGTTCGCATTGAAAACATCTTTGCAAGTTACAGAGATAATCAAGTTATCTCTAATCTATTCTACGTTTAGAAAGGGGATAAGTGATCTTATTGGTCTCTTTAGCTGGCAAGCCTGTGAAAAGACATACAAAGCTTTTTTCTGACTCTGGTGACTATTAATGACTGTGAGAAATGCACAGCTACAGATAAAATCTCCATAGAGTGGAGGTAGCACAAGCATTTCATAACACTTCCACTAATGTCTTTCATCTTCCTTTTCTATTGCCATCCAAACTGCAATTTCTCCATTCAATGCCTGTCTTCTATGCACCTCATCTCTTTCTTTACCTTTCTCACCTGACTATGTTTCTCTGTCCAACGGGGACCAAAAGGCAATGCTTCTCTGTAATTCAGAGCCTGGAGGATGCCTAGATCTATTTTAGCTGACAGATGACCCTACAAAACCTTTTATTCTAGCTCCTTCAGAGCAAACCTCAAAGAGTTTATTTGCCTCCTTTGCAAGGTGCACTACTCAGTGCTGGCTCCTTTGTGCTCTTTTGGCTTTTGTGGCCTGAGTAACAGGATGGTTTTACTAAGGATGCTGGAGAGGTTTATGGCACTGGGCTGCTGTGTAAAAGAGCACAGCGTATCCCACAAAGTGTTTTTTAAAAAGTCAATAGAAGTCAGTGTTCATAAACTGGAAAATATGTTGCATTGCTTCTCAATCCCAGCTTGTCCTAACATTGTCCCTGCTGCTATATATTGATCAGGGTTGGTATCCTGATTTCCTGATTAATATCAGGAAAAAGATAAATCTTAATACATATTATAGCATGCAGGGTAAACAGCATTTTTTCTTTGAAGGTGCCTTTTTTGCTGGCTTGTGCTAACGATAAAACTGCTTACACGTTGTAATTGATTGTAAGTAGAGCTGACTTGAACCATTCATGCTGTCTGAGTGATTAAAATTCTCCAGATGGATCCTCAAAATACAAAGGTCATATAATTAGTCTCCCTTTAAGTGAGAAATTCTTTCTTCAGGGTCTATCTGCAAAATAGAGTATAGTATATGATACACAGATCTCTGCACAGTTCAGTTTGGAGTGTCTTTATGCTGTAACACTTCTCAGGTTAAGAGGATGGTCCCAATTTAACAGACAGAGACTTCGTACTTACTACTGCACAGGCTTGTATTTTCCTGTCGTGCTCAGGAATGTCATATGAGCAGCAAAGACCTTTATTATGAAGTTGTTAAGTAACAAGCTTAACTTTTAATGCCATGTTTTTACTCTCAATTTGTCTGCTCCTCTAAACCTCCTCTAGATTGCCATGAAGAATTTTGTGGGGTTTTTGATCTGTATTAACTACAGATGCATTTGCAGCAAGAAAATATGCCTTTAAAAAGCTGCCAGATTTTTTTTTTTCCTAATTGTAAATAATGGAAATAAATACTTGTTAAATTATTAAAATAATCTAGAAGAACTTAGAAAAGTCATTGGCCCTTCTACTCAAAATGTTCTGGTTTTCCAAAAGCTTTCATTTAGATTAAATCACCAGATGTTGAATCTAAATGTAGATCTAAACCATGAGTTTTCTCCTGGTTTTTCTGCCACATATTGCCTCTGGTGTATCTAGAGATGGTTGAAATTTTTCTCATACATAGGACAGGTACAAGCCCTCAAAACAGAACTTCAGTGCAACTTTTCTAGTAAAGAAGCAATGGATTTCCACTCAGACCAGAACACCAATTTTAGTCGATGCTTTCTGAGTTGCAGAAGGATTGAGAAATACTTAATCTACAAAGTTTCAGGCGGAATATTGTGGTGATATGCGTGGCAATGAAAAAACAGGGAAAGTGATTACAAATAAAAGCTTCACCTTTTGAGGTCTCAGAAAAGGCATGGAGTAAGGGACTCTTCATTTAGTTATGTACAACTCCGCATCATCCACTACATTTTTCTTTGTTGCCATATTACTTTTCATTACGCTTTCCTTCCCCACCTTGCTACCTGGCAAGTGACTCTTGCACACCAAATCACTGTGTCTTTAAGTTTCCCCCTAAATGTTTTTTAATTTCTTTAAAAATTCTAACTCTACTGGTTTTTAATCCTAATTTTAATTCAATTCTAGATATAGTTAGTTTCCCGTGGTTTGGGATGGATGTCTTTATTTGGATATCGAGGAATGTCAATGGCAGATGTACAGCAGTGGTTATGCTCTGGCTTTGGACTTCCTCAGGCAATTTTCTCTGTAGATGCCAGGGCTCTCACTGTGGCCAGACTGGATTTTTTTCTCCAAGACGACTCCATTAGGAACTGAATTCGTTTAAATTTTTATCTCTTTCTACAGATCTCCAGTTTTATAACATGACTAATTCAATCTCACTTAAATGTAATAGTAATCTCATTCTAAAAGCCGACAAGATTCTGTTCCTGAAAACTGTCTTATGGTTTTAAAGGACCATATAATTTTTAGCAAGGCTGTGCCATTAATAATTTATTTCTACAGTTTCTCTCTTTTCTTTCAGAGTTATATTCATTGCCTTCTATACTTCTATCTTTTGTTTCTCTCTTTCCCTTTGAGTTATCTGGGTGAAGGAGGAAAACTTGGGAGGCTATTATTAAACTCCGCCTAGAGTTGTCTATTCTGGATAGGCTCAGATTTCAAGGTCACCTTTCTAAATTTCGTCCAGTGTGAATTATATAAAGAACAGAGTTTAAGACATCTGAACTTTTAGTCATCATATTTAACAAAGTGCATCTCTTTGTACATTTTAAAATGCATATAATGCTTCTGATGGTTAAAAAGTATCCTAATGATACACATATTCATTGGAAATGCAAATCAAAGAGGAAAAAAATGGCCAGATTAATCCTTGAGAACTCAACTCCAGTATTATATCATGGATAAACCTATATGTCATCTAATGGAGAGAAATAAGGCACATCTAGAAAGTTGAAGAGTTTGGGGAAAGCAGCAGCTGAAGATCTTGAAAAGTAAAAAGAAAGGTTCTAATTTTTAAAGAAAATCTAAAATCTCTCTCTTAAGTTTTAAAAATGTATGCAAGAATGTATAAGCTTCGATCAGCATTTAAGTTTAGAATTCCTTCCTAAAAAATACATAATGTTCATTTTAAAATAGAAATAGGAAGTCTGGGACAGTCAATGAATAGTAAAATACTAAGGGGTTTTTTTGCAAGCTGAAGGTTTTGCCTTAGCCTAATTTCTTGTCACATTGACCTGTGAGACAGTTTACATGCAGCTAAAGTAAATGGTGTAAGCCTGCTGAAGAGGATGGCGTGAGACAATCCATGATGGACAATTATAGAAGAATGTGCCCTCAGAAAGAGTTCCCTGCCACATCTGGCCAATCCACAGGGAAACGGGGACATTTACAGTAAATCTTTGATCCTCACTAGTCATTCTCATAAGCTGTCTCTTCTTCAAGAATGCAAGGAAAGGGATAGGATGTTCTTCAGCCCTCATTAATGAGCAAGAAGCTCATCTAGATGCCACCAGGGATCAGCTATCTTCTCTCCTTCCTGATGCAAAACTGAAGAATTGCCCAGACTCCAGTTGTCACCACAGCTACTTCCCCAGTACTGCAGGTGGACCCAAAGCAAAGCTCCTGTGCCAGAGCCGCTCTTCCAGGCTGAGGGGTGATCTGTCTTCTCTGTCATTTGGGTGGAAGGCTTTGGGTTTTCCCCCTTGTACAGTGTGGGAACAGCTTTACATGTGCAATTTTGCACATACACCTCTCTGCTCGGCCCTGGGAAGCAAACTAAATATTGTTTTCAGCCAGTTGTCTGCACTAAATAAACCCTCTGCTGCCTTTGAAATATGCTCAGAAATTTAAATCAATACTGAGTCTCCACTCCTCGATAAGAGCACGTTTTTATGCAAGCATATTTTTGAGACTCTAGAGGTTGAATCCTTGTCTGCCGGCCAACATCTGGGGTATCATTTTTTAAGGCAAACATTCCAGGTCGTTATGAACTGCGCTAATCTCCCATGTTGAAATTTACATTTCTAAACCAAAGAGGGATCATGATGCATTTGTCCTGTCACATGCTATGGCATTTAACCAGGAGGTTAATTCATTGATTGACTTACCGCCTCTCTTCAGCCTGCTTTGCTACTAATCTTCCGTACAAATGGGGTTAAGGAATATAATTTAGATTTACCAGCATAAACAAAGTGTACAGCCACTCCACTAGGATGTAAAGCTTAGGGAATTCAGGGGATAAGAAGAAAACAGCATAGCTGAAGAAGCAATAACATTAACGGTAAAATCCACATGCTGAAAATGGTGAAAATTAGAAGGAACAAATTGGGGAAAGGAAAGTTTCTGCTTCCAGCAGCCAGGGCTGGGGACAAAGGCAGAGGGGATGGAGAAGAGAGCAATGTCCCTCCCACCTTGTAATCTGTGGCCATGAGCCACCCTGGCTGCAGATCACAGGATCCCCCTTCTTGCGGCGTCTGAAATCGGTGCCCAACAGGTAGGGCTGATGGTTCCCCTGTTCCCCTAAAAGTCCATGGTGCTTTGAAGACCCCCAAAGGACCAAGGTGGCTGTCACTGCTGAGCTGTGTCGTGGCAGCTGCAATGCCATGGATGCAACGGGCAGAAATCTGCTCCAATTGACTTAAAGCACCCAAAATACACAAACTAAAAGAAAGAAAGAAATTAAATAATCTCATTGCTTTGAACACCTTCCAGCAAAAGCCCCCATCTGAGAGGGCTTGCTTCCTGGAAAAAAGCAAAAAAATAGAAATGCTGGGTTTGTTTCTAGCTCAGTTTCTCTGCCCACTTCTCATCCTGCACCGGCGCAGAGCAATCCTGCCCCTGCAGACTCCCGGGGAGCCGTGAAAACCCAGCACCTCTCCACATCAATCCCTTAGTGCTGCTGTTACAGTTTCAGAGCAGATTCTACCCTGAAGGTAGATCATGTCAGTCCGTCTATCAGCCCAGCCGCATGGGAATAACTTCTGATTATTAAAAGTATCATGAGCTCACCAGATTGGAGACCCAGCGGGCTCCAGGGACTCTCTAGCATCAGCCAGCATAAAAGAAAATAGCAACTTTTGTCAAAGTGGCACAGGTTTTGCAATGTGCAGGAAATATTCTTTTACATCCACCGTCAACTTTGTGCTGCTGCCGTTGTCGCTATCAGCCAGCTGTGCCATGCCTCGATGAACCTTGCCTCTCCCATGCCGTGGGACCGGGGCGCTGAACTGAGACCTGCCGATTTCACCACGTGCACTCAAGGCAGTTCTCAGACTTATGGCGCGTTCACTTTTGACCCCCTAAGTGCAATGAAGCTGCGGAGATAAAGCCGAGCAGATTGTCCCACCACTTGTCCAACCACAGGAGGTCTGTGGAGATGGCAATGATGGAGGGCGAGGCCGTGTGTGCTGACATCATTTGTGTTGACTGATGGTTTGACGTGGTTTGGGAGAAAGGCTGTGATCTTGCCGAAACACGTGGCATGAAGGTGTAATATGTGAGGCAATTAGCAGCCTCCATCTCAATTAATGAAAAAGGGTTAGGCAAAGTATTTTTCCCCCTCTGCCTCCATTTTCTTCTCTCTCCCATCCTCTGGTTAAAATGCTTTAATTATGGTAGTCAGGAGATTTTTCCAATAGGTAAATAAGGGGAAAATGAGTAAATCTCAGGTTCACAAACAAAGGAAGAAATTGTTGGGTGAGCAGTTGCAGCTGCCTTTTCAGAGCACGCTGTGTTTGAACAGCAATCTCCTGCTTTCTCTGGCAATGGAAATCATCTCCTCAGTACATGGTGGCAAAGATCGCTATTGAAAAAGGCTTAGCGAGATGCTGACTTCAATCCACTCTCTGCAAAGCATTCAGTCTGTTTTGCAAAAGAAGCGATGAGCGTGCTCTGAATACAAACTGATGAAAGCAAATCCTTGCCAACTCAGACTTTTTGCCAGGTGAGAAGGTGAGAAACCTGCTCTAATTTTAGTGTCTTCAGTCTGGTCATTGTTCTTTAGCCTGGGCAACTTGTCATCAATTGTTTTTTTTTTCTCAGAAACATCAAAATAAAGTTCTTTTTGCCTATCTATACCTTATATTCTAATAGAAGTGCTTTACTCGAATGATAAACTGACAGAACTCTGTCTCAGGCCACAGCCCATGCAGCCCACAAGAACTCAGTTGCCTTTATAGGCATTGAGCCAATGTTAAAAAAAAGAGAGAAAACTGAAAATATTTTAATGGAAACATCCATTTTTAATAAAAATCACATCTTAATTGAAAAAAAGATTATTCAAGCGTTTCTATTTTCAGCTAATCAAAGAATATCTAAGACATCTTTAAAAATGACAGAATTTTGAGAGAATTGTAAAAGGCTGATGTTCACTGCCTTTGTAAATTACTTTTTAAAAAATCTGTAGAAAATTATTATGTAACGAAAGGTTCTTCCCTTTGTTTAAAAAGAAAGTAAGCCAGGGAGTTATCACGGATTGACTATCACAGTCACCTTCCCTGGGTAATGTTTATCCAATATTTGGCTGCTTTTCATTCTTTGTCTGACTTCAGTCTCACAAAACCAAAACACAGAGTTGAGGGACGTTGTTTGGGACTTGGACAAGAAAAATAAATACAAGAGTGTTTTCTGATCTGCTCCAGTTAGAAATGAAGTGGATTGTTCTCTGTTTTTTTATTAGTGTGTCTGGACAATTTTGACTTTTTGGGAAAATACCAAGCCAGAAGTATTCAAAATGTTCCCAAGATACAACAGGGTAATTGAAGTTGAGTTGTCCTATACACTGTTCTCTTGGAGGAGCTGGACTTTTCTGGCTGATTTGTCTTTTCTTGTTTACCGTCACCAGTAAGTGGTAAAGGATGCGTCTGAAATGTGTATAGCAGATCCCAAAGAGCATGTGAATACAAACATTGGGAGTAGGGAGGGTTTAAAGGCGAAAATATCGCAAGTCCCTGGGAAAATGTCACCAGTATATTTGTGACAGATATCTAGAGTTTTCAGAAAAGGTAGATATGTTTTGTGTGCAAATATCACTGAATTCAAACACTGCTGGTGTGGATGCGGCAACACAAAGAATAAATAACACCCCCAGGACAGACTCAAGAGAAGGAACATTAATGGAAGCCTTTCTTTCTTTTCTTAAAGAACTCTTTTCCTATTTTAGAAGGTAAAACCATTGTGGCTTCATCACACAATATGTCCAAGGAAGGCAGAGGTTTTTTAGGTTAGAAAATGTATTTTGTTTACCCTTGTATTCTCAGGGTAAGGATTACCCTAGATCTCAGTTTGTTGCACTTTCTGCTATACAGGCTGGTCTCTTGTGATTTACTGGGGAATATGTTTTCGGAAATAAAAAGCTTTTTCTTCAAACAAACTGTGACATGCTTTCATCCAGCTGACAAAACAAAACAGTGAACATTTTCAGTAGTATGTAGGAGTGGGTTTGGGGGCTTCTGTTTACATGCAAGAATTACTTGAGGCAATGAATCAAATTGCTGGCATCTAGTTTTGTCAGGATCCTACAGTCTCTTTTTCTTTGTATAATAATATTTACTCTCAAAGCACCCCCAATTACAGCCTCAAAATGTCAGTGCAATAGATAAATTTCCCATACAAGTTACAACAAATACTTCCTTTTTTCCCGTACCACGAGGCTGTGGTTTCTGCTTCAGATTCCTTTCCTTAGTTCTCCTCCTACACTCATTTTTCTCCAGTGCAACTTCCATAAAGTTATTCTTCATATCTATCAGCGTGAACAAATGCGCACTCAGAGACAGAAATATTATTAAACAGTTTTTGCAAATCTCAAACCCAGCTTGTTTATTATATTCAAATAAGAACAGATTTTTCCAAATTTTACCATGTCTTGGTAATAACCCATGGTACATTAATAAAATATGTTTTGTTGCTTGCAGTCACTGTATGCTTTCCGGAGGTTGCTCCAGTAACAAAAGCACATCCAGATATGTTCTTTAAGTGAAGTAAAGAAGAAAACCAAGATCAGCCCAGCACAGAGATTTCAGTGGCACTCCTCAATCCGTACAGCTTTGAATCCTGATTGTTCTTGACTCCCCTAGTCCAGCTGAGGAAATGCATTTTGTGCCTTTCTGAAGGTTTCTTGAGAAGAGGTCGATGCAGAACCCACAGAGCTCAGGTTTTGTGGAGCCAAGATGCTGACCTACCCCAAAGCTCTCCTCTACTTGACCCCTGCACTCATCACCCTGCGGTCCCCAGCAGAAGATACCACCGTCTGTGGAGGAACAAGTCCATGCTATTGCTCAGCATCCTTCTCTCCTTGTGCTGGGGACAAGGATGTGGCCCACTTCTCAAGTTACCAGGTCATCGTGCCATAATCGTGCTGCGTGGTTCATGATGTGGGTAACACGTAGTGAATATGGTGGTGTTAGTGCTGCAGTCAGTGAGGCATGTCCCATTGACTTCATTTGGATAGGACTTTCGTTTGAAAAGAAGAAAAATTAATCCAATTTTCTGATTACTGAAAAAAAAAAGATGTTTAACATTAAATGCTAATAAAAATTTACATAAACAAATGTCGTGTTGAGTCCAGGCAAGCTAAGCAAAGTCATTGTGTTGCAACCAAGAAAATATATTCAATTTTATAAATGGTAGAGCCTGTGGTGTTATTATTATGATTGTTATCACTGAAGGAAAGAGGGAACAAAAAGAAGAAAAGATCCTATTTTATTTCTTAATGTTCTAATGAGTCCTGAGTCACAGTTTTCTTCTTCTCAGGTTAGAGCATTAATAAGAGGGTAATTTTCTAGTTGGCTGTGTGTCAGGAATATAATCTTTATCCTACTTTTTAGAACAATTAACACTTATAAGACTATGATTATGTTATGTCCTAATCCACAGTAACTATTGCAGGAATTTCCGGGGACAATATCCTCAAAAACTCACTGTTCTATTTAACTGACTTAGAATGATACAGCCAAGAAATCATATACTCAAAACTCAGGCCATTGTGGTGATAGTCCTTGTCCTGAACAGTAGAAAACCTCAAGTACACTATTCCCACATATTTGCGATTTTGTGATCATCTAAATAAACAATTTCTCAGTAATAAGGACTCAGTCTATAGCACTGTCAGGCATTAAGCAGAATGAGATCAGACATTGAAAGTATTTTTCATTGGAAAAAGAGATCACAATTCAGATTTTAGATCTGAATTTTCCTGTTTTTGAAAAAAAAATTTATATAAAACGGTCGCTTATTGCTCAAGTAATAGCATGGAAATCAGTGGAATTGGTCCTATATTCAACAGGAACCCAAGCTCCTGTTTCTGTGCTTGTTTTCAGATGTAAAATGCCAGCTCTGCGAAGAGGGTAGATCCACAGAAGACTATTTTGAAGAGGGTCTTGACAAGCAATTCAACCATGAATCAGGGCAAAGAGACAGGATATTTCAGACTGATGTCTTGAAATGTCATTTCTTCCAGTCTTTTAATATTTGTACTCTTCCTTTAATTTTTAAATCAAACTGTGAAAATTTTAACCAACATCTGACTTTATTCCTTTTATTCTTCCTGTAAGTCAGGGTTTAGAAATGTATATGGTATGTTATATAGAAACATACATGGAAATGCATATGGTGAGATGATATGTACCAGTACAAAACGAAAAATAAGTATAATGTAATTGATTATGGAAAATGGTGTCAGAAGGGGAGGTGAAGTTGCAACAAAAGGTTGGGATAAATAAAGAAGAGTAGGAGGAACAAAGAAGAGAAGGACAAGAGCACAATGAGCTGTATTATTTTCTTAAGATGTGGGAACATCCCCAAGCCTTGATCTCTAGATGACATAAATCTGTGGATGTACATGGATATCAGCTCAGCAATATCAACATAGAAAACCAAGTATTCCCCTCTCAGACTCTCAGCAAGTCACTCACCAGCTCCACCATCCTTTGGGAAATTGCCTTAAAGGACTGGAAATAGGCCTGTGACAGCAGCAAGGGGTGATAAAAGTTAAGGTTTGAGGTTTCATGGATTTAAGCTCCCTGGCCAGTGCTGAGAAAGCACTTTGCAGGTGTTCATTTTGATAATCTGGGGTGTTGGAAAGTTATTTTAAGAGTCTGAGGAAAATCTAGCCTATCATTTCAGGATGGCATGCTACAGTCACCTTTGCACCCTGGAGAAAATTACCTTGTTGAGAGCCACCACCACAACACAGGGAGTTTTTCCTTAGTGACATCAGCTGGTGTTGGCAAATATCCCGCTCATGCTGAGAGAGGTGAAGAGCTTGCATAATTTGGAGTGAGGCAAAATACAAAGAAGAGACCAGCTGCAGGCTCAGGACCTGTCCTGGGCTGTGTGGCAGACCCTGAGGAGCAGTAAAGTCATTTGATTTGTGTATTTTTTCCACTTTCTCTATCAATGGTGTCCAATGCAACATGATTCTTCACTATGAGGGTGGTGAGGCACTGGAACAGGTTGCCCAGAGAAGTTCTGGATGCCCCATCCCTGGAAGTGTTCAAGGCCAGGTTGGACGGGGCTTTGAGCAACCTGGTCTAGTGGAAGGTGTCCCTGCCCATGGCAGGGGGGTTGGAACTAGATGATCTTTAAAGTCCCTTCAAACACAAACCATTCTATGATTCTATGATGGCAACTGGAATTGTGACAGTGTCTTCCTGTACATTTCATTTCACCTGTACAACTAGTACTCAACCACTATTTTACAAAATTTCTACCTGTTTCCTTCTAAACTATCAGGATCAGCCTCATTCTGCTTCCTTAAACTTAGCAGAAGGAAAGTGAAAAAGTTCTTGGAATAATGAGCCAAAATGATATCATATTTTATAAAGATAGTTCCAGTCCTGCTGTCCACAAAATGATAGCATTATGTAACTGGGCAAGTGCTGGCTTTTTAATAGAAACTGTAATAAATATATTAAATGGAAACACATGGTGCTAAGTGGTTCAAGGCCTGCTCTATTTTCTTGCGTGGGCAGTTCCTCCCTCTTTAGCTCAGCATAGATTTGGTATTTCCTAAGAGCCTCAGGTGTTAGAACAAAAAATGCATTTTTATTTAGATAGTGTTTGTCATGGTAAAAGCATAGAAAGGCACTGTTTTCAGGTCAAAAGTATAAACAGAATCTCTTGTGAAAATAGATGAATGCAAATACTTGACTTTTGAGGAAGGTTACCTGTAGAGTAACCGACTCACCTGCAGCAATAATGAGGCCAATCCATGGACTTGTGTTCACTGTGTAGGCATCCAACGTTTGCCTTGACCCTGGAAGAGGGCTGGAGGTCAGCCAGCCACCCGAGAGCAACACACACCAAACACTCGAAGAAGCCAGCCCACGAAGAACAACACTGCACACACCATACCACTGATGAAAGATTTTATTACAAGTTGCCTGGTAATGAATATTTTCTTTAGAGATCCATCAGCTAAACTTATTTAATGCATGAGAGTCTCAACGTTCTTTTAAAAAGAAGTTCATTTCTAGCCCACATGGCTGGGAAGGCAAACATGAAAATGAAACAGGAAACCCATGGATAATGGGGAAACGTGAGCTTCAGAAAAAGCCCAAATGTTTTACTTTAATTAATCTCACATTTTGTAGGATTGGACTCAAATTTTTCAATATTAGCAGCCGTTCACATGCAATATATAATATTTTTTCTTCTAATTAAACCTGAATTAACAGAAAGTATAGGATTTCTTATGTGACCAAATGTTTTTTAGAGATTTTCTGTTTTCTTGCAGCTACTGTGGTCCAAGAGTGGAGATCCCCAACCTTATCCAGGAGTGCTCAGTAAAACTGACAGCTATCAGAGGTCTGAAGCAGCACCTTTACAGAGTGAGATGTCCTACTGATGCCTTGGCTGAAACACACCTTTTATAAAAGTTAAGATGCTTTCCTGGATTTTCACACACAAACCCAGAGGTGGTGTACCATACTAAAGACTGCTAGGAGCTGAGGATTAGTAAAAGACATTAGCTTTGTACTTGATAATGTCAATAAAATCCAGTATTTTGGATGGATGAATAGAATCAGTCTAGTATCAGCAGTCCCAAGTCAACTTTCAAAGACATTTTTTACTTTGGACCTGTGTCCAGGCCACTTAGAAGCAGCAAAATAATTCACATTTGCTTCATCTAGTTAAAATTCTTGTTGGATTTTCTTCCACAAGCGATGGATTAAACTGGATATCCTATCGATCACTTAGCATAGATATATGGTATGATAAAATGCCCTTAAAAATAAAAGTGCAAGTCTCTCATTAATGGTAATACTACCCTAAAAAAACAAACAGATGCAGAATTTGACTTTTTCTCAGCTGAAAAGGCACAGCATTCAGTAGATGAAAAACAGGATTATGAAAGGACAAAGTTGAATCGATAAATATCAAGATGCAGAACGTACACAGTTGTGGTGGAAGTGCTATCCTTCTTCCCTCTCAGAAGACCGAGAAGCTGGCACGGTGCTTTCAGCTAGGTAGCACACAGAGGTGATTTGCAGACCTATTGCCGTTGCAGTTTGACATCTGAAAAATACTTGTTTGGCATAATAATTATGTATAACTCCTCCCACTAATGACTAGTATGTTGAGGATGAAAGGCACAATTATAACAATGAAAATTATATCGAACAATTCTCAATCACAATTAAGCTAAAAACATGATGGTCTCAAATAACTTGAGGAGAATTCAGAGTTGAATAGAAACAAGACCAAATCTAAATTACTGACCTGGAAAAAGGTGCTTCCTTATAAATGGAAAATTTAAACCTGGCTACAATGCTTATAAAGACAAAAGCAATGACAAATTTCTCCAAATGGTGACATTTCAATAAAAAATTACCCCTTGACTTGAAAGTTTCCCCTTTCTAAAGACAATTTCATAAACAAATGGTCCATTTTTTGTTTTAATACCATAGTTTTTATAGCAATTAGTTACAGTAGCTAGTTAATATAACAGTTTGAAACCAAAAAAAGAACTTCTTACAAACAGTTTAAATGTAGTTTAAATTTAGTAGATGAAATGCCAGAAATAAGCAGAAAGAAACTGATGGAAAACGAACTTCCAGTGTGACTGAAACAAACATTGGCTTCAAATACTTTTAACCAGCAAGGTGACAAATTCAGCGAAACTGTTGGAAAACATTTGGATGCTCATTCTCTCAAACAGACATTTTTGATACTTTAAGAAAGGGAGGGGGGAATTTAGGGGCCGAAAAGATAGCTCAGTATTTAGGGCTGCAGTATGAGGTTTAGTAAAGAAAAGGAACCATTATAATGAACTTGCCATTAAAATTATGCTGTTCATATTGCCGTTAAATGGAGGAAATACTAGATATGTTGGTATAACATGTTCTTTAATCCAGAAGTTTACAATGGGAATTGCTTTTACAAGAGAAGAGCTCCCACACAAAAGGGATTCAATTCAATAATTTTTAATCTACCATTTAAAAAGGGGGAAGGGGAAGCTTTACTTAGCTTTGTCTTTCAGCCCTAATGTGCCGAGACCTTCATCTGTGCTATATCCATGTCAGCTGAGCTATACTGCAAGATCAGAAAATGGGAAGGGGGTTCTATTTGCCATGACTGTATGCACCACCCAAATGGCCAGGGTGCCAAGCCCACGCTGGCATGGACATGCTGCTGAGGTGCAGAAGCTCCGGCAAGAAATTCATTAAAATTTTCCACTAACATCAGGCCAGAGAGAAGGACAGATATTTTTTATTCCCTTGTCTATATTGGCTAACTCAGAGTGTTTTGGATCTTAAAAGAGCCTTTGGTCACAGATACTCGTAGTTTCCACTGTTAAGGCATTTTATATTTCAGTGGTGACATTGCCATAAAACACTTTTTTGACTACTGGAAGTGCTCTGATCTCCATGCTGGCTGTATAATCTATCCCACACACCGGGATGAGGTATGGATAGACTGCGGAGAGGGGAAGGAGGCCATGGGGTGTCTGACCCTTCCCAGAGCATCGCTTGTGCTCTGGCTGCAAGACCAACCACCAGCCCTGCAGAGGGAAAGACCCAGGAAAGGGCATAATACATCTGTCCAGTTACTGCCTGTTTCCATCTCCTTATCCTCCAGCCAATGCTCGACCAGGCAGAGCTGCCTGCCGCGGGCCATGTTCAGGAGAAAGGTTGAAGTGCCCCGCACTTGCCATCAGAAAGTTCTTTTTACTCTCTGTCAGATCTGTTTGCAGCCTGGGTCTACTCCACCCATGGGAAACACAGTTCTATATCCTGCTTGGGACCTCTTGGAAGTCCTCCTCAGCACCCACATGCCTTTGAAAATCTTAGTCACAGACTCAGAGTGAAAAAAAAAAATTTAACAATGGACCTTGAGTTTCCCAATCACAAATATCTGTGGCTTCCTTCTGACGAGCCAGCCTGGGCCAGGGGTTTCTTAATCTCTTCTCACTCCATACAACATCCCCACAAACCTGAAGGGCTTAGACTGCCAAAGGTTACAGACCATTGCTAAGGTAATGGGTACCCGATGCACACAAATCTCATTCTCATAAAGACATTATATTCTTGTTGACTTAAATGATGCTGGGTTAACTCCTGTCAAGGTACTGAGGTGTAAATAACACTCCATCCACTCGCGCTATGTGTAAGTCTTCTGCAAAGCAACCAGAGGCTGGGGCTGGCCACCAGGCACCTTCAGGGAAAAGTTAACGCATCGGGCTTTCTACTGCAATGGGTATGGCATACAGCCTTTGTCAGCCAAGGTAGCCCACTGCCCGCTTTTGATTTCCAGGCTCCTAACAGAGGTGACCCAGACGGGTGCTACGACTCAGGTTCAAGCGCTGAACCGAAAAGGATCCACTTGCAGAGCCAGAGACCCCAGAAGGATCCACTCTGAGCCTGTAAATGCCGTTCATCACGGTTCCCTAAGCACAGAGGCAAGCAGCACGCATGCATTTGGCAGCCACCTTCTGTTTTAGGGAGGGCTTTGTAAGGGAGGTGAGGTCAATTTTTAGCAGATGGTTTTATTTATTTACATCTCAACAGCCCTTTCTCGGTTTTATTTGTATTTATTGCAGGGGTTCTGTTTGTGGTTCAGGGATTGCACCGGAGGTGTGGTGGTGCATTATAATCAGCGCTGACCGTTCTGCTTGTTGAACAAATGACAACTGGCAGCCTTTGCAGCGTTTCCATTTTGTAAGCACTTACTGCTGTGTCTCTCTGTGATGAAACACATGTCAGCTCCCAGCAGTGTAGGACCACCTGGAACACATTAGCATCAGAGTGATTTAACAACCTGATCAGAACTTTTTCAAATGACAAGTGGCATGTGGAGGAAGCAGGACATGGAAACCTCACCCAGCCTTTCCAAGCAAGCGCACTTCCAAGCATTTCCCTGATGTTCAGCACTCCATAACTTCCAGGTTCACTGAGTAGCTGTGTGGGGTACAGTATATCAGAGGCTCTGAAAATTGCCAGGAACTGCAATATTGCTGCCAGAAGAACAATTGTACCTGTTAAATACTACGAGAGCTGAGCCAAAGAGGGGAGCAGCCTCTCACTGGTAGATTCTAGGAGTGGGTTATCCAAAGGAGTCAAGGATCTTGTTCTTCTAAAAAGAGGTCATTTTCTTCCAAAACTTGCAACGACCTTTTGATCAGGATTGTTATGCAAGTGCCTGCCAAGGATAATATGGCTATATGATACCCAAACCCATACTGAAACAGCACTGTGTGACTAAAAAGTCTCAGAAGTTAGGAAATGCCGGCATCAGCCCATGTGTGTGTTTGTGTGGGACACCCTCAGCAGAGGCTGCCTCTACCGCTCCGTGTTAGCACAACACGCGCTGCAGGGCCTTACTCCTTCCCTAGCATTCCTGGCTATGAATAATAGCAATACACAATAGAGAAAGCAATCTGAATCATTCCAAGGATATCCGGAAAGGATGGAAAAGATTGCATAGGAATTAATGTAGCATTTTAAAGACCCTAGAGTACTTTAGCAATACCAGCCCAAAGATCTCTTGTTCTTTCCTTAAAGACTTGAAATAAATTTTGTAGTTTTGGAAAATGACTTTTTGTACAGCTGGACTGGAAAAAGCTCATCAGAAATAGTAATTTTTACTTTGTTTTATTTTTCATGTAAAGAAAAAACATGTTATTTTTCACTAGGAAGGTGGATGATAAGTACAAAGAGATCAAACCTCCTTTCAGCATTACAGTATTATGACTGATAATAACCTTTTCTTGACTGTATGAGAGTTTCCTCATGGCAGTTAAAAAGAGCCCTAGAACAACAAACTTTTCTTTCACTGGTTTTCTTTCATGAGTAGCTGGAAGGGACCACTTGGGTCATCAAGTCCTGTCCCATGTAATGCAAGGTAGATATTAGATATAGATAGATATTCAGTTCAGAAGCGTCCCTTAAACCCCATCCGAGGTGACTTACACCCCCCCAGACTACACCACCTATTCCAGCAACATATTCAGGACCTCAACTCAAAAGTACCCCAGGAAGAGAGAAGGAACGATGTGGGAAATTCCCAGTTACTCTAGTTCCCTGCAAGAGCAACAGTATTGCTGTTGGATAAAATTCCCAAAGGTGTATATAAATTTCCACATATTTTAAGTAAGTTCCTGAGCTTTTCTTTCTTCATTTATTTTTTCCCCTCGATGAGCAATTAGTGATATTCCAGTCTTTTCTCATTTATGCATCTGGAAATGCCTTGTTTATAAAACACCAAGATCCCAAGGCCATATAAAATTTTGATGAGACACGTTCTCCTGGGGTTGAGAAGATTCAACATTTCACCTGAAAGTGCCTCTTCTATTAAAACTAGGCCACTTCAACCTATCGACTCACATGGCCGAGACAGCAACCCACACTTTCTGTTTGGATTGCTGGCTGGTAAGAACAAGTTTCTGCTGTGAGAAATGCCCCTCCAGCAGCAGCCAAGCGCCTTCCCGCTCACCAAGCAACTCCCAGCAGATGTGCTGGATGCACATCTGTTTGTTCAGGACCTGCTGAGCTGTGACCTTCCCCTGGCACGTGGTGGGACCACCGCTGGAGAAACACCTCCTACAGCTGAGACTTTCTGCAAAGCACCAGGTCCCCGCAGACCGAGGGAGCGGGCTTCGTGCCATCCCACCCTCGCACATCGGTAGAAAAGAAAGAAAGGCTTTTTTCACCAAAAGAAATACCCGGAGGAGGCCCAGGTCAGAGCTTTGGAGAGCTTCCTAGGAGCTTCTGTTGTTCTCTCCATGGACTTCAGCACTGCCCCACCTTCTCCTGCTGTCCTTGTGCAGCCACCCCACATACCCCGTGGTGCACATCTGGGGTTTATCTCCAGGAGGGATGTCCATGCTGATGAGAAGCAGTGCAGCAGCACCGTCTCTTACCCAACACGGGACTTGTGCATATGTAAGACCCAGGCTGACAATCACAGAGGAGCACTGTCGCTCCTGCTCCTAGTCCTTGGAAAAACACCCTCTGGTTCTGCCTGCTGAGTTTTACCGACCTGTGCTCAGACGGGGCAGAGGAGGATTTTATTCCTTTCAGTGGATTGCCAGTAGAATTCTTTCCTAAGCAATAATTACAGGGCCAAGAAGATACATCTCCACAAAGCGCATCCCAAAGTGCATAATGTATCAGAGGGCAGAAACAATCTCTGCAGATCCCGGCACTTCACTACTGCTTGTGTCTGTAGGGGTGGCAGATAGAGGAATCTCCTTTTTCCTTGTTTTACTGTGGCTCTAGTACATCTTTTCATTTTTCAGTGCAAAGTCTGCAACGTTATTTTGTGTAGCCTTTATTTTCAGAGTGGAACTTCAAGTGGTTGCAGTTGAAATACTGCCTTGTGATTTTGATTGATTTTTTGTTTAATCCTTAGCCAGTAAGAAATCCTTTGAAGTAGCAGAACTATGCTTCTCTGCAGGTTGATCTGGCCACATAATAATCAGAGACAGATAGCAGCGAATGTACCGGAGCAGAAATCACAGATTTGCTGCTAGGTCCCTGATAGTTCCAGATAGATACTCTGCTTTAGTTTTGCTTGCTTCCCCCTTGCTCCAAAGAGAGGAGTAACCGTGAGAGGACCTCCCTCCATTAAGTCCCCACTAATACTGGCCTCAGACAAAGCAACAAAATCCTTACTACAGGGGCTGCCAACCGGCTGAGTTGGTGTTTGGTCTGTACAGAGCCCTGCTCCAAAGCATTTCCGCAACTCACTATTGTGGGAAACCTTCCTGCTCCAGGCTGGGACCGCCAGAACAAGAACCAGCTCTACAACTACCTGGAAGGAGGTTGTAGCGAGGTGGGGGTTGGTCTCTTCTCCCAAGTAACAGCGATAGGACGAGAGGAAATGGCCTCAGGTTGCACCAAGGGAGGTTTAGACTGGACATGAGGAGAAATTTCTTTACTGAAAGAGTGGTCAGGCCTTGGAACAGGCTGCCCAGGGAAGTGGTGGAGTCACCATCCCTGGAGGTATTTAAAAGACGTGTAGATGAGGCCCTTAGGGACATGGTGTAGTGGGCATGGTGGTGTTGGGTTGACGGTTGGACACGATGATCTTAGAGGTCTTTTCCAACCTTAATAATTCTATGATTCTATGATTCTATGATTTAGGCTAGGGAGGGGATGGTCGAGGTGGAGCCCCTCAGCTCCACTCAGCCCTCGCTGTCCCCAGGTCCCACTTCTCTCCCTGCTGGTGGGGGTGGTGGCTGGCAAGTGTTTAACTGGAGCAGCATGTGCAAATGGAGAGAAAAAAATCAGCTCAAGGTCCATAAGTCTCAGCTGTGGCTGCCTGGCGGCAGCTAACGTAGTTATGATTCAAGATGGGATTGACCGGTGGCGTGCTCTGTATCTGTTGTCTCTCGTAGAGTGCCTTGAAACCCAACCGCCTGTTACACAAGTGCCATAAAGCCTGCAAATGCAAAAGCACGACAAATAGCTGGCGCTTTGAAGAAATGACACCAGCCAAATGGATCTTCCCTTCCCTGAGAAAAACCATGCAGAAAAGGGACTGTTTGGATTAGAGGAGCAGCCTGAAAGTAATGCCTCTTCTCTCATTTCCATCCCTCGCCGAGGAGCGTGGTGCCCCTCGCACGGGAGGAGGCAAGGTGGTTTTGTGCTTCCCTTGCACACTTCATGAAGGCGGAGGGTTCCCACATGCAAACCAGATCACTGCAATGCCGAGGGGGGTGCAGGGCTTCAGCTCCACTGTGCAGGGGTGGGTTTCACCTAATTTTCATGCTGGAACAACTTGAAAACTATCCTTTTCCCAAATATATTCAATAAATCATAAAAACAAGATAGTAGATGCTGGAAATAAGTGTTGCTGCCCCTTACAGTCCTATTCAAATTGACTTTAAGCATGTGAAATGATTTTTAAACTGCAGTGAACATAACTACATGTACATTTTAGGTACCTAAGTTTCCTATTGTGACTCACTCAGAGATGCTTTTCTTGGGTAATATTCTCGGGGCTTGTATCTCAATGTATACATTTTCCATATCCTACACATGGAATAACTTTGAAAGATTGTCATTCAGGGAAAAACTATTTATACTTTAATATTCTTCCTGATGTGTTACAGAGTGCAGAAAAAGACTTTGACGTCAAAACGCGCTGTGAGGTAGCAGCTCCAGGTCCCCATCCAGGCGTCCAGCTTGGCTCTCTTGCAGCCATGTTGGCACCGTCAGGAGTGTTCACATTCACCTTTGGGCTCAGTAATCTTGGGTTTGTATTCAAAGACAGTTTACACTTTATTTAGGGGATATTCATTATATTGAAGATTTCGTCAAGTGGCATCTTGAAGAAAGGCGTGGTGCAAGTATTTGCACCAGCATAACCTGCAAACCCGACCCCCTGTTATTTGTGTTACCTCTGCTCATTAAAACTGGGCTAGCGTGAAAATGCTTTGAGGATAACTAGGAACCAGCTCAGCTTATTCTGGGGACTTGTGTGAGCTGCAGAGCAGAAAATCTGCAGCATGTGTCTAGAAATCAGTCGCTCTGGGGGAAAGTAGGACAAACATGTTAGGAAAACCAGGCCTGAATGGGGCTAAATAAAAATGTGGTATTTCTTCATGGTCAGACTGACAATATGTTATAAAATCCTCTAGTAAATTAAGAGGTTTTTTCTTCTTCAGGACATGGCAGATATCGTAACATCACGTCAATTGGAAAAGTCTCCTAAAAAACTGCATAACATGCTGCTGGAAGCTCCTATATCTATGTTAATATTGCAAAGTACCTATGTTAATATTGTAAAGATGTCACAGAGAAAACTTCGGATGCTGCACTGGCAACTGCTGCTGTTAATCACAGCACTAACGATGCTATCTAAAAGCCTGGAACTCAATATTTGCTGTGCAAATGGAAACCATTTCAGGGTTTTGTGTAATTTATAGATTTCTGGTCTTCTGAAATATTAATACAAATTAATGTAATTTCTCTTTTTTGCCCCATGAGATAGCAGACACTTATTTTTGAAATGCAATGAGGATCTACCTTAACTGTTTATCAGAAAAAGAGGAGAGGGGGTGGCTATAGGGGAGAAGCATGCAAAATTATACTTCCTGAACAATGTGCATGTTTCCAAGCACAGAAAATGATAAAACCCCCCAATATTTTCTTGGTTCTTGGTTGAGAGACAACCAGTTTCTGGCTACCTTCACAAAGCTTTATGAAAAGCTCCAGGTATAAAAATCTCAGGATATTGTTCAAGCTCAAGGTATTATTCTAATCAGTTACATTCCTCATATTCCCCTTTGCCTTGTCCTTTTCAAGCAACGAGCCAAGCAAATACCAGGCTGGTTCCTTGCAGCAGAGGAATTTCTCCCCATGCCTGTAAGCAAGCCCTGCCAACCTCTCTAAGATAGTCCTTCACTCTTCCCACCAGGAGCTACGTGTGGTCTCCTGCCCATCCACAGGCTGGGTTTCCTAAGTAGCCATCTATTTTTCTTCCAGTGCCAGGTTACCTCAAGAGACAAGGAATTTTTAGTGATCTTTTCCTCTCGGGGGGAATATTAATTTAGGCGTAATGCCAAGCCAACGTGGCTCCTTTGCCTCCTGATGTTTGCCAGGCTCGAGGGCAGGCAAGGTGAGCCCGGGTCTGATGGGTGTCGGGGGAAGACACGGTCATTACAATCTTCTGAGTCCCAAGGAAGGGCCTTAGCTACAAGATCATCTTCCTTTCCTTTAGGTTTGATGAGCTGGGTATTTTATTGTCTGGGGCAAATCCTTGATGCAGCATTCTTGAAAGTAAAGAAAACGTGAACAATGAAGAATGCGCAACTCTTCAGAAGAGTGGTCCTAAGAGCAGCAACAGATTTTTAAACACCCACAGCTGAGGGCACTTCAAATTTTAAAGATTTACAGTCTAAAATTTCTTAGATACCTGCCAGGACAACAGTGAAGAGTGAATACTTCTCGCTAGTTGGTTCCCTTTCCAGTTGGAGGACCAAATCACTCTGGCACAAGCCACAGTTTCTCTAAAATAAATCATCTTACCCTCACCCCTGCTAGGGCTGCGCTTGGAGCTTTTCATCTCTCTCTGTCCCAACTTCTTCAGTTCTCCAGCACTTCAGTTCCTGAACTTCACAGTGTTAAAACTCCCAATTTCCTGGCTCTGCCAGCAGCTAACTTCAGCAAATCCTGCCTCCTGCAGTGCTGGACACCTACGGCTTCTGCCTCCTGAGGTTTTATCATACTCATGCTAGTACACTGACGCTAGTCCAAGTGCTTTGAACCTTCTGGCTTCAGAAGCTCAGGATTTTGATTGCTTGCCGAATTGTTCTGTTTCAAATACCGTCCTTAGCTCATGCTGTGCTGCCTTCAGCCCCCCAGCCTTTAATTACACAGCAACCCATACCTACCGGGGTGTTCATTAAGCAATATACACTTCTGTAGCACATACAGAAGAAAGGGGAACTATTGAAAATCAGCTTAATGTAAGTGTATAAATTCAGTACTTCTCAAATACAGTATTACAAAAGCTCAGCCACAGTTAGAAGGACTGGACTGCTCTGCAGCACCACCTGCTGAAATGAAATACACTTTGTAATCCAGTTTCAGAAAGGCACATATTAACTCTTGAATCAGGCCAGACGTCATTGGCTTTGGGTTGGGAACAAACGTTCCAGGATTCACCCCAGGCTGTATGACACAGCACTGTCAAGGACTGACTCATATGCGTCTGTTTGGAAGGTGTTATTTAAATATAGGGGCGGGTTCAGTCTAAGAAAATTTTTGTCATGTTTTAATAATACTACTGAAGCAAAAGATGCTTCAACACGACTCAGTTTGGTAATATCACTGTAAGGCAACACAGAACTTAGCGAATATTGTTTAATGATGTAATAAATACTGACCTGACTGCAACAGTCACAGAAGGATTTTAGAGTGGGGATGAATTGTTCATATGTCATTTTCCCGATATATCATGCTACAGAATAGCTAAATAATGCATTGAAATAATAAACTCATAGAAGTTGGGCTTACATTTGCCAGTCACAATAAGGAAGTGGGATTTTTATTTGGTACCTTCAAAATCCATATTAGTTGCATTGAGGTTGTATTTGGCAGCACGGATCAGAGTGAATTGGAAGGTGTGGGACTACCGCAGTCCTGGTAGGCTCATGCAGGCGAGAGAAGGGTGATCGTAATGCCAATGCCACTACATGAATAGCATCAATGCCATGCTGTGTGTAAATTGTACGTTGGGCATGTTTAGGCCCTTTTGCCTGATTCTCCCAGTGCTCTTTGTGTTACGTTGAGTTACGTAGGAGTTGTGTTGAGTTATATGCGAGCTCTGTTGAGTTATGTGTGAGTTATGTTGAGTTATGTTGAGTTACGTATGAGTTATATTGTGTTATGTTGAGTTATGTATGCATTTGTGTTATGTAGCATGAGAACTGCTTTCCCTCCACCACTCGGTGCGGTTCTGGGGAAATCTCTGATAAATGCTTTTCGCGAGCGGACCTCTCGTAGGCTGCGAGCCAGGGCAGCAGGCTTTACCCACCTGGCTGCAGTCACCATCAGACATGTGCCTCCATTTCCCCCGGGTTTCTTTTGCTACCTCCCGGGTGTCCTTTGTGCTGCAGGGCAGCGGAGCTGGGTCTGGCCATTGCACACCAGCGTATCCAGTTGCAGCTGAATTTCCAGATATGCCCTGCCCTCTTGTGGTATGCTGCTGACCTGATCACGCCTCATTTCTTGCTGGTCCTACACCCCTGGAAAATAAATGCCTGGTGACCCCTCAAAGCTGCGGCTGGAGGGGATGGGGTGGCAATGTGCAAATGCTGCAGGCAGCCGGGTTTTCGCCAGTGCCGTGCTGCACCCAACCTCTCTGCCCCACGCTGCCTCCATCAGCAGCATCACACCCCACCGCCTAAAATCACCAATGTGGTTTCCCACAAACAAAACACAAACTAAAATAAAAGACATATTATACTTTTGCCATCTGTTACACACCCTCTGGACCAGAGTCCTGCCCTTGGATGGGTCCTCCCATCTAGAGCACACAGGGACGGAGGATACCTGAGAAATCTCCTAATGCCAACCCTTTTCTCTTCTTAGCTATAAATGCAGCGTTTAGCCTCTCTTTCAGACTCTAACCCAGTCAAGTAGCTCCTGTTCTTATTTTAGCCCTTCTGCCTCAATAATTGTTCTATTCCCTTTAATATAGTTTGCTCCTTCCCAAGGAAGGAGTCTCTGCTATGAGGAAAGGCTGAGAGAGTTGGGGTTGTTCAGCCTGGAGAAGAGAAGGCTTCGGGGAGACCTTATTGCGGCCTTTCAGTACTTAAAGGGGGGTTATAAGAAAGATGGGGACAGACTTTTTAGCAGGGCCTGTTGCGACAGGACAAGGGGGAATGGTTTTAAACTAAAAGAGGGTAGATTCAGACTAGATATAAGGAAGAAATTTTTTACACTGAGGGTGGTGAGACACTGGCACAGGTTGCCCAGAGAGGTGGTAGATGCCCCATCCCTGGGACCATTCAAGGTCAGGTTGGACGGGGCTCTGAGCAACCTGATCTGGTTGAAGATGTCCCTGCCCATGGCAGGGGGGTTGGACTAGATGACCTTGAAAGGTCCCTTCCAACCCAAACTATTCTATGATTCTATGATTCTATGATTCTAAGCCTAAACGAAGCATTGGGCTCTGTTGTATGAGCTGGGCAGAAGGTGGTGAGGAACCCATATTTCCGCGGATCCCGTCCCCATCTCTCCTGACTCTGAGGTTAAACCTCCCAGTGCAACATGCAACAAAAGCCAACTCTGTGGTGGGCTCAGCTGATACCTTCCAGTCAAGCCAACGTAGTTTCCCCAAGTTATATCATTATTAGGAAATGGCCTCAAGTTGCGCTAGGGGACGCTTAGATTGGATATTAGGAAAAATTTCTTCACCAGAAGAGTTGTCAGGCCTTGGAACAGGCTGCCCAGGGAAGTGGTGGAGTTACGATACCTGGAGGTATTTAACAGACATGTAGATGTGGTGCTTAGGGACATGGTCTAGTGGTGGACTTGGCAGTGTTAGGTTAATGGTTGGACTCGATGATCTTAAAGGTCTTTTCCAACCTAAATTATTCAGTGATTCTATGATTCTAAAAAAAATCCATTTTTTTCTTTCCATCTGACAGCCGTACATCTCTTTCTGCTTATTTCTCTGTCTGATTTCTTCCATTTTTTGGCTACTTTGCTTGATTTTTACTTTCTTCAGTGCAATTTTGCCCAATCGATTTGTCTCATGGCTCCAGGATTTCATTTGACTCAACTGTAGGATTTCTCTTATTCCCCCCCTCCTCCATCCCTTCCTGTAGCTCTTGTATCACAGCCGTTGCCTCCTCACCCTACTGTAGGGCCTCATTGCCCCGGGTCCCCTGCTTTTATCAAAGGACAGCAGTTTTCCTTGCTTTCTATCTCTGATTTCAACATACTAGAGGAGGAGTTACCATGTGTAGACCAAATTAACCACCCTGGTAATTGGAGCCACCCGGGCAGAACAGCACAGAGGGCAACCCTTGGTTTCTTCCAGGCCTGGCATAGCTTGGCTGGAGATATCTGAGTGTATTTCTGCTTTAATGCCTATTTAACGGCAGCGTGACTGTTCCCCGTGTGGGGAGTTGGTAATCGCTTTTCTCATAGAAGACCTGAGAAAGCAACAGTCACTTAAATGAAGTCAATTCAGGCCCAGAGTAATACATATAAAAAAATATACACACGCCGTGTGTCATCACGAAGGTTGAGCTGGGAAGAAAAGCTGGGAATGATCTAGAGTATATTGTGCACTTGTCTGACTTACAGGTGTGTTAAACAAGACTAAAAACCAAGAAAAATAAACACTGAAGTTTTAAACACATTTTTTTTCCCTACAAACTCTTTTTTCAAAATTTCACTGTGGAAGAAGACCTAGCTTGGTTGGCTAAACTGTGAGCAGCCACCGATGAACGACGTCTCACTGCATGTGTGACGCAGACAGCCCCAAATCTTTGGTCTCTGAGAAACCCAACATGTTCAATAATAAGAATGCACTGGATTTAGCTTCATCAAAAGCTAAACCCCAAGTTATTTGCAAGTCATCTGTGGCTTAGGCTTCTGTAGTCTAAAGTAAATAAAGTTTCTGAGGCTGTTCTTCCACTGCAATGCTCTGAGTACCAGCACAACCCTTCCCTTTCCTCATTCCTGTTCATTAGTAGAAAAAGAGATCATTTTGTAAGTGTGCGAGACATACCCAGACTGAGGGAAGAACTGTGAATTATTCTGCCCCCCTTTTGAGAGTAAATGACGGTGCTTGCCCGTGTTTTCCTTGGGGAAGATGTCCTGAGCAGCAGCTTTGCAGTGCCACCGCTGCCATGCAGTAAGTTCTCACCACAGCAACTGCTACTTTCAGTAACTAAACAGCAATTTTTAAAGCTCTTAGAGTTGCATTTTCAGCATTTTTCCTCTAGATCTTCCACACCTGTGACCCATAGCCAAAGAGAGAGTCAGTGGATGGGGAGTCAGGGAACAGGGAGCATTGCAGTGTGGGGGATCCCGCTGCTGGGTTGGGGATTCCAACTGAAGACGAAGGACATGGCTCTTCTGGAGGTATGGAGCCAGGTACCAGCCGCACTTATATTGCCTGGTGGGGCTTGTTTTTCCAGGGATCGCAGATGATGAACCGGTCACATCATGAGCTTGGGACTTCCCACCTCTGCGAGGATCAGAGGAGTCAAAATGCAGTCATCATGATACAGACGTGCACACAAATCTTACCCCCTCTACATCATTGGAGAAAAGTGCATTTGGTGGGTGAGAGCAGAAGGCAGATGGACATTTGGGCAGCCCAGCACCCCCAGTACCCCTCTGGGCACAGCCTGGGGGTGCGAGCAGCCCCTGCCCCTGCCAGCCCAGCCGCGGGAGCACCAACACCTGCTCCAAGGGGCAGCTTTTTCACCGAGCAAAGGGATGCTCAGAAATGATGAGGGTGAGGGACAGAAAGCGTGTCCTTCCTCTGAAATGTGATAAGTTGAGTACTATTTGTGTCTCTTCCAAACTTTATTTTCTGCTAATTGTGGCTTAATACGTACACAGCAGGCCTCTAATTTTCAACGGCAGCTTTCAGCCTGGCAGTCCATTAAGCCCCTGCCACGCTGGCAATCATTTTAAGGGCTTTTCTATTGATTGAGGCAGCGCAGAAAGCCGGCAGAATTTTCACAGAAGCTGTGACTTAAAAGCAGGGGTTCCCAGCAGGACACTGCCGAAATCGGCAGAGGCGAGCATCTCCCCGGCCTCAGCCACTGACGACATCTTTCCCGTGATGCAAGCAGAGAGCTGGTATGGACAGAAGTGGGGATCTAAGCCCTTAGAGCATCTCTGCAAACTGGGATTCCCAGGCCACCGCCTGACAGCGGTTTGGCAGCTGCTCTGAGCTGACTACTTATTAATAACTAGAAGTACTACTGGAATAACATGACCCAACAAATTCCCTCAGTGCAGAGATAAGTGCTGCACGATGGCCTGCACCGGTGCTGGCAAATCCCCGTGGGAGACTGCAGCACACGCAGGACCCTGCGGCAGCTCCCCAGGAGGGACCGCAAGGATGCTGGGGCTGCGATTCTCCATAGGATCCCCAACTCCTGGGCTGCCCTGGAAATTTGATTCCTGTGAGCATCTGAAAGAAGTGGAACTTATCTTTTTTTTTCTTTTTGCACTTGCCTTTTCTTTTTTCAATGTAGAAAAAATGCATCCATGTACACGGGACAAAGTATTGCCCGTGCTGACCACAAGATGGTACTGCAACACAAGCATTTTTGTTAGAAAAAGCTTAGCTGCTCACGAAATGCATCATTAAACATGCCTGCGTTGGGGGTATCTAGCAGGAGTAACTTTTTTGTGACATCGTTGTGCTTTGTCTTTAATAAAAGAGCGTTTGGCTTAGTTGGAAGATGGATTCATTTCTTGGCAGAAAGATATATTCAGAACTGTGAGAATTTCACTCTTTATCTTCAGTTTATTAAGCTGAAGTACACAAGCCTGTGCACTGGACACAACAGATAACAACATATCATTTTCTGTGTAAACCAGTGCCTGTTTTTCTTAGAAGGAGATCCTTTGTTTTTACTGTGCTTCCTCCAGTCAGCCAACATGCTTGGCCCAAACACGCAAGGTCTTACAGAAAACACATTTCACATTCTTCTGCAGCAGCAGCGAGAACATTTGGAAATGATCCTTTCCTCAGTGCCTTTGCTCTCAGGGAAGATGCATCTTTGCCATTTATTCAGCAAAGATACTTTTGTTCAGCAGAGATAAGAGGAAACACAGTATGGGACATACATTTTCTGAGCTCTTTGCAAAGAGCCACTGCTATGCTTTGACAATATGAAAATATATTGTCTTGATAGTAAATCCAATTTCTTAGCAAATTACTGTTCTGGGGATGTAGGTCAGCTCAGTGCTACAGTGAATAATAACACTAATATTGAATTCCTTCACAGCTAGAATTGTCAACAGAAACGTAAAGGGAACTGGAAGAACTTGGGATGAGCTTTATGCTACGTAGAGATTTGCTGTGTGGCGGGAGTGAAGCCACCGAATGGCAGTGGTACATTGTCTGCTCTGTGGCTGAAGAGGAGGGGTCTGACACCCAGCACCATCACATCAGTCAACAACACCAAACGTTATTTTATTTCAGAGTCACCAGATCAATACTATTTTTACAGTCGGGACTAGAGAGCAACATCCTTACCTCCAAGATGTCCTCTTGACAGTTAAGTCATGCCAACAGCATAAGGTTGCAATGCAAAGGTTAACCCAAGAGATCATATTTTGGAGCTCATGAAAGAGATGAAGACATAAAAGCATCCTCATTTACTTTCGGAAGGACCAGAGGCTCCTAACAGATCATCTATAGCTATAGCCCCTTCTCCATGTGTTATTGTGCTACAACATGGTAACACTCAGTGCACCAACGGCTCTCTGTTGAGCTTACCCACACTTGGGCACACATGGTCACCACCGCCCACCTTCCTACAGTGAACCTTTGGCCTTTCTCCTTCCTCTGAGTCAGAACTAGGCAAGACCTCAATCTAGCAGGGTACTGAGTATGATTCAGCCTAAAGCAGAAATTTTGACCATAAAGCATGTTTTGATTTAGATTATATACATAGGCAAAAGGCAGAGAGAATCTCCCCGACCACTGGTGAACTGCACGGGTCTGCTGGCAGAAATTAGAGTTCAGCACCATACCACACCACTAGTGTGGCACAAACTAGTGTGTGTGATTTGTTCACGAAAATAATGCTCACGCTAAAAGATAATGACAGATACATTCATTAGCTTATAGGGCTGGTAAGATAATATCATTAGATCATGGTTGTAGCTGACAACTAAATGGAAATATTTGACCATGGCAGATCAGGTTGGCAGTCTGTATAGAGTTATCCTGATCATACAGTGTTGACTCTGATTCAGAGCACAGCTGGCAGAAATCTTTAGTGTAAATAAATTGTTGACTGTAATTTTTACATTTGCAAACAGCGGCGAATTCATTCTGATCTTCTGATTCATGTTGCCATGATATTTTTTTTTGTACTGGTAAAATAGTCCATTCTCAGTTCTCTAACCATTTTTGGTCTGTAAGCATTTCTGAACTAGAACTAATTCATTCTGGTTGCCTAGAACTTGTTTTGCTTGCCCAAATTACTTGTTTTAAGCTTTCCAAACACCAGACTGAATCATTTTTAAACAGTGCATTACCAGTTGTCAAAGGACCTAGGAATGGACTTCTGTTACAAAAATCTCACGTCATCAACCACATTAACATGTTCAGGACTCATGAAGTTTTCAGCATTAACTCCTTATTTAGGAACACAGGAGGTGAACAACATGTCCCCATGGAGGAGGATGGTGAACAGTTACCTTTAGTATTTGTAAATGTATTTGTGAATCCATCGGTAAGCTGTATTGTGGGGTTGAAAGGGCACATGAAGCCAATTCGAGATGATTCTTCGGGCTTTTGATACCTCCTACCTAGATATCAGCTTCATTTGACCCACTCAACACACATTCAGGGAAGAAACAATCAGTTTAGCCCTTGAAAGGAAATTATCAAAAGGAAGCATTTTCATTTGTTTCTGAAAACAGTCCCTACCTTAGGTAGACTATGCTGGCCAGTTCTACCTGCAGGAAGACTGGAGACTGTAGCTGACAGTGACCCTAAGCAAGTGTGTTTGAAATCAAATATTGCATTATTGCACATTTATATTAAAATTTGGCCGTTTTAGTCAAATAAAAGCTTTCAGACAGTCCAAAGTTTCTCCATAGCTTTCAAAATGTTTTTTTCTCAAGTCTGTATATCTCAACTTTTTTAACTAGATGTAGACAACTTTCCTGAAGAGGGAAGCACATAATGTGCAACTGATTCATTAATTAATATATCTTTTCTATGAGGATGCAAGATACTGTTCATCCTGTCCACTTATGCATTTAATAACAAGATTTCATAATGATTTTAAAATACTTATTTCTTTGCAATGGAGAAGAGTAATTGTGTACGACCAAACAGGAAACTCCATAAAAGCTCTCCATGGCCAGCAATGGACTTTACATCCTAGGAAAATGTGTGAGTGATATGAATAGGTGATACGTATTTGTATTTCTATGGACAAAATATGGAAGAAAATGGATTTGTTATGCTAAACACTGAATGTGGCCTGTTGTTTAGATTTCAGTCATCCATTCTTACCTGGAATACAATTTTTTTTTTTTACAATAATTGTGGCTAGGAAAGTCCACTTATCTTGAAGATATAAATTAGACTTGGAAATCTATGTAAATGCAACTATCCTTTATCTTTGTTTCAGAATTAAGGAAACGTAAAATCCTTAGTGCGAGTGAAGACCATTTGTGAATATGCTGACAAAAAGAAACAAAATTTTAGGTTGAATTCAATTAAAAATTTTAATGACTAAATGACATTGATTGTTTGAAAAAATGAATGAATAACATATATTGAAAATGAGATTATAAGCGTAATTGTAGGAAACTGATGCTAATTCTGTGTTGCAGCATCTTAAAGAAAGTTAAACTTCAACATCCCCATGGAGAGTGTAAGACATCATCTTTGTACTAATGCTTTTCCACTCTACTCTTTTGCCGGGGTAAAAGAAGTTGCAATAAACTGATAAGCAAGATGCTTTACATTCTCACAAGAAAAATGTGGTATAACTGTCGTGAAGTGTGCTGACTGAAGGTGAGAGTCTCAGCTCATCAATCGGCTTCTCTTTGGAATGGGAAAAATGTAAATATCCACGCACAAAAATAGAATTTAAAAAAATAAAAACTCCTTTAAGCACTGTATTTGTGGCACTAAATTTACATATTATGTCCTCTTCCATAAAAAAGCATCATCAAAAAGAACTTGTGCCAGTTTTGTATTAAAAGGCTTATAGAAATCTCTTAAAATTGCCTTCGTTGTTGGTAGCATAGGTCCCAGACTTCTGTCTTCAGGTCGCCTAGTGTTTGATGCAGGACTCTTTGTAATCAGAGCTTCTTGTTTCTCACTTAGAGGTCCTGTGGAAAAGTGGAATATTATCTTAAAATATTTCACCAAAAATGCCCGTGCTAAAGAAGACAAATGACTAACTCAGAAGGTTTGCCAAGGGAAGACAAATGGAATTTGTGTTAGCAGCGATGATGTTTCACAATATTGAATACAGGTTTAGATTAGTATAATAAATCACTGTTAGTAAATATTGAAATAATATGTTTTCCTTCCACATTAATTAATCATCTCTACAACAAGCAGCATAAATAATTTCTGGAGGAAAAAAATTATTTTCAGAAAACAACTATGACATTGAATACAAGTTCCTGTCCATTCTGGAGTTGCAATTATTTTATACTGTTATTTCATTTTATGATGTGAGTCGTTTAATGCCTGGTAGAAACTCCACAAGCCTCACTCATGTAAGCCCTTTTTTTGTTTGTTTTTGAGGTTGTCAGTGGGATCAAACTGGTATACAGGTACAGCGATGCCCCTATTCCAGGAATAAATGTAAGCCCTTGACAATGTACTTCAGCGAGATAAAAACCCACAGACTTTTCCAGCATAAATCATATTCAGGAAGAAGATGCCAAGCTCTTCATCTGTTCAATCTGCTACATTCAAACTTTCTCATCATCTAGACCAGTGTTTGGACCAGCCAGACTATTTTGCAGCCACATTTTCATCCTCTTGCTACTCTCAAATCAACATTGGGCAACATTTTGTCTGCCAGTGTTTCTCTGAGGATTAGCAACAGATGTCTCAATCAACACAGCAAAAACACGATTCCCCCCCATCTCCCTGGCTAGAAACGCAACCTTTCATCATCCTCAGATTTAGATTCTGGATTGGCACACCACGGTAGCACTTCAATTTGTTTAAATTGCGTGGGATAGCTCTTGCACCTATGTAAGCCTGTGACAAACAAGCCCTGACTGCCTTCAGAAGCAGGACTGGCTTCCGTATGGTAAGATATATCCCTACATTCTGAATGGTTTTGATTTTTTTTCTTGATATAGTCTTATTAAGATCTTCTAACACCAGCCTTTCTATGGGAATTTGGGAATTTTAATTTTGCTTGACTCCAGGCAAGCAGATTAATGCATCCTTCAAGACAGATTCCCATGCTTCTGTTTTGTCTCTTAATAAAGCAAAAATGACCTAGAGGAAGGATAATAATGATTTTTTGCACTTATCTCAAAACAGCCAGAAGACACCTACCCAGATCCAGAAACTGGAACACCATATGCATGGTGTATTTCACACTTGATGCATGGTCCTCCAAGCGAAGAACGAGTATCTGATCTTTGTCAAAAACTGTTAGCCAGTCCAAAAGATACACAACATAGAGCCCAACCTGTAACCTTACCTGTAAGCACAAAAAACCCAAAACAAATAAAAATTAATTCATCTTACAACCTTCTAGCAGTAACAAACCAACACGCACCTCTGTCTTCTGAGCAAAAATCCCAAATATGTGCCTTTGAGGAACTATGAGAAGACGCTATCTGAACATTTTTTAATCTTCCTCTTGTTTTCAGTGCAGCTTAAGGAAATCTTCGCAAATGGCCCTTCTACTGATTAGAGATGTCATTTTACTAAGGGCTCGGCACCATGTTCCTCCGTGCTTGGGACGACCCAGCCTTCACGGAGACACTGAGGGCTTTCAGCCCCTGGACGAACAGCAGTGGAAGGGAAGACACTAAGTCCTGCTTCAGGCCCTTAGGCTGCTTATTTCACTTTGATTATCGGCTGCACCAAATCATGCTGCCATGAGTAGTACAAATAGTCCGATTCGGTGTCAGGAATTAGATTTGGGTATATTTGCTTTATCTTCTGATTGCAATCATTAGATTTAGATCTAAGCTGCAGTAGCAGTGGCTGCTAGACAGCGTTAATGGGGCATCGTCTGAGTATGCAATGAGAGTGCCAGACTATGTTAGACCAGAGACGTGAAAAGGCAGTTTTTCAGCTTGTCCTGACCTAATCTCTGTTTGTCTTCCCTCCTCAATTTTACATAACAAGTTGAAACACAAAAAGAGTAGTCTGGTGTTCTTAAAAGTCCAACCTCCAACTGTGCTTAGAAATATTTTTCTAAATCCCTTCAGGCTCAGAAGAGGGAAACATGAATCCCAAGTCATAAACATCTTTCATAAAAGAGACTTAACATCTTCAAGTCGCATTACCGCAGAACCAATGAAGTCAGATAACAATAGACTCTTTTGCTTCTTACACGGACTTGTGTGACCTACACTGATACCTAAATTCCAGTAAAATAAGCCACATTTTGAATTATTGCTAAGTCATTATTATCATCATGTACGATTTTGGTGTGTGGTTTTGGCTGCTTATAACATTAAGCCTCCATGTTCAGCAGACTTTACACATGTGCTACACATCACAGGGCATCAGTAGAGTTTCCCAACCCATTCTCCTCTCCATAATATCCACATCTGGACTTTGGTTTGATGGCCCTGGTTCGGCATGCCTTTCTCCAGGGCATCACTGACTCTAAGTGAGGATAAGCTACCAAATGCCTCTTTCTTTACAGGTTAGTGTCTATCAGCAGTGACGAGGTCTATGACACCTCCCTTGTTTCAGGAATATATTAACAAATAGCAAAACAAAATTCTTCTGGTGCAGTCGCACAATTAGCAATCTAATGAGCTCACTGGGGAAAATAATCCCTACTTTTTCAATATATAGCAAACCATGCACATAACAGACTTTAGCAACTTGGCTGAAGAAGCAGCTAAAAAAGCCCATTGAGGAGCACAGTTAGCATTTGTGGTTTATTACAAACACCTGCTTGTGGCTCTCTGGAAAGAGGCCTCCTCTGTTCATTTTCAAAAGTATCTTCTTCAGAAGGCTGCCTAAGACAACAAATGAAGATTGGTTCTGCACCCTGAGGACGAAGATAAGAGGAAAATCTTTCCTTCTGGTTCTCTCTCTGCCTTTTTCTCCCCACACTGGAAGAAATGCATTTGTGCAAGCAGATAGCTAAAAAATACTGTGATACTGCCCGGCAGCAGCTTGTGTCTGTGGAGGTCCTGGAGGCTATCATCAAAGACTAGCAGCTCCAGTCTACCCACCAAGGTAAGTAAGAGGAATGTCCACCAGCAGCAGACATTAAGTGCTGTGGGGCTCAAGCCTGTGCAATACACTCTTTTATGGTTATTTTTTCAAGTGGAGGAGGCAATAACTTCACCCCGGAGGCAAAGGAGGGAAGTAATCCCTCTGAGTCCTTTACAGCCTGAGCAAATAAAATAGGATTGAATGGCAAACTGGCCAGATGTGATACTTCAAGTCCATCTCTTCCATATTATTCTCCCCCCTCAAGCAAAATTTGAAGTCAGTTCTACACTAAAAATGTGAAATTTGGAGTACTGAGCCTGTAAGACTTATCCATTCCCCTGCCAGCAGTTTCTGTATTTCCTTTTATCATTTTCTGATGCGCACAATTTTAAAAAACAGAAAGGTTTTATCTAGTTACTGGTAGCCTTTTCTTGTGAAAGAATACATAATTTATTCTGATTTTGAGGCAATTTCGTACCACAAAGATCCTTGCCAGAGCTACTTTTTGGAGAGATCTGCAAAAAGCTTACACATTAAACTGTAATCTTCACTAAATGTGCTCTCCATACGCTTGCACAATAGAAAGACTGTATTATTACTGTTGGCATTCATCAGGGAACAGACTGGGGAGACAGCTGAGCCAGTACATCAGCTTCTACATGCTTACATATATATTTATGTCATCCGCTTCAGAAATGAAAAAGGAGAAAGTTTTATTTCTTGATGCTTATTTGCACAGCATTTTGGTATTTGAATAACCTTGAGACAACGTAGCATTAAACAAGCAAGGAATAAAATGTTCTTGGAAATACGTACGGGCATGGCATTGTTCAGGGTGTTGTTGTAGACACAGGCTCTCAGTGAGTAATCCAGCATGCAATTTTCAAACAGCTGCAGCGATTCTGCCACTTTTTCGTGAAAATCTTCCGCAGATTTATTAGCACTTGCAAAGTACAGATAATCGGAGTACAATCTGCAAATGAGATATGTGTAAGTAAATGGCAGAGGAAATGAAAGAAGATTTATTTACATGACAATGGCAATCAGTTACATGAATCGAGGGAAAGGGTACCTGTGTGTAACGTTGCCCCACCGACAGCCTCTTCAGCCAGTGACACATTTTCTATTCATTTTGATGGGGTTTGCTCAGAGTAACATCCACTCCAGGGAGTTGCTAAACATTATCCCTGCTTTCAAGGTCAGCATCCCTTGAGAACCTGACCCTAGTAACTGTGCGAGCCAATATCTTCTCCTGAAGGCAAATTTTTCAAATGTATATACTTTACATTTGTGTTATCTATGAACAGTAGAACTGGTCTCAGGTGACATTGGTACCCCTCTATATTTGGTGCTCCACACTGCCACGGATAGAAACAGTCCTCATCTCAAAAGCTTAAAACTGATTTCAAAACCAACAGAGGAATGAGATGGGTTAGAAAGAGCGATTTTTATATGATTACCAAGCCGGCTACCATCAAGAGTAGGAAAGAGTCCAGATTTCCTAGTTTTTTGAAGAAAGCTCCACCTCCAATCCTATATTGACCTTCCATCAAAAACTTCCAATTTACAGCATTCCACCTCTTGGGGTTTTTTTAAGCTGAAATACTACAGCTAGGTGAATGACACCTACAAGTCCATGGGGCTGGATGGGATCCACCCGAGGGTACTGAGGGAGCTGGTGGAGGAGCTTGCCAAGCCGCTCTCCATCATTTACCAGCAGTCCTGGTTAATTGAGGAGGTCCCAGACGACTGGAGGCTCGCCAATGTGATGCCCATCTACAAGAAGGGCCGGAAGGAGGATCCGGGGAACTACAGGCCGGTCAGCCTGACCTCGGTGCCGGGGAAGATTATGGAGCAGTTCGTTTTGAGGGCGCTCACGAGCCGTGTCCGGGACAACCAGGGGATCAGGCCCAGCCAGCACGGGTTCATGGAAGGCAGTTCCTCCTTGACCAACCTGATCTCCTTCTATGACCAGGTGACCCACCTAGTGGATGAGGGACAGGCTGTGGATGGGGTCTACCTGGACTTCAGTAAAGCCTTTGACACTGTCTCCCACAGCATTCTCCTAGAGAAGCTGGCGGCTCACGGCCTAGACAGGTGCACTCTTCGCTGGGTAAAAAACTGGCTGGACGGCCGAGCCCAGAGAGTTGTGGTCAACGGAGTTAAATCCAGTTGGCGGCCGGTCACGAGCGGTGTTCCCCAGGGCTCAGTACTGGGGCCGGTCCTGTTCAATATCTTTATCAACGATCTGGATGAGGGGATCGAGTGCTCCCTCAGTGAGTTTGCAGATGACACCAAGCTGGGCGGGAGTGTTGATCTGCTGGAGGGTGGGAAGGCTCTGCAGAGGGACCTGGACAGGCTGGATCGATGGGCTGAGGCCAATGTATGAGGTTCAACAAGGCCAAGTGCCGGGTCCTGCACTTCAGCCACAACAACCCCAGGCAACGCTAAAGGCTGGGGGCAGAGTGGCTGGAAAGCTGCCCAGAGGAAAAGGACCTGGGGGTGCTGGTTGACAGCCGGCTGAACATGAGCCGGCAGTGTGCCCAGGTGGCCAAGAAGGCCAACGGCATCCTGGCCTGTGTCAGCAATAGTGTGGCTAGCAGGAGCAGGGAGGTGATCGTGCCCCTGTACTCGGCACTGGTGAGGCCGCACCTCGAATCCTGTGTTCAGTTTTGGGCCCCTCACTACAAGAAGGACATGGAGGTGCTGGAGCGTGTCCAGAGGAGGGCAACGAAGCTGGTGAAGGGCCTGGAGCACAAGTCTGATGGGGAGCGGCTGAGGGACCTGGGGTTGTTTAGCCTGGAGAAGAGGAGGCTGAGGGGAGACCTCATCGCGCTCTACAACTACCTGGAAGGAGGTTGTAGCGAGGTGGGGGTTGGTCTCTTCTCCCAAGTAACAAGCGATAGGATGAGAGGAAATGGCCTCAAGTTGCGCCAGGGGAGGTTTAGGCTGGACATTAGGAGAAATTTCTTTACTGAAAGAGCGGTCAGGCCTTGGAACAGGCTGCCCAGGGAAGTGGTGGAGTCATCATCCCTGGAAGTATTTAAAAGACATGCAGATGTGGTGCTTAGGGACATGGCTTAGTGGTCATGGTGGTGTTGGGTTGACGGTTGGACTCGATGATCTTAGAGGTCTTTTCCAACCTTAATGATTCTATGATTCTATGGTTCCCATTTGTGCTGCAGTCTGTAGTGCTGCGTTCCCCAAGCAGTCCCACCTCCACTTTGAGGACAGCAGGACATGGGCCCCTGCATGTTTGCAGCTTGCAAGGCAAGCAGAGCCCCTGCATCAGCTGCTGCTGTGAGCAAGAGCCACCAGCAACAGGAATTTCTCTAGGTTACAGCAGAGGAGTAGCCCTTCATTGCACATTTTTAGCACAAGTTTTACAATTGCTTAATAACACTTTAAAAATTTTATCTAAATTCAAATCCCTTTGGGGGGGTGGTGGTGGGGAAACAACCCAAAACCTACAGGCAATAAAATATCTACTTTAGCATTAATCCCTGAAACATTGATTACACTTTTCCAAGATAAACATGGTTCGAAGAGACAAAGGAAATGCTCTAACATGGCATAAATATTAGATTGTGAATAATCCACTGAACATGATATTTTAATTTTCTTTTGTATTTAGAAACCAGAACCCCAGCCATACTACAGGATTTTGGAGACAGCTTTGTAACACTGGAGGAGTCACTTCCCCGAGTGTGTTTGCAGCACAAATATTACGCCTCCATAGCACCCACCTCTCAACACAACTCCAGAAATCCTAGATATCTTTCAGCCTCTTTCAAAAAAGACAGGCTTCTAAAAAATGACCTAAAAAACCCGATTTATTTAGGTCTCATTTTATTGCTGCAGTAATCTTTTGTATTGCACTTTATTTATTTTTTAACTTCCCTAGATTTCCATAGGTACTTAAAAATTCATCATTTAATTTAGAAAGTTTAGGCCTTAATCCAGCAAAGCACTTAAGCACAGGAATAGCCCCTCTGCACTCATTATTTATGTTAGTGTTTTGCGAGAACAGGATTTTAATTCCCATATGAAACAATGAAGACTCTCTGTTCATTTAAAAAGGAAGAAAAGGGTGTTGCAGGATGCTTTTAACTCAATTTTTACATACTTTTTAGAAGAAAAATCACAGAAAACTGTGAAGAAGATGAGGCAGAGGCACCCAGTACTATCTGTAGGAGTCACCAACTAAGACAGACAAACACTCTGATTTTTGTCCAGCTCTTCCCAGTCTGGTAAACGCAGTTGAGACAGTTTTCTTTAAATGAAAAAAACTCCATCTCAGAGCAGAGGGAGGGTACCGTGCTTGGACCAGATGGGTTGGGCAGCCTATTTCAAAGTGATGCCCACCAATGCTTGAGGACCACAACCATGCCACCACGTGTGTCTTCTCCCTCTGCAATGGCAGACCTTGGCTCCCTCACACTCTACCCACAAAAGAACCACCATACCAGCGCAAGGTACGAGCTGGGGAGAAGCTAGGCGACAAAGCCAGCTGACTTCAACTAAATTAGGCACGCAGCAATATCTCCTGCTTGCAGAAAAGTGTCTTCATCAACAAGCCTCAGGCTTGCCCAGCTTGTCCCACGGATGGCAGGACCAACTGCTCCTGGCAGAGCAGGTAAAAAGCTTCTTGCTGGGGGAAATCAGCCAGCAGGCCTGGCTGCAATTTTATTTAAAAAGGTTTAATATGTCTGCTTAGTATTTCTAATCGTCCATTAAAATAAATGCATCATTTCAAAGACTTGCTGACATCTTATGGAAAACTACGTTCTCGAGGACAAGTTCTATCTCCGCAAGGCAGCCGAGATTTTTCTATATTTCTTTCCATCTGTTTTTAATTCTAGGGACATCTGCCTGGAAATAAAACCTTTGCTGATTAGGATTTCAGCTGTTCCAGCTACTTGAAGTCATTACCCTCAACCACCATCCATTACAATGAAATAATGACGCCATTGACACCCACCATCACAAACCTTGATGTCCTCCAAATATCCCCTGTTGGGGGATAGACTAGACCCTGTGCAGGTTAGACCAGACCCTGTCCCAGACCCTGTGCAGCACCCACGTCCTCCTGGCTACCGCGAGGCAACTGCCCCGTTGCCCTGCATCGCCCATGGAGCTGCCCAGGTTGCCCCTTCTGCCACCGCTGCTTTTGCTCCTGCAGTTCCGATGAGCTATCAGCAACAAAGGCATAGGGAATTGTAAACAAAAAGAAACCAATTTATCATAAATATAGCAAGGGAGATGAAGCTGAGATTCACCCTTATTAAAGCTGGCAAAAACCTACACCCACATTACAGAGAGTGGTTAAAGCAATCAGGGGATTTGTTGGTAACTTACATGAGGAAGCCACTTCAGCCAGCTCTCTCGCATAAAATTACCATCTGTTAAATCCTGAGGTCAGGAGATGCTGTTCAAAGTTGAGAACTGTATTTGCTGACATAGGAGATGGGAAGCACAGCTCTCCTCTTACCAGTAGGCATGGTGAGAAGGGGAAGCTCGTCAAGGAGCACCCGTCCCTTCCCGCTGCCGGGCAGCGGGGTACGGGCTGCCTGCGCAGGCGCCCGTGCCTGCCCTTCTCCCAGTGCCCCAGCTCTCACCAGAGCCTGGTCCCCATCATCATCGGCATCCCCTTCTCTTCGCTGGCTGTTTCTGGGGCTTTGCCCTTGAGCACTGAACTAGCCCTAAGTATCTTGAATATCCCTAGGGAGCTACAGAGAGAAGCAATTCACACCCCCTCGGTCTGATCTTTTTGGACTCTGCCTCCACCCCCTCCACCCTCCTCATTACCCTCATCATTATCATTCTCCTCCAGAGGACACAGTGGAAAGAAATGCCCTAGAAATCTGGAGGAAGAGCGGGGAGAAAAAGTGAAATGCAAGTGAAAAGAAGGACGTTCATGGCCAACACAATGGAGAACCATTCAAGAACAGCCCACACCTCTGCAAAAGTACAGTCCTTCCACTGCAGACAAAGTCAGGAAGACCAAGGATGAACTCCTAAGCAGTTGGTAGCTTTAGTGCAAGCTAAAATTGTCTAGGGAAGCTTTATATGAGTGTAGCACCAAGCATTTTTAAGATTAAAAGAAGTTTGTATCATTTGCTGACTCTGGAGCTATTTGCAATCTTTTAATCATTTTGAACAGTACGTCCCTTGAAGACATAAACCTTATTATTTAACATGAATCGAAGCACTTCACAGGACCACTTATGCCAAGCCATGTAAATGCAGCGCCATACTCAGTCTAGTGAGCCCTGCTGAGAACCAGGGCATATTAGCTCAGTAATGGAGTTACATTGCATTTGGCAACATATAAATTATTTTTTTCAGAGTAGCTCAGGTGTCCATGCATGGTACTCACTGTGGCATTTACACTCACATGCCCCTTTTTAATACTCTATCACAATTACATATGCCAAAATACACAGAACAAAACCCTTTGGCAGCTCTCATCATATACCAAGTAACTCTCTCAAATACCATGTGAACACTTATTTGCATCCAAGAGAGCAAGAGTGAATATAATTATTACAGTAAGAAAATTTTCTTGCGTACTTCAGCAACGTGATCCTTGCTCACCTTTCAACGGGGTCTCTCAGCATGATGATAAGTTTGGCGTTCGGTTGGAAGGCATGGATAAAATCCTGGATTAGGAAGGGAGGCTCTCCTTCAGTACTGTTGTCATAAAAGAAAATCCAAGCGTTGTTGTCCCACATCGTCGAGGCACTGGCCTCCCCTAAAAATTAAAAGCATCTCTACTAGTAACTCATTTCATTCCTTGAATTGGAGTGGAAATCGGATGAATTTTAAACTGGTGTAGACTGTTTAAAATTGACTCAATTAATTTCAACATACCTTGGTTCTTGCAAATTGATCTGGCTAATGCTCCCCCGAGCCAGAGCAATCACACTGCCTCGTACCTTTGTGAACGTAGTGATGGTTGAGGCAGGTTTTATGTAATTCCACCTGAAATATTACTGTCCACTAAGCACACTGCTTCCTGTTAGTGGTTAAGACATGCAAATATATTTGATCTGGGCTGGAACAGCCTGCTCAGAATTTTGGCCCACCCTCCAGCTCCTCGCTGCCGAAGACCTGCCGTGCTCTCCGTAGCACCCCAAGGGTTGGTTTTAATGCTCCTGATTTCAGAGAAGTAAGTTGCTAACAAATTGTACAATTTGACACAAACTAAAGAAAAAAAGTGGAAAGCACCACTCCAGCGGGTAAACAGTGTTTAGAACATAAACAGGAGGGTCGGTGAGCACATGAGAAATATTAAAAAAAAAATGCACCAACGAGCTGAATTGTGTCACTGCTGTTTGAAATATCCCTTTCTGAGAATTAGCCATTATCAGAGCTTTTTTATATAACTACAATTATTCACGTAGATTAAGTCAAATATAAGTATTTACTAAATATTAGACAAAATAAAAAGTCTATAGAATAAATAACACATTTGGTTAAATGCCAGATTCTGATATCCTTAGTTTCTGAAGATGCTTACTCTGAAAGTAATGATTCAGGGAGAAAGACAATCAGTAACGTCTCTGCCAGAACAAGGTATATGATGCTTCAGCTGCTAAATAAATGATCTGATACAATGTTTTGAATTGTTTAATCTTCCCTGTCTTTTTACATAATACTGGCATATATGTGGCACACCACCGTTTAATAAAACATATACAGAAGCTTTTTGGAAACCTCCACTCCTTGACAGTCTAATGAGAGCTAATTCTTGTTAATGAGGTTTTTTGAATCAAAAGGAATGAGATGCAAAAATAATAATGTTGTAGGTTTATAGACTTGCACGTGATTTCCCTTTTTTTTTTTCTCTTCTCTCCTGGGAAAGTCCAATAAACATTTTAAAAGATGGCCAAAACACAACATGAAATAGGTACTGGCTCCAAACTCCAGCTTAACATAATGTGATTCATTAATAAAGTCTGGGAGTTGTTAGAAAACACATTAATCTTCTGTCATGTTCATTTTGCCTCTTTTCAAAAGGAGGAGATCAGGTCCATTGGTTAAAGCAGGGTGTCCACAACAGCTCTGCTTTTCTGTTCTAAATTAATTAGCCAAAGTACTGACTAATCATCGGTGGGCTATGACTTGTCAATTAAAACTCAATTAGCCCAGCTCCCACGCTGGGTGAAGCAGAAACACAAAAGACTAACTATAGGACAAGAGCTGAGATAGCCATAGCATAAAAGCATCATGCAGCTATTTCTGTGCTATCAGAAGTTGGTATCATGCAAATGGGTACGAGCACTTGCATACGCGGATTTACAGAATAGTGCACTCCAGGGATGAGAGCGTCCTTGGAAAGTCACCGCTACATCTCCGTGACAGGAATGGCTAGGCTTAAACTGCTCCCTCAGAAATGTTTGCCTAAATCATGCCAAAGATTAAAGCCTATGACCTCATCAAGCCACCTATTCCCCTCTAGAACAGCTTTTATGATCTTCCTTCATACTTCTCTGCTCTGTAGACCTCCGATCATACTTGACGCTCTATTGGATTTATTTCAATTAGCTCATATATAGTGACCAAACCTAAGAACATCTGCTTACACGTGTTTTTGTAACTAAATAAAATCAGTGCATTTACACATAAATGGCCAGATTCTCTTAACATCACAGACCAGAACACTCCACAGAAATTGCTTCAGCTGGATGAGCTGCCACCACCAAAACTCTGCAGGCAGCGCTCGAGCAAGGGAAGATCACAGGCACGCGACCAAATCATGCTAAACCATTACAGGGACTCAAGGTGCTGCTCTAATGCAGTTGGTCCAGGATAGCCTGGGTTCAAGAAGGCAAATCTTCCCAAACCCAGTCAAGAACTAAGTGGGAGGGGTGGGAAATTAAAAAAAAAAAATCATTCTGGTCTCTGCTGACTCTTACAATTTTAATTTTCTGAAGCAGCCAAAAATACTCCTGACAATTTGACAGTGTTCCTTTCCATTTTATAATACAGATTTAATATCTGCAAAGAGAGCAAGCCATACTAAACATGAGATAAATTAACCACTGCTATAGTAATTATGTCAAATTACTGCAGTGCAACTAAAAATACATTAGTTTTCTTATGGACTTAAAGAATATATGAATTACTAAACTGCCTAAAGAATAGATGTATAACCTCTTCATTCAGTCATTAATGGATTAAAATCATACCGTGTTTTCACAAGACATTCCTCTGAATTTATCCTATTAATGATCACAAATAAACAAGTCCTGCTCAGAATGCCTCAGGCTAGATCTTTGGTTCATCTCTAAGCAGATGTTGGTTTTTTTGGGAAAATGCAATTATTACCCGCCAAGTATAACATCCAAAGAAGCTTAACTTTTCAAAATAATGTAACATGATGAGCTACTGAAATGTTTATAGCTTAATTCGATTTTTCTTTCTAGTCATCTGAAATAAGAAAATGGCGGATTCAAAGCAAACCTGATATTCATACAGATTCATTTTAGACTAGCTAGCTTTGTTTTGTTTTTTACCAAGGTCATAAAAGACTGACTTAATGAGTATAATCATTCAGGACTTTTCCTGTAAACTTAATAAGAAAAGCGAACAGAACCTTAATGAAACAAGAAATGAGACTACAGGAAAGAGAAACACAAAGTGAACTCTAGAAAAAAGCTGTAACGGGAGGTAAGTAATCAAAGATATACGTTGCCAATTAGATTAGTGAATTTAATTAGTATGAGCACTTCACTCATGAAAGGACAGGAGATGTTTTTGTAAGTAGGAGGAAAATCCACAGATGTCCTTGATGGCAACATTTCTTAAGACCCCATCTTGCAAATTTTGCTCAATGTTGAATAAAGCGAATAATAGACTTAAATGGAGGCTGAGAAAGTATTGAACAAATGCGACTATAGCTAAGTCTCTGGTTTCGTCATCATCTCATCAAGCCAACAACAGGTTAAATTTGTTCAGTTAGAATGAGACAAAAAAAAAAAAGATTCTGAGGGTATTCCCTCTGAGGGCAGGCAGCAAAAATCTTGTCTCTAATTTCCATAGACTAATGACTTCAGGCCTACTTGAGAAGTTTCTTTTCAACAGGGAACTGTCTCTTGCACAACTAGTATTTTCATGGAATGTGTCTGGTTTCCCTGGGAAAACTTGAGGTGACAGAGTAAGACTGGTAAAACTCTCTTCCCCTCAGTTTTCTGGTTTTAGCAGACAGCAAAAGCAGAATTTAGAAATTTCTGCTGACGTTCCTCGTGGGCACTGTAAACCAATGGACCACTGTAAACCACATGGACCACAGTGGATGAGCACGGTGAATCGACCACTGTGTGTCATGGAAGGCAATCCAGGGATCCCTCCTGAGAGCCCAGTCCTAACCATGGACTTCCATCAGATACAACACAACAGCATTTCTAAACCATTTTTAATGTTAGTCAGGTAATTTAATATCAACTGAAACTGTAAGATTATCTTCAAATAGTACCCTCTACCGTGCCTCTAGGTTCCACACCTGAAAAAAAATACTGCACAAGATAGCTTCAACTTGACTCTGTACATTCCTGCCCTTGAAACTTGCATCATCTAAGCTGTTAACAAAGTCGCTCAGGGGTTTAATCATTTTTATTTCAGTCCACCATAGGCTACATAGGAACGATAACACCAAAAATGGTGGTCCTTCTTCCTACATGTATCTTATGTTGGAGCTTGAGATGAGCTGCTTGGAGCTGTGTTGCTATCATGGAAACCGTCTCCAGTCAGCTACAGGATTTCTACAGCACCCATTGTATATTGTAATATCACAATTACTGTGTGATTGCTACACATTGCTACAGCATTTGAACCTGAAGCTACAATTCTGTGGCTACAGGCAAACCCCTCATAATGAAAACAAAATGAAAACAATGTTTGCAGGAGTCACCAAGGTCATTCTCACTCTTTTTTTTTTTTAAAGATTTAATTAAATGCTGATATTCATCAGACATTTATTGCTTGCTCAGGCATTTTTTGAAGATAATCACAACTTTTTAACAAAGCAAGTAACCACCCTCCAGGAAAAGGCAAGAACTTCTGCACTATCCACGCACACCAGAGAACAACGTCAGGGGCTCTGTGCTGTGAACCATTCACATCTGGGAAAATGCCTCTCTCATGCCTCAGCTACGACCGCAGCCAACCTGGAGCTACAGAGACGTATTTCAGAGGCTGTATTTGCCCTACCAATTATGATGTTGTTCATCTTGCCGCGCTCTTTTGCCGCTTCGCTCTGCAGCACACCCTGAATCTGATGTGCTGCTAAGTCAAACAGATCAAGGTAATCTTCCACTGGGTAGCGATCGTGAAATCCATCCCTCAGACGAATGATTCCTAAAAACAGTGAAAAGAGAGAAGTTAAAAAAAATAATAGCAGGGCAAAACTATCCGCTGGTGTAAACCAAAATGGCTTCATTGACATGGCTGGCACTGAGCTAGCTAATGTCAGCACAAAATTAGACCGACGAAGTGTAACACTCGGATAAAAGTGCCAATAATGAAGTAGCTGAGATTCGAGATATTATACGATTAAGCCATAAATTCAAGTGATAGGAAATATCTTAAGTGTTCTGTTGTGTAGTTCCTGCACAAATAGCTTGCATTTATTTTCTTCTAAATTTAGCTTTTGGAATGAATATAAAAGACCAGATCCTGCTTTCACTTGCACCAATATAAATTGAAGTAATATTGGACTCCCACTAGATTTACTGTATGGAGATTGAGAACACGCTCTGATGCCAAATATGCAAATCAACATGCACTTATCAAAATCGGAAAAGTGGGAAATCATTCATGTTTTTATCTTTCACAAGTATGACAACAGAGCTCCATGACAGCGTCTTATTTTTCTCCTCTTGTTCCCTACGCTCCAGGGTGTGTTCAGTGTCACCTTCTCCCTGCATTTCTCAGCATCCTGAGCCACATCTGGGATTTTTATACTCCTTTTCCCACTCTTCTTTCCAACTCTAGTCTCACTTCTCCACTTCCTGTACATCCTGCCCATGCTTGTCTTTGCATTCTTGCTTCTTACCATACCACAAGAGAGTTCCTCAAGCGGGCAGAGGTCAAGGACAGCAGTGGGAAGGCAACGGAGTAGGAGCAAAGCTAAGAGTATAGAGCAGGACTTCTCAGATCTCCCTTTCCCGCAAGGCCAATAATTATCCATTATGTGAGAGGAAAGCTCAGCAAGGGAGTTTTTTTGTCCATTCCCTCTGATTTTCCCCTTTAGGAAAGTGGGATTTAATGAGGGTAGAAGAAAACTCAGCAGTGTATTTTGACTTGCTTTGAGGGGGAAAAAAAGGTACATGCATGGTGCTACAGACTGCCTTGGTTTGTTGCCACCCCACTCATGGGAATAGAAATTGTGGCTAAGAGCCAGAAAAGGGAGACAGTCAAGCTGGGACAAAGTCCTGTAGAGCATCAACCATCCCAGCAGAACGGGAAAGCGGTGATTTGCGAAATGGGGCCTCCCCAGGAGGGCTGTTTAGCTTCAGCTGAAATTAGTCAGTCTCATAAAAATCCACTGAACCAGAGAATGCCATAGAACAAAGAGACTTTCTTCTCCAGATAAATGTTACAAACTAAACCAAGTTAATAGCCAGGAGCACAGGAGTCATACCCACAGGGCTGTCTCAGTTTCACTTGTTAGTCTATTTGTCATATTCTCTTTTTTTTCTTTTTTTTTTTCTTTTTTTTTTTTTAATAGTAACCATTAGCTAATGTACTGTTCAGGCAAAGAGAAAGGACTGAGCCACTAGGAGCAAAACTTAATCTTCCATTCTCGATGGCAGACAGCCTGAGATGATGATGGGAAGGTCATCTCAACAGATCTCCCACCCATGACATTCTAAGCTCTGCAGTCTTTCCTCATTCTTCAGCTTCAAAAAATAACTTCAAAAAAATTTAATTATGCAAAGAAAGTTCTCTTCAAGGATCTGGACTTGGTCCCCAGTGGCTGACCACAAGATCGTGCAAGCAGAGAGTTTGTGAATGCCGGCCCAGAGATAGGAAGGCATCCTTGTTCTCAAATTATACCCACTCCAGCCTGATTTCTTACACTCTTCTGCCTGTTTGGTACATTCCAGTTGTGAGCTTTAGTGAGTCCAGTCTTGCTTTAGTGAGTCCAGTCTTGCTTTAGTGAGGTTGGATGCACCACTTCCTCCAATATTAATTCCAAACATTTATGTTGAGGATAATGCAGATGTAGAGAACTGTTTAGTATAAAGGATTTTAGCCTAATGTATCAGTTCGGTTCAGCCTTTCCTGCCAGCATTCTCATGGAAGACCCGATTTTCCACAGATGGTTTTGCTACACACCCAGAGACAAGCAGCACGGCATTCGCACTGGAAGGCGTCCAAGTCTAAAACCCCCTTTCTTCACTGATCTGACTTTTCACCTTCGGGCCAGGAGGTAATTCCTATCATTCGTCTTCAGTCAGCTGCTGACGGTGATGAACGGTTGCCTTCTTGTGGGACTTCAGGGGGCACCACGATGCTTCTCTTGTTTGACTTTGTAACTAGCCCAGCTCCCCCGTTCACACTGGTGCCTCCTAGGAGTGTCTCCTAAACTGGACCAGCTCTATTTTCATCATATTGCTTTAACTCTTAGTTTATAACGAGCATTTAGAAAATGTCTGAAAAAGTATTTTAGCCACTTTCTTATGGCATTTGCAAAGGAAGAAAATATGAACTCTAAGGACACAGCAAAATTATTTCTCTATGAGAAATATGAAATCCCGGCTCTGTGGCTGAGCCCTCCTCCTCACTGAGCAGCAAGGATCAAAGCCCCCTTCTGCAGGAGCTCAGAGGTTCTTCTGGGCTCTAGGCACGGGGAAGGGAGATAGAAACGGCAACACCACGTGCAGGAGAAATAAAGAATTGAAGGTACAACCCTGAAATAAAGAACAGAAGCAGCACTGCAGGTGTCCCGGTCCTTCAGAAAGTGCCCTTCCTTGCTGTCAGCCACGGCAGTTCATTGGAAGAGACAGCTTCCCATTTCAAGGAAGCTTAGAAAAGCACCAAAGGAAAGAGGTGATGCAAAGTCCTCACCAAATGATCTACCCCACAGTGCTAGGTTTTTCCTTGTTCCAAAGGCAGTGTCTGCAGTAAAGCAACAGCAAATCGGAAACCAAAGTGAAGATGGCACCATAAAATAACCAGTACCTTCCTCTTGGAGATAGTAATATCACTGAAAAGCCTGTGACCTTTGATACCAAAGTTATATAAAGTGAGGGCATACCAGCACTTAACAGCTAGACCCAAAAGTGGGAAAATCCAGAATTTGGTGGAATACAGCATTATATGCATCCACATTTAGAGGAATGCACTAAGCACACAGCAGGGTCAGGAACTGAAAGTGGGTTTTCTGCATCTCATCCAGCCTCTAACTACAAGATCGACCTTCCTTGGCGCCCGGGGAAGAGAGAACAAGAAGGACATAAACACTTCAGATGGATAAAACGATATGCTCAGCCTCACGGCCCTCAGACACCCTTTAAAGGTGCAATCACGAGGGGTGGACCCGTCTTGCTCCAGCAGGCCGTAACGTCAACTATTCAAGCCTGCCTTCAGAGACGAAGGGTCACTTCATGAAATATTGATGTCACCCAGGAAAAGAGCATCAAAAATATGTGCAGGTTCCTCAGTATGAGAGAGTTTTCTCATGCAGAGCATCTCTACTGTTCAGCTCAACTAGAGCTGCAACGCTAACAAATCTCCTATCGCAAAGCACAGTTGTATTTATTGAACCGTAAGGACTGAAGCAACGCACATTTCAAATACTGACCCATCATTTATTCATGTAAGAAAGGCTTTACAGAATTTTGCAATACAAAACTATCACTGCTATTCTTTAAATCTCCCATCACAACCTAATAGTTCCTCTTCCTGCTTTTACAAATTCACAGGGTTGGTTTTATCTAGTGGGTTGGGTTTTTTTCCTAGATTTTCCAAACTGCCGCAAATAAACCAAATGAAATGTGCATCATCTCAAGGTTTAACCCAAAACATCATTAAACAAAAGCAGACTAGAACCTAATGAGCATCCATCACCTGGATTTTTCAAAACTATTAACTCCAGTGGTTTCAAGGTAAGCCAATATGGAGCAAACCCACAAACTTCATCCCAAATATATACAAGAAATGTCAAAGTTTAATAGAGACAACTCGCCTGAATACCAGAGGACATGTTTACTCACCAAACCGTTTTCTTGTCCACCAGTGTGGCTCTTTGATTGCTGAGAACCGAACGTCGGGATGCAGCCTGAGCCGGTCGTACAGGTCCGTTGTCCCACACTTGGGCTGGCCAATGATGTAGAAATGGGGGAGACAGCGCAGGCGGTAGTGTTTGTCCTTATAATGATACAAGTGGTTCCAAAATACCTTCCTGAGGTAATCAAATATGGTTCGAAAGCGCTTTGAATACAGTGCATAGGAGTTAGTTGCATAAGGATCTGTGGTTGTGTTTCCTCTGTACTCTTCATACCAACAAGGGTTCTTGCTATTTGGAAGGAATTTATTAGGAATTACTGAAAACATCTGCAACATAAAGAACAACAGTTTCAGTCAAGGCAGCAAAAAATTGACAGTTATACTTTTCTAACTTAGCACAGTCAGAGAACGCAATAGAAACACTATCCGGACATTTTTAACCCTTTTTTTTTTTAACTACACAGTCAACCTAACATTTCTGCTGATGACCCTGGAACCAAATCCTGTACAAACAGTTGGACTGGGAGAGGAGTACATTTAGAAATCCTTCGATTTTAAGGCCAGAAAGGACCTCAGTAATCCCCCCACTCCCCTGCAACCTCAAGAATTATTTTTTAAAGTCAAACACATAATACTCAAATCAAATTAACTTCCAGGTTTAACTCTGAAATACAAGGTTTGCAATGACTGAATTTTCAGGGAGGCACACTGGTAATCAGTTATTAGAAAGGCTTCTTTCTTATTTATCATTTAAGGTGACTTGCAAATATAAGTCAGAATGATTTTGCATGAGACAAGGTAAAAATTTAGTGAGCTTGTACAGCTATTGGACGACTGCCTGATTTTTTCTTTCGGGTGTCAAGACCATTTATATAACTCATCTATTTCGCCCATGACTCAGAAGGGCATGATCTACAATATCAACTGTTCAGCTGGTGTAAATCAGGAGGATCTAGATGGTGTAAATCACTATATGAACATCTGAGCAGTTGCACTTTTTTTATCTCAGTAAAAGATTCACCCGAAAGTCTTGAAATAAGCAAGTATACAGCAGTTTCAGACACACTTTAATTCATACTTACATGTGGCTCTTGTTTCCTCAGCTCTTCTAAATCAGGACGCTGTCTCGTTATAAACTCTATCTTTGAAGTAATAGTGTCAATAATTAATTTAATGCTTGGATAATCCTTTACGTATGAAATATTCATTTTAGAAGGCTGGTAATGGTCTTTCATGTCACTAAGGCTTTCATTGTCCATTAAGCTTGGATTGCTAGTAAAAGCTCCGTAATGGAAGGGAGATGGTATTAACAACAGGCCATGCTTGGCTCCAGTCAGTATGTAGGATGCCATCACTAGAGTCATTATAATCAACCCAAATATTAAGCTGCATAGCTTCCCCTTCCTCAAGCAGAAAAATCCATTCCAGCTTTCACTGTGATCAGTCCTTACTTCCAGAACTGCAAGCAACTTCATCTGCTTGCTATCGGTGTACAAAGGGATGTTATTTTCTCCTTTGCAAACAGGACACTTCTGGTTATTATGATTAGGTTCGCAGCATCTGAAACACTGTCTGTGCAAGTCATTTGGTAATAAATGTATGCAACAATTAATGCAGTACCTCATATTACTACTGTTAAACTCCTGTATTAATGAGCCAAGCACAGCCACAAAAATGTTGCTGAAGCATATGAGTCATCTTCTGTAAGGCTGAAATTATTTAATTCCTTGAGTGATTCTACAACTACTCAGCAACACAAAAGGACAGGTTCAAACCAGAACAGTTAAAAGCACTCAAAAAGTGACATATGTCATATAAAGAAAAAAAAACAACAACACACAAAAATAAATGTATTGTGGACGTCGTTTCAAGAATTGGGCTCAGTAAGAGGAATGTGGCGAAGTAAGAATCAGCTACACAGCTGGCTCAAGTTTTTCCCATTGAACAAAATGAGAAGGAAGAAAAATTGTTACGTAGTGTGAAAATATGCAAAAAATAAAAATAACTCATTGTACTCTGATTTATGCTGGAATAGGCAAATATGGGCAGAAATTCCCAGGTATTCTTAAAACAAGCAGGTTCCAAACCAAACCGCTGCTAGTGGAAGCTTCATCTTCCCAGAGACAGTTTCGAAGATTTGCATTGTACAACCTAAAGAAATAAAAACATATATATAGATACACACAGACCAGCAGACATTATATCTATATTCACTTTCATTCAAAGCCATAGCAAAGTACAATCTACCACAAGTAATTTCACAACTCTATTTGAAAGATGTCTTCTATTTGCCAAGTATATTAATTACAGCACTCACGATATTAAACCCAGGAAACGCTTGGCTTCAAGTTCGAAGTGAGTTGCCCTTTTCAGTCACCCATCTGCTCACATCAACAAACAGTTGCTACCACAGGTAACATTACACGACTTCCCTCAGCTGCTCACTAACCAATCTAACAGATTTTAATCTGCTCTTCAAATATGGAAGCATTTTTGGACAGTGTCCAGTAACACAGGTTTAAATATTCACCCTCTATCTGTGCATGGGGACCTTAAATTAACTGTCCTGAAGTGGGGTAGGCATCTAGTTAAGAGGAGCAAGGCAGGGATAAGATAACAGTCTCCTTTCAAGCATATGAGATAAAAAGCCAAACAAAAACCCCAAAAGCTACAAGAGAAACATTCAGCAAATTGAAAGGATTAAATAATAGACACGAGCAAAGGGTCATGGCAGGATCTCTGGTTTCTGGACCAAATGATTCTGGGATGACAATAGCCCCCCGCGACGCACTGCAAAGCCACCAAGATACTTTCAGCACTAGTAGCCAAACAGGTTTTGAAAACGTACTCACTAAAAATGGCAAGACGTGTTACTTAAATGTGTACAATCAGTACTGCAGCTTCAAGGCAAGACGCTGGATCCAGCAAATCCTCTAAATGGTGTGCACTTTGGTATGGGAGAGGTCATGCAGAAACCGCAGGAGTGGATGTTCCCTTGCAAGGATCTCCCACGTACAAGGCAGCCACCACGGGCAGGGACTTGAGCGCTCATGGGTCCCAAGAAGGTCTCCACGTCCACACAGACCAGAGGCTGAAGCACCCTGCTGCACAGGGTACGTGCCATCCTCCTTTAAACACTTCAACACCATGGCTGCCTACAGCCAAAAAGTAACCAGAGCTGTTTAAAGTATTTATGTCAAGCTTTGGTCTTGGTTTGAGCGTGTCCATGCTTGGCTTTCCAGGAGCATTCAGAGTAGAGACACTTAAAGTCACAAACAATTCATCAGCTTAAGGATGGTCTTAATTAAAGCATATTTATGCATACATCCTTTAGAATTTCTGTTTTCATGGTTTATTAAATACCACCCACATTTTAAGGTCAAAATCAAATCTCTATTTTGAGAAGCCAGATTATCAAATACAAAAGTTCACAGATAATATACCTTCTTCTATATACTAGAAAATATTTTTATTTTTTAGAATTATTTTTCTGGGGGAACGAAAGACAGGAAATATTTTAAAACAATCTTGAAAAGTCAGAAGCAAAACAATAAAACTGGCATAGGATGAAAAAAACAAAGAAAAAGATGAGGAAAACCTAAGGGACAGTAGTAATGTATGGCTCTGACAGGCAACTTCTATTTTGGTTTTTGTCACCTGATAAAGACAGAACTTCCCTTTAGTCCCTGGAAATGAAGATACCTTAAGGCACCAGTGCTGTAATGCTCCTTGTCCATCCCGATGTGGATACCCATGAAAGAAGCAACCTAGTTCCCCCCCAACACCTCAATTTCTCAGCATCACCCAGAACTTGGTCTGCTACAACCCACTTTTCAGCCCTTCCGCAGACAACCCCAGTATTAACCTGAGTAGTTACCCTGAAGGTTCAATAACAAACAGTTTTAGCCATATTGTGACGAAGAGGCTCAATATTGCCTCTGAAGAACAGAAAAAGGACTGCCCCTTCTGTGCGTGGACAGTGAAGGGCATACGGACTCCACAGATAACATATAACACTTTATTGATGACAAAACAAGGTGGAAGAATTCAGGAGCACGACAGCTTTACCTGAAAGGAACAATAGCTTTTGCCCAGAGGACTATGGATGATGAAATGCTAATGAATTAAATTATTTTTCACATTAAGTTAATCTGTGTTACAATTAACTTCACTAGACCAGAGAACCAGCTCATTGCTTTATGGGATATCTGAAGGTCCAACATTCACTTTTACTACTTAAATGAAAATACATATTCCAAGTCACCTTAATCAAAATATGAAATATGAGGGATGTTTGACAATTCACACTTATGAAAAATTAGTGTACTATCAGAGTAACACAAAAAAATCAGCACGACTATAATTCTCATATAGGTACAATTCTCCTCATTAAAATACACCTCAGTAACCACACACAAATTTTTTTCTCATTACTCTTTGCCAGTGGCTCCCTCCTCTGGACCCACACTAGTTACTCCTTCTCTACAAAAATCCATCTTTCCTTTTAGGGCTCTGAAATGCTTTTTTCTCTGCATTGTTTCCAAATATCTTTCTTTCCTCCCTATCCTCCAGTGCCCTTCGTTCCACCCAAAAACATGTAACTCAACTCATCCTTTTTCAGACTTCTGTCTTCAGCAAAAATCTTCCTGTCTGACTTTATCCCTTAGCTCCTGAGAAACAAGACAGACCTACACATTTTTGAAGAGCACATTTGTATAATGTCCAAGACACCAATAATGAAAATAATTTCTCATGACGATACAATGGAAACACAAAGGGTCTTCTGATTACTCCTACAACACACCAAATGATAGAAGTATTATCATTACTAATTATAAGTCCCAGAATTTGGCTATTTTGCCTTTAGCCCTTTCAACTCTTCTTTTGAATTCTTAAGAAACATTGATATAACTCCAGATAATAACTCCTGGCTCATTCCTACAAAAGTGTCTAGGTCAAATGGAGCAGTCACTTCAGATCCTGCATTACTCATCATTCTTCTAGCTGTATTTTTGTATGAGACAAAGTAAAATTATTTGTATTCTTGATGTTTCTCCCACCTAATACTGTCACATATTGGAGAACTTGCGCAATCAGAACCAGCAGGCTGTATCTCAAGGGCTCAAGAATAATTATTTCGATAAATACTGAACAAAAGCATTTGCAAAATACCTTCCTACAAAAAAAAGTTCATTTCCTTAATGAGTTTATTCTACAAGTCGGATGAGGCAGACAGAAATTGTAGCATAATCATTACTGACTGTATTTAAACCAAAGGAAAAGAAATCAGTGTAAGACTTCTCAAAGAAACTAGTCTTCAAAACTTCTCTAAAGAAACGGGCCTGTGATGATTTTGACAGAAGTCTGAATGACTACAGAGACTAAATCAGATTCATATGTGTAATATTAAAACCAGAAAGTTTATGCTTTCTTATACATAAAATATCCCTCCCCCAAATGAATGTCCAAAAGAAAAAGAGAAGCTATGGAAAGGCAAAAGGAGAGAAGGATCCAAGATTTAAAGCAGGAAAGAGCTCAATGGTTGGCCAAACATCACTGACGGTCCTAATTGCTGGAGAGAAGGAGGATGAGAAAGGGAGGTCCTGATAACAAATGGAAAGTTTCCTCTTTGCAAGTCAACATTTCAGGCAGCAATAAGACATCTGGGCAAAGATTTTCAAAGAGGAACCAAAGGAGGCAGGAGAAGGCTGAAGTAATCTGTCAGGGCAGATTCGGACATCATCCACGGAGGTAATAGAGGAAATCAGGAAAACAGAGAGAGTTCCCCAAAAAAGACTGTATAAAAAGAGAGGATGGTGGTGAGGGCCCTGGTAAGAAAAGATAAGAAAAGGGAGGTGAAAACAGCACCTCTTAAAAAAGATGCACAAAGAAGAGGCTACAGGTTACAGTGGTAGCTATAAAAAGATCTCGTAACCAGAAGGTAGCCTACAGCATCACTTCAATTAACTTAATCATGTGGTACACATTTGTTTTCATATAATCCTTCCACCCTGAACTCCTCCACTTTGACACCCAGTGAGTATCTCAATATTCTGCCAGACCTCTGCTCTCCAGCTCCTTGCTGTTTATTTTCAGAGGGACTAGTTATTATGCACTGTCTATTTAGAGAAAAAATAAATAATTTTATTTTCCAGTCCCCTTCTACCGGGGATCTGAAACTTGCTCAGTGATACTGATTGAACAGATTTATCCGAGATAGTCTTACAGAATCAATTCCAGACTTATGTATTTGACATTAATTCTCAAATTTTTACACAGAGCCATCAGAGATATATTAATGGGAACAAGGTGCAGGATCTTAGAAAAACCACATAAGCTTCTCAGTCCTATTTTATGTCCATTCGTATGCTAATAAAATGAACTGGAATTTATTGAACCCCTCCCAGGTGCAGACATTTCTCATGAAACTCCATTACAAATATTACAAACTCAAGGAAAAACCATGTTAACTACATCTTTGACAGCTGAGGAAAATGCTTTATCAGGAAGCTGATACGGGGGGGGGGGGGAGGGAGAAATATGCTTACGCTACAGTAAAGCTGAGATCTTAATCACACCAGTCATGAGGGAAAATTTAAAGTTCCACCAGCAACCATAACTCTGCCAACTTACGCATACGCACTACAACAGACTGCTTAATTAGATGATCAGTTTGACGACCTACCACAGGGCAATATGACATATTACTCAACTAATAGAATAGAGAAGTTGATTTTTTTTTTTTAATAACTGCTAGCTGCAGACATACCATTTTACATGATTTTCCACTGTCACGTTCATGTAATAAAAAAACCCAACTGTAATAAACACAGAAAAGTCAGGATATAATTCCCTACTGCCGCTCCCTTCTTTTTACCAAGAAGTTTTTAATAAAAGTTCATTCCCCAACCTTTTACCATGCAATGATGGATGCCCACCAGAAGGCCAGAATTTCTCCCCAGCGTAAGCAGCCCTCGTTTTCCTCATTCACCCCACAAAATCAAGTCATCTACAATATCCCTTTTTTTTGTTCCTTCCATTCAACATTTCCAGTAGTCATAAGCACAGATACACTTCACCTTTTTTGTATTTCAGTATAGAAAGCAGAAGGATGTGAACTACAGACAGAATAAAGGTTATCAGGTTCGAGTTGGTAATAAACCATTCATGTCTTTTTATATTTTAGTTGCAAAACTGCTGTCAGTTCACTGGCAGAATATTACTTTCTTTACCCAACAAGCAATGTCTTTGTATATTGTTGAATAATGTAGCATGTAATTTCCTCTTGTTGAAATGAATGGTGAATTATTTATGATCATGTCTATACGGTATTTGTCTGTTGTACATAAATGTATACCCGCTCTAACCACAAAGCAGAAATCAACATCAACCTTTTCAAGCTCCTTGGCCAAAAGCAATCCTCCTTGTAAAAATGAGGATCTTTGGGAATCTTTTGGGAAGTAGGAAACATGGATGTAAGAGATGAAAAACAGTGGAATGGGGAAAAAAAAGAATAGCTCTCTTAGATTTCAATATACTTCTGCCGAAGCCAAGGAGACCTGCACCACTGTGTCAAATTGAAGCAGACTCAAGCTTACAAATACATTTATATGCAACAGAGAACTTAATAGCAAACAAGAGAGACCTTTTCCTTGCAAGTTTCCCTGTGCACTTCCTTCTGTATATAAGAGGGGGACCCGTTGGGTGCACAGGCTGCAGGATGCCAGAGAGAAGGCTGGCAGGTAACACTTGCAGGTACCACAAAAGCAAACAGCACAAGGCAGAGCCACCTGCTGGGGCCTTACAATAAACTACTAAAAATGCAGTATCCATCATGTCCTACTCATTGCCGTACGGGAAGCTAAACAGGGTAAAAAGATAAATTTCACCAAAAATAAAACATGCAAGATTTTTCATCATTCACATGTTTTTGTTCACTATATAGAAAATATTTGAAATTCTGTTTTATTTCTTTTAAATAAACATTTCATAAAATTCCTCCCCTTTCTCTTAAAGGATTGTAAGGGAAGACTGTAATCAAAATGGCTATAAAAAGAAATTACTTTCATATGCTCAGTCATATAACTAAAACTCTCCTCCTCTATGAATAAGATAAAACAGATGGAATAGATTTTACACGCACACACATCTCCTGGACATATAAGTGTACGACCTATTTTTCAGGTCACCAACCTTAATATTTAATGTGCTTTCCTTTGTTCATAATTCTTTAAAATAAAGATAAAACAAATTTTAGCTAGTACTCTTAAGGCTAAATTTTATACTAGCCTTTTTACTTTTAATCATATTCAGCCTTTCCTACTACCACATGAAAGAGTGGCATGCTGTTAACCTGTTATAAAGACACTTCCAGTACACCAGTAACACATTTCTCAGCTTGATGTATAACTGTTTCTCTGTTTGATGTCAGTGGAGCTACAGCACTTTGCTTCCTCTCTTCACACAATATAATTAAAACGTGGAACTCATTGAGGCCAAAAGTATGAATGCATTTGAAAGACATTAGACAATCAATGGAGAATAAATCTATCAACGCCTGCTATCCTCAATTCCCAGAAGCTAGAAAGGGATGGGGATGGGAGAAATCTATTAATACCTGTTCTTACACTCTTTCACTGAGCATTTATTACTGGCCATGGCCAGAGGCAGGAGAGAGGGACAGAGGTATCTGTGCCAGTTGAAGATTTGAGCTACAATTGTCTTGTTGGGCAGGTCACAGCCTGAAAATATGGATGTGTAAGACAAGTTAGAGAATAATCCACCAGCTCTCAGGTTAGACGGGATGAAGCCCAGCCAAAGCATGCCCCTCAGCTACAGCTTCCACAGATAGGCTCTGCAGTCTCACAAAACACATTTTCTTTTTTCTTTCTGCCCATTTTCCTATTCCCACTCATGTCAGGCATCACGTCAAAGATTTGTATGCTGATGTACTTACTAGAGTTGAGAAAAATGGTCTCTTTTTCCCAAGGAATCTTATTACTTCTCAGCAAGAGTAAAAAACTAGAACTATTAACATGTGGAAACACAAGAGCACTTCATGTTCTTGCTCTGTTGCTTCCTTGTTATGGGAAGACCTTCAGCTGCTGTGATGTCTGTTATTTCTCCATGTGGTAAGCAGCAGTTGCACCACGAGAAGATACTTCAGCTGAAGCATCACCCAAAGCAGACATGTGGAACATGTCCTCTGCAGCAGGTAGCCCTTGCCCCCCTTCTTCTTTTTTAAATGAAAGCTACAGATGCTATAAAATAAGGATAGGCACCTTCAGCAAAAAATCAAAAAAAGGATTAGGCAAAAGATAACACTGCTGGATCTCATCTGGTCAGTAACTTCTGAAGGAGCACATGGCCTCTAATCTAATAATATCTAACGCCGTTCTTTGAGTAACAGCTATCTTGTTTTATCCATAGTCTCCTAATTGTTTTCACTAATCTGGATAAATATTCTTACCGCCTAAGTGTCTTCCCTGCCAAATCAGGAAGATTTGTTTAATTCAAATTCTCAGTTTGCGCTGCTAATGTTTTTTGAAATCTCAGAGCAAAGCTGACCCCACACCCTCCATGAACAGTCCAGAAAAGAACTTCCCTTTGGTAATATTTCACTCTCAAAAGCTCCTGTGAAGACGGGGCTGTCATTAGTCACAAAAAGATGTAGGTCTCCAAGCGAAACGCTGCCCACAACCGTACCATCATAAACTTTCCATGACTCACATGAAGAGGAATGGAAACATGAAAGGGCAGAGTGAGGCTGGTAGAGTAAAACCTTCAAAAAATTTTCATATGAAAAAAAAAAAAGCAATATTTAGTAGCAGTGCAACACAACCACGTAATTCCTCTTCCATTCCTCCATCACCCATTGCAACATGGCCCACAGCAGCGGGGACCGGCTTTCTCCCCGGACAACAGCAATTCTTCAGCCTGTGCAAGATATATTTATGACCTCCGGACACATAAAAAACCTGCAAAACTTTACGATTACGGATACTTTTTAGCTATTGAGCTTACTGGAAGGGATAAGGATTGAGCCACACAATGATTTTGCTCTCAGGAATAGTCTCTTCAGAACAAGACAAAGTACTTGTACAAGTGTAGGGAAGTATTTTTACAGCATGAGGAAGTTCATCCTGTTAGTGGACAGGTCATACCATTTTAATAAATAAACAGTACAAGTAATAAAAACCTGACCTAAAAAAAAAAAAAGAAAATGAGCTCAGGAAAGGAGAGGAATAATTGTAGATTTTCTCTATCCTGCTTATTGTACACATTTGGCTCCTCAAGTTAACATTTTTGGAAATAAACTTTGCCTGAACTCACATGTATTTACCTCAGAGAAATCAACAAGCTGCCAGAAAAAAGATATGTCAATAAAATGAGAATCATGAATCACTGACCTCTGCAACCTCCTTGCAAAAAAAAGAAAAAAAAAAGGGAAAAAAAGCTATTGCAGTGGTTTAGAAAAGCAGCAGGACTTGTTAGAAAGCTCAGCAACCTCCTGCAGACTGAAGTTATGTAAAGCTCCACTATTTGCTTAAAAAAAAAAATTTTAAAAACAAAATCAATAAATGCAACTCCCAAAAATTATATAAACCCACTACAAACATTTTTAAGGCAACCACTTTAAAAACAGTCACATTTTAAAAGCTAGATATGTGGTCATAACCCATGATTATACATTCAACCTACTGAACAACTGCTGCACACTTGTTCAAGAGTAAGATATTCTTTAAACCCGGTTCTGAAGCCTTTTAAAGCCAAAGAAAACCTCCTGAATCACCACTGAATCAGCAATCTCACCTAAATAACAACTGTGGCTTATTCCATAACCCAGCTGGTTTCTTTCTCAAGATCTAATCCAAACACGTTCTGCTCCTTCCTCATCAATATACTTCCAAAGAAAATGTGAGAATGGAACAAATGACATCCACCATTTGCAAAAAAATCAGCAAACTCCCCTACAATCAGCTTCACGGTACTCGTTTCAATCAAATAAGGACCCACTCTTATTATTTGTGCTGCAATGCTCAGGGAATAATTACTGAGCTTGAATCACCACTCAATTAGGGCATAAACACTGCCTGAATAAACAGATTATTGGAAGCAAGGAAAAAGGGGGGGCGGGAAGGGGAGCAGGAGGTTGTCCTGGATCAGCTACAGCATGGTCATGCCTTCCCCCAGAAACCTGTTATTACATCTGAAGTCTTGTGCAGGTTCCCAGAAATTACTGAAGTCCAGCTTCTTGTGCTCCAAACATGCCACAGCCGCCTGTTCTGATGTGTTATTGTTTGATTTGCCTTGAAAATGTGAAAACAATAATTAAGCTTGATATTACCTATTTTTAATTTAAACTATTTTTCAGCGGAAAAAAAATCCCTAAAAAATTTAACTTCTGTGTTGTTTTTTCTTTCTAATTCACCTGATTTAAATCAGTCTAGAATCAGACCCATCATTTATTTTTGGGCTACTTGCAGAATAAAAAGTCCAGACAGGAAAACAAAACAGAACCAAAGCCAGCCAACCTCTGGCCTACTGATAAACTCCAAACTACATTGTGGTCTCCCAATTAGATCTAAACTAGCATACAGGTTTAGAAGATAACGGACTGCTTCCTCCACATTTAAGGCAGGGATGAAATCTCGCCAACAATTCCTCCGCAGTAACACCTGCCTCAGATCCACACAAGGTCATTTTCCAAAAGCTATTCCCATGCAAGATTTATACTGAAGGTTTTATGAGAGCTGAAGAGAAGTGTAGGGATTTGGGGCATCAGGCCTGTAATGACTTCTCCAGAAACGCAGGTTCAAAAGCCCTGGAAGAAAAAAGCACCGCTCCAGCCGCCCAACCAGGCACCACATGTCCCAAGCACCATGAATCCCTCACCCAGCGTCCGCGTAGAGCTCACACCAATGTATTTAAGTCCTTCCTCTTGTACAAACATGGAGCAAAATTCTGTTCTCATGCATTTTTAAGGATGCTCGGAGCAGAATTTTGCCTACGGTACACACTGGCTTCTCAACTCTTGATCAAAACTTGCTGCCTATGATGTGCAACGTCTCCAGCAATTCATCTTTTCACTTCATTTAGTTTCTATTCATCTCACGTAGTGTCTTGCTACAGAACCAGTGAGAGATTTCTATTGAATATGAAAAAATTGCACACTGTAGAAAAACTTTGTCTTTACATAAATTACTCCTGTGCATGTCTTCTCACAGAAAAGCCATTTTAAGCCTGTTTCAAAAAGCATTATGCATGGTCAAAGTTTATTAATGTCTTTTTTTAATTCTCATAGTAACGGCAAGCAACCTCCCAATATATCCTACACAGTCCTTGAGGTCATCCCATGAAAACAGAGAGAAACCAATGCATCCATCCTGTGGGCTCACAGATTCCTCTCCCAAAATCTGGAACTAGATGCTGGTATTCAGAATATAACCAGAAATCACATCTATTTAACAAAAAAGCAGTCAGTCCCTCATTAAAATGATTGACTCACTAAGAGCCAGAACAGATATAAAATACTGATGCTAATGGGAGTTAACTTTTACCCCTTGCTAAGAAAAAGCGTATTTTCTTAAATGTCCAGAAGGACACCCAATGTCAAAAATAAGATGAAGACAGACATAGAAGGTTAAATCACTTATTCAGAGATTTAATATCAGTGGGAATTCTTCTTTTTTTCTTCTTTTTTTTTTATGGCTGAATTTGCCATATTTATTTTCTTTTGTTATGCAGCAAAAGAAAAAGAACCAAAGCGCTCACAGTAAAGGTAAGGGGATCACCTCAAATACAACTTCAGGTGCACAGACTGAAAGTGCTAAGGCTGGTCTTGCCACAACTGTTTTTATTACATTTTTAATAAGATCAAACAGCTGTTGAAGTTTCATTCCCAACACAGGAGATCACATTACTTTACAATAATAGAAATTCTTACCTACATGCTCTTTCAAGGAATAAATCACACTACCATCCCACAAATCAGCCAAATTCCTGTTATAAGTACTAATGCAACAGGGAAACACGAAGCATGAAGGCTGAATCTGTTATGAAGCTCTTCCACTCCAGATATTTTTATCAAACAAATCCGGGGGGGGTTCGGGGTTGGCAGGTGGGAAAAAATATCATATCTAAATACAGCTCCCGTACGCCCTGCAGTCAGGCTGTAATCAAAAATAAATAAGTACTTCTCTCCAGAAAACTCCAGAGGCAAAGAATTGGCCTAGTATTGACGGAGTTCACTTATCAAATGCAGGCTATTTTTTGTTATGCATTTCTTTCTGACAGCTGCCCGTCCGGCTTTATTTTCAGGCTTCCAAGTCTGCTTCATTGTTTGGGTCTCTGGACAGATATTGCTGTAATTTACTCAAATAGCTCTTCTGGAGCAACTTGCTCAGTAGAGATATGGGGTCTCCCTTCATGCAAAGCTCGGTTTGGGGAGGACAGCACGCTCGTTTTCATCACCTTATCTGAGCACGGGGAAATTGCTCTGGACAGCCAATTTCTCTGTGTCGGCTACAATGTGGGGGTCGAGTGACTGCCTCAGATTTAGGCATCTGCCCTCCACACCTTTAAGGTTAGGTAAGATGAACACCAAAGCCTCGTTGTGCTAAAGAAAAATAAATCTTCACATCAGAGTGCCAGCCGACTCTTATTCGAGGACGAGATGGAGAGCTAGTGTAGCACAGTTGAATTTGCAGGAAGAGATCTTTCAGTGCTGAAGATTTATTTTAAGCACGGGTCTTTGTCTCTTGCATTGATTACTGGTCCAGAACCAGCACGTGGGAGAAAAATATTCTGAGAATATTTCCAATGGTCCTGCCAAGCATTTTCAGCCTCGGCATGCTGCAAAATAGTGGGCATTCACAGTTATGTTACTCTGATTACCATCTTGTTCTTTTTACACATTTGATTTTACTTGATTTTAGCAGCTGCTACCTCAAGTTGATTTAAAGTGAGAAACATATTCTTTCCACCGTCTAAAATCTAATACTTACTGCCACTTTGCAAATGGTATACAGGATGAATTGCTAAATCTTGTGGGTTGTGAGAGATCAGCTGCTAATTTAAGGCTGCTTTTGAGGGATGAATTACATTATATGGAATAAATAGAATATGCATAACGTAATGCCTTCAGTGCCTGTTTATCTCATAGTGTGGTAAAATGTTTTTGCATGCAATAATGCAACCAAATGGTATCTTCTAGAATTCATTCGATATACCTTCGCGCCTCATAAATAAGCAGTCTTTCTGAAGGGGATCAGTCATATGATACTTAACATTGCTTTAAACAAATGTGACAATTCTAGAGCAACGTATATGCTAACAGCTGCTCATTTGATTTTTAGTGACTGAGAAGGGGTTTTCCTCCACCTCCAAGCTGTATTTTCTCCATAAACTTCACTATCTTAACACAGCGATCCGAAATTTTTTGTTATGACTCATATATGGTACCTTCTCCATGAGACATACATTAAAATGGATGGAAAAACATATCTCATCTGTACATAAGTACCGCGTAAGTACTTTTCATGAATAGGGCATTTCATCTTTCATCTAGTGCTGAGTGGGTGAAAGGAAACGTACACAGCTGCATCCTGAAAAGACAAACTCAGTATTAGAGTCTGTCATTAAAGTTTCTTGTAAATTCAAACAAAAATTAGTCAACAAAAACTATTCGTTGATGCCAAGTCACAACTGTGGCTTTGCTTCAATACTTCAAAAAAAAAAAAATTGTGTTCCAAGCTTAGTAGTAACTTTTATAAATGATCAACAACTTTAATTCTTTAGGCAACAACACAGCAGATAAATCTCAGCCCATTAAAGTACCAAGAAACGACACACTTGTTCCAAAGTGAAGTAGTTCCAAAATCCAAGTGGAGATACCCCAAAAGGTCTAAGTATTCTCAAGAAATTGCTAATTAGTTATCTCCGTAAGAGTAACACAGTATCACCAGATAAAATTCCTGCAGGTAACTTCTGGCTACAGTTAATTAAGCAAAACCTTTCTGATGGAATATATTATATTGCTTTCAGCATCTTAGGAAAGTGTTTATTCTGCATAAGTCAAGCAACATTTACTTCCAAAGTCTCCTACCACTATTCATAAGTGTTTCATCAAAGGCTTAGACTTCATCACTCATCTGTATCATGTGCTCTTTAACCACACAAAAGTGCAATGAATTTTTACTAACCAGCTTACAAGATACCATCATTCTGAAGAGGTTTCTGCGTGGCTATACTCTGTTTTCTGTTGCTAACAACATATATCTTTACAGGCAGAGCACATACTTGATGTAGAACCTAATGCCATTTGATAATGGATTAAAGACTCATTATTGTCCTCTCATATCTTTAGATCATCACAGCTAAAGAACAACACTTCTATCACAAACTTCAGAGAAATTCAAATATCTTCATTTACTGATTTCCACTATTACAAGAAAGAGAACGCGTTGCATTCTTTCACCAGCCTCTCAAAAAAACCACAGCTCTCGAGACAATTTTCGTAAGATGGTAAACTCTAGCCCAGTAATCTTGCACCTGCACAAAGACTGCCATTTACAACAGTAATAACAAAAAGAAAAAAAGCCATGCTATGTATGGCACCCAGTAAGTAAATACTGTAATATCCAGAAAAATAATAAGATAAATCTGTTCCTCAGCCACTGAGTCGCTGACTCCCTTGACTTGACTCTGTTTTCCTGCAGGTTTCACCCGTGTTTGGCTTCAATATACTTGTTTTCCATTTGGAAAGAACATAGCCACAAATACCTTTTCATGCTTTATGTTGCACTTAGCTGGACTGCAGATTGCAAACAAACAAGATAAAAATCTGAGAACTTTCTTTACTGAATTTCCATGAAAAGAAACCAGGGACAAAAAAACCAAACTAAAACCCCAACTCTGCATAATGATGAATGCACCAAGAAAAATTTGGCATGCACTCCCTCACACCCTGCCTCTTCTGCAACATCTTCTGCAACAAAAGGGCAACATTTAGCCTAGTAGATGGTCTTCATTTGTGGCACAGAGGCAATCCGAGGCAAGCTTTCTACAAGACTTTTTTCCCAATGGAGATGTTAGTTACTTGCCTTCTGTTGTAAGGAGACTGTTGTAGGGAGACTCAAACTAACCTTCCACTCTTCCTCTGCTTAAACGGCAGCGGGTTCAAAATTCATGTTTTTAAGGCCTTCCATTGAGAAATTGAAAAAAAATCCCACCCTTAATGGAGCTCCCAGATGGCACAAGTGCCTAGTTCACACGGTGGTCCTTATTGACCCCTACCTGAACACCACTTGGGTGCTATGCAGGGATGCCTAGGGCCGGGATGCTCTTGCCTGCTCTGTGGGACAGACCATCTCCTGAGATGGCCCAGAGGACACAGTTTTAAGGAGAAAGCGCGAGCAACTGTTCTCAAATGCTCTGCTCCACTCTGCTGAAAAATCCTCATGTCTCTGGGGTAGCAGGGCACAACTCAAAAGTGAACAGCGGGAGGTAAAATGAGGTTTTATTTTTAAACAGCAGTGCTTATTGATATATTTGGTTCTAGATAAATAGAGGAGGACATGGAGTCGCTTTAGGACTTTGCAGCTGAAATCAGACCGACACTAGTTCTGGAGCTCCGGTTCCACTTCTTGAAATAAACCATTTACTGAAGCAATTCACAGAAGAAATCTAAAGTGACACAAACTCCATCAACTGCAGTTGGCAGCCAGCTTTGCAAGAACAGATGCATGACTTTAATGATAACCCAAAAAGCTTAGTTTCTAATGCAGAAAAATTGAAATACATCATTAGCATTATAAAACTCTGCAGAGAACTAGAAGCATCTCCAGAATATGCCCCATAAAATACTTTGCAAAGACCTATAAACTCCAACCTTAGCAGAATTAACATATCTAACCAAAAAATGTCTTCAGAAAAAATGCCTCCAAGTATTGAAATGCATTTCCATCTCTTAAATTTCTCTGTTGCCAATAGTGTTTACTCTACCTTGAGTCAAAGACATGAATCTTTGATTTCACGAGACTAATGTAATAACTTGGTTTAGGCTGTTAATGCATTCAAAGCCTTCAGACACACGGGAGACTAAGATGGCATCAAGAGTAAACAGATGCATTTGGACGGGATGTTTTTTATGTGACATAAACCCGAAATTCCTTAATATATGTCTGCAGGGACTACACCGAAATAAAAGCTTACTAGAGTGTCTTAGGGCTGAAAGAGATGGCTTCCAAGCCTATTTATGGTTTCTAAGCACTACTATATAATACAAATAATAACACCAAAGAAAACCTCTGCAGCACTGTCAATAAGAGACAACACAAGCATTCTAGGAAATCAGTGTTCATCTCTCAAAAGTGACACCCAGCCACTACAAAACAATGATAAATAAAATACGTACATTATATGCAGATAATGGTATAGAAATACGCTGTATTTGTCAGTGGAAGAGTGCGGTGCAGCTGATGCATCAAACGGCAGCTCCAGAGACGATGGTTCTTTTACTGCCTCAAATTCAGAGAAATGTGAAAAATGGGTCCATATTGACCTGTTCTATCAATAATGCTATTGAGTTACGTCTACTTTTTTAATGATCACCAAAAGGAGCAGTATGGTTTCAGAAATAGGGTATTGTAGAAGTTGGCCCGTGCTCGGTTTCCTTTAATGCTTTCCACCCTCAAGAATGCTGTTAACAAAACACGGCATTTCCCACAAAAAGCCATATCAATCATTGTCTTCTACAAAGATCACTCCACGCCCACATCTAAAGACAGCAACATGCAATAAAGTGCCACAAAATACCACGTCATCCATCAAAGCTTCAGGAATGTGACTCAGCAGCCGGCAGGAGCAGTTTCGGACACTGCAACCCCTCCACTCTGCGTTATGTCCTCTGCAGTGGAGGTCCCAGAAGACCAAAGCTGCCCCCACCCCACCAGCCCTGGCTTGTCCCTGGCTTCAACAGAAGCAGCTCCCACACCAATTCAGCAGCCTTGTCACCCAGATGTGAGAGCCTCCATGAGTCTGGGCAATGAGGTTGTCAGCCAAATTGGTTGTTTTCTTTGGTTTTTTTAATCATGAATTGCTGTGGTGCTCTCTCCATGAAAAACATCCAACCCTTGGCAACGTAGTTGTTCTATGAGTTCCTCTCTTTGCTTATGCTTTCAAGGGAGAGTTTCCACTCGACTGTGACAATCCCCTTCTGCATCTCCAACGTGCTTCCATGGAGCAGGTCCTGCTTTGCACAGCTGGAGCAGAGCTTCGAACCAGACAGAGCCGACAAGGGACGGCGCCCAGGGATCGGCTCTTTGGCCCTGATGGACAAACTTTTTCTAGTGGATAAAAATGAAACCTACTATGTGAATAACTGAGTCAGTCCTGCTGCTTTTATAGCAGTTACTTCACCAGTATGTGGAGAAATTAGACATGCTAGAAAACCATTCATCCTAGGCGTGTATGAGTAATGATAGCCTCACCACTGACCATTTGATTTAATTTACAACTTTCTTGCGTGTTTAAATCCTGAAAAATGCCTTCAGTATCCAAAAAGTTTATAATCAAAGTAACTTCAGAAGTTCAGAATAATCTATAAACTCAGAAAATGTCACTGTTCTCATTAAGTGAAAAAATAAATTATATGCTGATAATATACCTCAGTTTCTTCATTGCATGGTTCAGTGTTATAAATTAGACTTTGATAATGATAGCAAATCAGAATAAAACCTTATAATTATATGCTTTTTCTTCCTTTACACGTGAAAATTTGACTTTGAAGTTATTCTTACTTTTCCCCCTACAGTTTACTTGTACAGGGCTAAGCTACACCAACAAAACTGATCTGGAACAGACAAAATGTATTCTCCAAACATGAACATTTAAATACAACATATATATTATTTCATTAATCTTTTTATATAGAAGCTTCTGTCCAACCTGAAAAACTAATTAAATGAGTAAAGGCAGTATTTTCTTTGCAAACATTCATGCCATACGCAGCAGACTCGGGGGGATGCTAGAGTGCACTCAAGTGTATCTCAAGTTTGGTTAATGTCCATGTGCATCAGACCCTTGGGGCATGGACAGTACTCACTTTCTTGGAATAACTCCCAACGGCAGATGTCAGAGTGCTTTTCAAAGGCGCTTTTCAATTTGTGGATGACAAAATGACAGAGTACTGACATGCATTACCTATACTACCATATGGCATAAAATGGTAGAAATCCAAGAAAAATCTAGATCTCCTAACTCACCATCCAGAATCCCATTACATGGGGATCGAAGGACTTTGAACAAAATTCAGGTATATGTATTGTACAAGGTAGAAAGTCACTGACAATCCAATTTTCTAAATAAACCATCTAAGGCAAACAACATTGAATCTGAATTTCCCCCAGTAACCATATTAAACGGGGCAAATTTCAGTCCTTCCATAAGCTCAAAAGACAGAGAAGGTAATTTTTCCAAGCTCTCCTAAGCTGCCATCGCACTTCCCATCCCAGAGCCACACCGGGACCCCACGGCACAGCAGCAGCAGGGAGCGCTTGCCGGGGCCAAAGCTGGCAGGTGGCATTTTCGGGAGGACGGGTGCAAGACCTGCAGCTAGAAATGAAACCCTCAGTCTCATAATCAACTCTCAGTTAAGACACTGAAGCCCTCATTAATATAATTGGTTTCATACTAGCTGCTAAAACACTAATTCGCTCCATTTCTATTAGTTAAGGAGTGCTTTGCTCGCCTCTATTTTTGCTCAAGCATGGAAGAAAAGGGAGGAAAAAAGTCATGTACTCTGCCTGCAGTTAGTGAATGCCATGCTAGAGTACATTTTTCACCACAGATGAAAAACGAAGGTAGGTAGTCTTTCAAAACAGCTGCTCCTGAGGACTCAAAAGGAAAATAATTTGGAGAGCAACCCTCACATCATTCACTTGGAACGATGGACTTACATCCTCCAACCTGCATGAGATCCACAGAGCAACTATGACTCTATCCCAAACTGAAATCTGAGGTAGAAGACATTTAAAACGTAAAAACAAACAACCGTATTACCACTGGGAAAAAAAAAGGAAAAAAAAAGAAAGCACTAATCATTATCCTTCAGGAAACTTCAGGAAATCACTCAATTTTCAATCTTTCTGCTTCAAGTCCAGAAAATTAAATTTCCCCTTTCTAACAGTGCTGCCTTTGGATACAGACCGAAAAATAAATGAGCACGAGGCTTATGTGCCGATGGAGCAGGAAGAGGGTCTGCACCTGTCAATTTAGCATCTCTGGTAATGGGAGGGAAAACCCCCACTGAACACCATGACCCAAATCACCAGCCCTTTGCTCCCTCTCACTGGTGAGCAATTAGTCGTCTCATCCTGCTCACTGATACTGTTCATGCTCATTGGGGTCGGGAAAAACAGCTTTGTTTTGGGCAGCAGCTCTTCCTTTTCCTCTTTAGAGATATATCCCCATCTAGCTATCTTTATTTACATTTTTCTTTGAAGCCTTTAAAACCTGAGGATGAATTGCATCGTTCTATAAGTGGATGCTGTTCTCTGATGTTAGAAATGGTCCTCCCCCTGTCTACACGTACTTCCACCTTGCTTTCAGTCCTGCATGACTTTAAGACTCATCTCACTGCTTTTAACTTGGCTGAAGATGAATATATATTTAAGCCACTGGTTAATGTGTCATTAATGATGGTTCAGTTCATAATAATAAAACTGTCCTTTCCATAAAATGTACTTTCATCCCTTTGAAAATTTAGTAAGCCTATTAATTAATTTCTTAAAGACTGAATTTCAAAATGTCACTGCTGACATTTAAGGCTCATAAAAAATGCAAGTCTATCTTATCTGTGAGAAACGAGTCCATACAATCTATTTTAAGGTGAAAATATTTATCAAGGAAGACAGTTGCCAATTATGAATACAAACAAACAAAGCCGCTTATAGCAAGTTGCTATTTTTTTTTTATCTTGTACATACCAAGGGCATATTTCTTCCCAGCACAGTGGTGCACAAAATAAGTGACATCTGGTGGCTATATGCTGTAATATAATAAGGCAACTCATTTCAATGCTGTTAACCAATTCAATTTTTAAGTTTACTGCTTCTTAGTAAAGCTTTTTAGATGTTTTATTTATTTTTTTTGACACAGATACTTCTGAGACTCCTAGGCATCCGTCTGCATGGTGACAACTGCTGTTATCTAATTAAAGTGGGATTGTCATATTCACATCAGGAAAAACACGACTCCAAAAAGGAATTAGCAAGGCATAGCAAAACAGCACTAAGATTTAGCTGGGCAACACCAGTGAGAATCATCCAGAGCCAGGCTGTAAGAAAAGGCTGCACAGAATTTTGTAAAGGAAATCCTTCAAGTGCTCAAAATAATTAATATCAACTCAGGTTTCTCTGAATTGTTTTTCATTAGATTTTAATTAAACAAAAAAGAAATAGCTGTGATTTCCATTCTGAGCTTAGCAGCATCCTTTTGCAAACGTGCAACAGCCTTTCCACTTTTCATACCTTATTGATCCTCAGCAATGGTCACATCTAATCCATCCAAGCCTTCTGCACCTAAACCTGCACTCCAGCCATAAAGCAATTACAGCTCCCCTTCTAACTCCTACAGCACAGAAATAAAGTTCTCTTTTAGAAAGCTATAAGCCTCTCTTGGATAATTAATAAATATATTGTCAGTCAGCTATAGTTAAAATTACAAAATTGCTAGCACTGCAATTTTAAGATTTGTAACACCAATTTCTTCAGTAATAAGTATTTATGGGAAAAAAGTCTGTAAGCACTATCTAACAGAAATCAGATGAAATATAAACAGACTCTAAATATTTATCAGCAGAGGAAGTTCAAAAATATCCCTGCAAAAATAAAGCGGATGGCAGGCTAAATCCAGAGCCATTGAGTGTTCTTCGAAGGATGTGCTAGGAGGAACTTCATTTTCAGTCTGACATCGCTAAATCAAATTAATTCCTTCCTCCTATTCAATGGCTACATAAAAATCCTTGATGCCAAAAGGACAAAGCTAAAAATGTCCCTAAAACCATGCCTGAATGCTGCTCTTGATGCAAAAGGCTGCCCAAGCTCCTATCCACACAATGCAGTAATGCAATACTTTAAATAAAGAGTTAGACTTTGGGTCTTTCCATCACTTTTAAGGCCTAAATATCCTGAACAGGAATGTCCACCTGCACGGTCAGCTTCCCTTAGCACTGAAACGGGCACAGGTCTGCAGTATCTCAATGAAAGGGGACCTCTGGGATAACACAACTACTGATATATTATTTCAAAGAGAAATATTATTTCCTTTTCCCATACCCTCATCCCCACCAGACATTATCTTCACCTTAAGACTTCCTGGCTGAACTAAAGAACACATGCACAGAAAAGTACGGCTGAATGACTTTAGCTCCAGTCACTCATCAAGAAGCAAACTTTTTAAGATCCCATTTCAATTTATTTTTTTAAATCCTGGCATGCTGAAGTCAGCAGGAAGACATTTCATTGACTTTAATGAAGCCAGAGGTTCATCCTGAGAATTGCTGTTCGGAATGAACACAGCATTTATATTATCTCATTTGAAATCCTCAATTTTTTTGTTAAATCCAACTTAATGATATTTGCTATTTCAGAATTATTTCTTACCTTTAAAAATACACAGAGGTGGTTATTAAAATACTGCAGTATAAAATTTTTAGCGATTACAGTTGGGATATTCTTATTTCAGTAACATGCAAACATTTTTAATGCACAAATATACATTGTCATAAAGTTTCGGTTCATTTTCTAATACTGAAAAGCCTTAGACTCTAGGAATTGTAATAGTCCAACAAAAATCACTGTTGATATTTAAATGCTTACCTGTATTTTCACAGTACATTTTTAGCGCCTTTTTTTTCATTTATTATCCAATGTACTAGTACAGCGAGATGAAAAACTGGAAAACTGGATAGATTACTACACCCACTTAATGGGTACCATTAAAAGAAAAAGCTATCAAAACTCAGCAGAAGCTTTTTATGCATTCCCCTGTATTACACCAAAATGAGTTATTGCAACATTGTAACTCTGATAACAAACAACAAGAATCTCAATTTTTAAAGCTGTACGCAGAAATAAGTAACTGGATCTAGCTGAAGATGTCCCTGCCCATGGCAGGGGTTTGGACTAGCTAACCTTTAAAGGTCCCTTCCAATCCAAACTATTCTATGATATTATGATTCTATAAATAAGCAGCAGGTGATTTGAAGCCATCTAAGAAGGATATTTTAACCAAAGAGTTACTGAAGTCTGGTTTATTTTTTAAAAAAAAAAAAGTAGTGGGGACTTAAGCTAAAAGCTACTGGCTTTTAAGTCAAGTACTAGAGTGTTACAGCAGACCGCTGCTTAGGTTTCCCAGCCTCACCACTACTGCCACACACTTCGTCGAGCAGAGGACTCTGAACTTCTCCAAAACAACCAGAAAACATTTGGAGGAGTCAGATTCTGGTCCCCCTTACACCAGCGAAAACCAGGAGCTGAATACTCTTGATCTACCCTAATGCAAGAGCAATCCATGTGGGATTTCCATGGATACCGATATACATTCCATTTTACTATGTTTTGTATTGTTAATTTTGCTGATCTCCTTAGCAATGTTCAAAAATCTTCCCTGAAGAGTTAAACACTTCAGTATTTAAAATAGCCTGATGTTAGACAAATGAATTTTTCCTCTTTCCTATAACGAGAGGGATGAGCTTAGGTTCCCCTGTTCCCTTCTGTTCACCTCTCACATCTCTTTTCGTGTTGAAACTGTTTTAAAGCTGGTATAAATAGCTTTGCAAAGTAATTCTAATACTAAATGTCAAGAGCAATAGTGGTTTCATTCTGATTTATCCTTATCTGTTTCTCAGGCAAGTTAATCCTCAACCTGAGATACTGTTTTCATAGCTCTATAATTTATGAAATTTTTCATCTAAATTATTTACTTTATGAATGGCTCGGATGAGTTGCTCAGGGCGTAAAGCTGTAATACTCCATGCTGAAGTGCTCAAGAACAGGCTTTTGTCTTTCTAAATGAAGAGACCACCACTGCATCTCCTGTTGCAATTTCTGTTGGTAGCCTTTAATGCGCAGCAGTGTTTTTACCCAGTCTTTTTATCTGACCGCTGCACTTGCAATAGATGCAGTTACAACCCAGATATCACAGTGTTATCCCAGGTTAACACAAAACCAGGGAGCCACAAAACAAGCAAAAAGGCCCTGATCCTGAAGCACAGCCTCACGGTGTGAACCCATATTCCTTCGGGGAGCTGAACTGGCATCAGCTCTGCATGGGCTCAAAACCTGATGTTACCCATGCAACCTGCTCCTCCTCCACTTCAACAAAGCAGCATCGAAAATCCCTTCCAGAAATGGCTCCAGGAAATTTCCTCAGGCTTCAGCACTCAAGCCAGAAGGATGAACTGCACAGCAGCAGCCCCACAAATCCACTAACTGGTGACTGAAGGCAGAAGAGGAGCACGACTGCTAGCCTAACATGGTGGAATAGATCTATGGAAAGCTGAGCTTTCAGAGTGTTCCTTGAAAATCCTAGAAATCTCAGATTCATTATCCATTTAACTTATTTAACATTAACAATATCTACTTAACATTATCTATTTAATATCTACATAGCTCAGTCGGAAGACAAATTTCTCAAAAGTTCGAAGAGGCTGGAAAGGAATATTAGGTAAGGCATTTGATGGAATTGCAAAAAAGTGTTGGTTTTAAGACCTGTTAAAGAATTTTCAGGAGATGAAGCTCCCTGTGAAGAGCTGGCCCTGCAGGCAAACCCATCTCGTTACATGATATACACGCCTAATAATCTATTAAACTATCCTTCTCCATTTCCTCCCATTTCTAGCTTTACACAGTTGAACCTCCTGGCTACACTGGTCAGAGTCCTTCCCCTTTTTTGGGTGAATAAATTCTGGCACTCATAGACCATTATATCCCAGCTTAAGCACAGCAAGGTTAACACTGGGCTCTTACATTTTCTTCAAATCATGCGCAAAACCTTCCAGAATCCTGATTTCTATTACTTTTTTCTTGAGGTCTCTCGTGTTTGTTGGTATCTCACGACTAATTTTGTGCCAGATTTAAAGTACTTTAATTAAGTGCTTTTTTCCCCATACTGCTCCAAGGCTTGAACTTTAACTAGGCGTGTAGAGCATATAAGGACATTATCATCTTCAATCATCTCATATCATCCAATATTGCAAACTCACATCTAACGTGCTGCCCACTTTCACAGCACTCTTTCAACACTACCATCTACCAGGCTTCTTCCATCCCCTAGGTACACAGGTTGCAGATAGATCTTTATTATTTTTCCTATGTATCTTACAGAAGTTCGCATATTTTCAGAGCAGTCTTATCTTGTTTTCTCTGCATATCTTTGAACTTTACATTTTGTCTTCACTCTTTTTGTTTGATCTCACAGTTCTTACCAGTTAAAAGTCACCTGCAACACAAGGACTGCCATTATTTGAAAGAAATCATAGAATAGAATAGAATAGTTTGGGTTGGAAGGGACCTTTAAAGGCCATCTAGTCCAACCTCCCTGCCATGGGCAGGGACATCTTCAACCAGATCAGGTTGCTCAGAGCCCCGTCCAACCTGACCTTGAATGGTCCCAGGGATGGGGCATCTGCCACCTCTCTGGGCAACCTGTGCCAGTGTCTCACCACCCTCATTGTAAAAAATTTCTTCCTTATATCTAGTCTGAATCTACCCTCTTTTAGTTTAAAACATTCCCCCTTGTCCTGTCGCAACAGGCCCTGTTAAGAAGTCTGTCCCCATCTTTCTTCTAAGCCCCCTTTAAGTACTGAAAGGCCGCAATAAGGTCTCCCCGAAGCCTTCTCTTCTCCAGGCTGAACAACCCCAACTCTCTCAGCCTTTCCTCATAGGAGAGGTGTTCCACCCCCCTGATCATTTTCGTGGCCTCCTCTGGACTAGCTCCAACAGGTCCATGTCTGTCCTGTGCTGAGGACCCCAAAGCTGGATGCAGCACTGCAGGTGGGGTCTCACCAGTGCAGGGCAGAGGGGCAGAACCACCTCCCTCGAGGTATCTCTCAAAATGTCCTTCCCTATATTCCATGCAATCCTGACACGTTACCAGGTCTAACTTAAACTTGGCAGATTTAAGCCATGCACCAATATATGCAAAAAAATAATAATACAAAAAGTCTTTTTCAATCTCATCAGTTTTTCTAATTTTATGATAGCAGGGTACATTCACCCACACTGAACATCAAGGTTTTTTACAGGAAAAAAATCTCCTTGTGAAACATATTTTTCCCTACTGGAAGGCGTGAAGCAAATGAAAAATGTCAGTTTTAGTATTTTGCTCTTTAGGTACAGATCTGCACCTTGTACAGAGGAATGACCTACCGTAGATACAGAGTTGGCATTAAAAAACCACACTTATTTATAAAACAGTGTGCACATTTGATAAGTCCAAATGACGGCACATTAAGTTTTAGAATAAAAAGTGTGTATTTAGCAGTGCTTGGTACATAAAAGAAAAAAGGCCGTGTCACTTCCCTACCTCTCCATCACCACATTTCTTCACGAGACTCTGTTCATTTCAAAGGAAACCCTTTACACAGAACCTTGGCACCTTGGCAGCCAAGTGCCTTTCGCCATCCCCAGTGCTGCAGGGCTTTAGCTTTCTGCAAACCAAGGGAGGAAGGCTGGCTGCACCAGGAGCTCCAAAAACGTTTCTGGAGCTGGGTTAGCTTATGCGTACTACCTCATTTCTGGCAAGTTCATAAGGAAACCAGCAGGCTTGCCACTTTAGAGATTTGGAAAACATGCATTTCATCCAGTTATTGTGAGTATTTTAAGAAGCTGGATCTGGGAATGGGAAGAGGCAGGGCAATGGGTTGGGGTTGGTGAGTCCATGACCTCTGGCGTGCTGGTCATAGGGACAGAGGTAGAGCATTGGGACAGAGCCTGCCACAGACCACTCACTCCTATTCACATTCATCATCACATCTGGTCTCTCACCACCACCACAGCTGCCTTGTCATTGCCACCAGCCACCGGTACCCAACTGGACATCGATTTTTCTTTCTGTTTCTTCTCGCTAGGTATCAGGCACATCACCTGGTTATCCCTTCTTCCAGAGGATGCCACGCTCCTTAAAACTAGTGCTTACAAGCCACGTTCAACAGCTGCTGGCAACCAGGTGTAACATAAATTAATAAATATTCCATGGCAAAGCTACATTAACTGCTTGCCCCTAAAGTGCTGTTTAGTGGCATGTCAGGCACAGCTGTGTAATCAAAGGATTACAGTGCTCCCTTTGCAACACGCCTGCCGCAATCCAGCTCCTCGGTAGCTTTCCTGTCTCCCTCGCATGTAAAAACCAAATCGAGTAACCGGGACAGAATTGTAATCATGTCTTTCAGCCCGAGAAACACAAATGAAAAGGTCGTAGGGAGAAACAGCCAGTGTGACTGTACAACACACTTTCTGATAGATACATGGACAGTCCTACATATTTGTAAGGGAATGGGTCAACAATGCTATACATAATTAGTTAATTTTAGTGAAACTGCAGTATAGGTGGAGAGATCAGTGTAATTCAGGCTGCTTTGAGATAAGAACTTGTAGAAGCTTACAGATCCCTTCCCTCGTGTGAATAGCTGTATTTAGACTCCAAATCTGGCACCGCACTTTGTCAGTAAGAAAAAGAGTGCACTTCACTAAAAAACATAAATAAATAAGAAATACTAATTTGTGGGGGAAAGCAGCGAAAAAAAATGCTCTCTTATTGGAAATCTACCTTGTTTTTCCACAGCACTTTGGATTCTTCCAGCTGAGCAATATAACTCCAGCCAAGGAGCATGGTGGGAATTCAGAGTTATCCCTCACTGTGCAAGGTACGGAGGAAAATAGGTGAGTTAAGGGAGGAATTGAAGCCTGAAAACAGCAATGAAGGAGCCCAGTTCAAACCAGGGTACAGCTCCTGCAAACTCTATATGATGTTGGAAACAGGGTGATTTACATTACCCAAATATCCAGAGTAGCACTGAACGATTTAACAGCACATTTCTTTGGAGTTTCTGATTGTGGGATATACAGCCTTCAAGGATACAGTAACTGTAAGAGTAATTAAGAGTTAGGAGGGAGAGGAAGCATATTGGCACCTGTTTAGGTCATGGCTTTCTTCACCTGAGTGATGTATCTGTACCGAAAGAGAAACACAGTTGGATGTTCTAACTTCCTAAGTCAATATGTCATTTAGGGAAGATCAGACCGCTGCTGCTAGCTTATCTCTAGAGAAAGTATATCGGAATGTAATGGTAACACAACGCTGAGTTACAACTTCTTAAAATTTTGCTCCCATGAACGTATGAGGAAGCACTCAGCATAGGAAAAGTAGTTAATAAGAAGAAGGATTCCCTTCCTAGTCAGCAGAGAAATTTGATGAGAAATCCTTATTGGGGGGTGCAGGGATTGTAGTATCCCGGTTAGCAATACTCACGAAGTTTGGAAGAGTTTGCTGTCATCCATATAACAACTTGATCTTAAATATAAACAAATGCTTTGAGAGATGCTTTAGTATTGGGACACAGTCCACCTCTAAAAACATGTGCGATAACACTGAAGTCACCTGGGCTACCAACATAATCTTTGCCCACTGAAACTCCTGGTTCTCATACAGCTCCTGCCGCAGGTTGCTTAAAATAGTGTTAAAATATAAGCAGTATCTTATTTGCATCTCTATGATTATGCCTGCTAATGCTGCTAGTGGATTGCTCTGCTGGTTTTGGCTGGGGTGGAGTTAATTTTCTTCACAGCAGCCTGTATGGGGCTGTGTTTTGGATTTGTGCTGGAAACAGTGTTGATAGCACAGGGCTGTTTTCGTTCCTGCTGAGCAGGGCTTACACACAGTCAGGGCTTTTTCTGCTCCTCACCCCACCCCACCAGTGAGGAGGCTGGGGGGGCACAAGGAGTTGGGAGGGGACACGGCTGGGACAGCTGACCCCAACGGACCAAAGGGATATTCCATACCATGTGGCGCCATGCTCAGAGTGTGAAGCTGGGGGAAGAAGAAGGAAGGGGGCGACGTTTGGAATGACGGGGTTTTTTCCCATTATGGGTGATGGAGCCCTGCTTTCCTGGCGATGGCTGAACACCTGCCTGCCCATGGGAAGCAGTGAATGAATTCCTTGGTTTGCTTTGCTTATGTGCGGCTTTTGCTTTTCCTATTAAACTGCCTTTATCTCAACCCATGAGTTTTCTCACTTTTACCACCGGGGGGGACCGAGCGAGCGGCTGGGTGGGGCTGAGTTGCCGGCTGGGATTAAATCACAACAATTACATAACTTCATCCTTCCACTTCAACCACATGAAATAATTCAAATACGAGAGTCTGCTTCAACCTTCTCATTTATACAGTTTTCAGATACCTACTTTTAGTTTAGCAAAGAAGATAAAATCCATTACTGTCTTCCATTGCATTAGTGGAATTAAGTGTTTTGTCATGTAAATCCCCACTGTTTCATCATGTTCCTCTTACAGTCCACCAAATAAAACACTCTGAATTTGAGATTAGTCCTCCTATTACAAAATCTGAACCATAAAACTATTCTGTTTTGATTTCAGAACTGCATGGTGTCTGCACTTATAGACACAGGATCTAAGTGCCATTTAAAAAAAGAAGGTGGTTTCACTACTAACTCTTCATACAAGTAGTTTCCTCTTTTCTGCATTCAAATTGATTTTCTTTCTTTTGGCATGTGAAGAGCCAGATGAATCCTTTGACTCAATGCCCAAGAGTGAAATGGCACCAGCAGCAGAGAAGCTCTCAGGGCAAGAGACGTTGACAAGGTTTTAATCGCTGACAAAAAAAAGCTTCAAGACAACTATTCCATTAGTATTTACTGTTTATAAGTGAGTGTATATATACATGTGTGTCTGTCTGTCTGTATATAAAACATATATATCAATGTATTTAAATAGCATAGATATAAATATATATGTATAGCTCATACATATGTTGTGACCTCTTATTGATGGAAATTTCCCTTTTTGCCAGAGATCAAGTAGTCCCCAGTCAGTATCAAGTGCAGGCTGTTCAATTAGGCGTTTGTTTTCACAAAGGTCAGGTTGGATGGGGCTCTGAGCCCCATCTGATCTGGTTGAAGATGTCATTGCAGGGGGATTGGACAAGATGACCTTTAAAGGTCCCTTCCAATCCAAACTATTCTATTATTCTATTCTATATGATTTTCAGTTAAACCTTGAAAATACTTACTCTTCAGGAACAGTTCCAGCAAACTTTGAGCTTTAATCTGTAATCTGCTCAGCTGACTACTCTGTTTTTTTTAGTCACAAAATACAAAAGATACGTGTTTGTTCTACAGGAGATGATAATGGGTTTTTGTCTGGCTAACAATTCAAGAAGTGAAACCATTCTTACGTCATATGCAAGCAAATCAATATGAAGAGAACTTTAGGCCATAGAACCATATAATTAAAAAAAAATACAAATACATTTCTATATCTGAAAGTTTGGCAGGTGTTTAGATGCACCATCCTAGAAATACTATCATCTATCCTATTAACCTACAAATCTAGCTGGGTCTAAGAAAGTCAATTCACTGCAGAGTACGGCTGTAGTATTACAATGAAGCAGCACAGAAAAAAAAAAAAGCAAAACCATATATGACACCACCAAAGTTCAGCTGGTGAATTGTTGCTTAACAGACTCTAACCATAATAACCCGTCACTGAACCTTGACTGCATTCTCAGCAAAAGCATGCTATGAAGCTATTTTTAACAGCCGACAGCTTGCATTTAAGAAGTATCCCTCTTCACCTAAAAATATGCATCAGTGAACGGCAACATCCATCCACGGCTTAATTCTAGGTAGGATGTGCTGCCGGAATTAAATGACTCTTTCAGAGAAAGCTGCTTTCCAAGTGTCTTCTCTCCCAAACCACCGTAAAAGCAGCGCAATTAGCCAATGAGCGGTTCTCCGGCAGGCAGCAGGCATCTGCCCAACACAGGCAGCCCGGCGAGCTGACAGCAAATCGCATTATCTTTGTCATCATTCCGTCCTCCCCGGAGCACTAACCTGCTCAGGGGCCCGTTTTAAAAGAAGTGCCCCCCCCCCCCGCCGCCGTTCCCCGCTCACCCTACCGCGAAGCACCGGGGGATGCTGCACCCGGGGGACGCCCCGAGGTGCCCCAGCCCGTACCCCAGGGACCCGCCCGCGGAGAGGGGGGTGGAACATTCCCCGTCCCCCCGTTTGCTGGGGAGGTACCGCCGGGCTTCACCCTGGAGTAAAGCGGGGGGCAGCCGGAGGTGTCTCCGCACCTCCAGAGCCGGCTGCCGCGGCGGGAGCACCGTACCGTGCTGTACCGAGCCGAGCCGTGCCGAGCCCAGCCGAGCAGCCCGCTGGTGCCGGCTGGCCGCCCAACTTCCCGCAAAGTCCCACCGCCTCCAAACTTGGGGATCCGGGGACACCCCCCACCACCACCTCCGTCCCCGCGACGGCCGCCCGCCCGCCGCACCTACCTCCGCCCGCTCTGCCCCGCGCCGCGCTCGCTCGTCCTCCCATCCGCGCCCGCCGCCTCCGCCGGCTCTGCCCTGCGGGGGGGGCGGAGGAGGAGGAGGAGGAGGAGGAGGAGGAGGAGGAAGGGGAAGGAGGGAGGGAGCAGCCCCGCGCCGCTCCCCGGCCGCGCTGCGCAGCCCGGGAGGCGGCGTGCTGCCGCTCGGCTCGGCCCCGGGCAGGGGGGGTGGTCCCCAGCGGTGCCCCCGGGAGGGAGGGGGCAGAGCCGCCCGGCTGCCGGCGGCTCCGCGGAGGAAGGGGCGCGGAGTCCCCCGGTCCCCGGCGGGGGGCGGCAGCGGGGGTCCCGCCGGGCATCGCCCCCGCGGCTCGCCGGTCCCGGCAGCAGCACCAGCTGCCGGCTGGGCTTGCTCGAAAGGTTTTGGAAGGAGATGGGCCTCTCCTGAGCGATCCTCTAGGAGATTCTAGCTGTCCCAAGCAAACGGCGTTTAGGTGGAACCAGCATCCCAAATCGTAGTGGGGCAGTCGGAGGTCAACCCGAGGAGGCATGTTGCTCGCACGCTGCCAGGTCTCCATCGCTTGAGCAGGTCAGGCTTTCATGCTGCGTACCTTGCAGACCTCATGCAGCACATACTGCCACAGTCCAATTTTGAAATGGCAACAGCACAAACATCGGCTAAGAAGCCAAAATCTTCTATTCAGTAAGTGCAGGGTTCATTCTCAACCAAAAGGATCCTGCCACATATAAATATATATATATGTAAAGGTATAGTCTGTTTATTAAGTCCTCCATGTGATATATGCACATACCTTCTGTGATGTAGTGCAGACAGTTTCACATGAAGGTTTAACGCAACGCTTGCAAAGCTGTTGGTATCAGAAGTTGTCGTGCGGCTACGGCTGTCTGCGGCTGGCCAAGGTTTGTGTGAGCATACTGGAGGAGGAAAGCTCTTCCTATTTCCCCCCTAACACTAAGTGAACCCACTGTTGGGCTTAAAACCACATTTTTAATATTCAGCAACATTATTTCTAAGAAGTTGAGGTGATGAAGCATGAGCTAAATATAAAAGAACAGTGAATACTGTATTTTAGTATTTCTTTTTGTGATCAAGTCCATCTTTGGTTATAACTTTCAGAAGCATCTAAAACTGACACAAATTTCTGGGAATCTGTTTTGAAGTGAAACCGTATGTAACCTAATAGTAAAATGCAAAACAGAAGCTTCCAAATTACACAGCTATGATTGGAAGCCAAACAGTTTAAGGTTTTCAAACGGGTGATTATATACCTGTAAGACCATATATAAATAACTGAGGGACTGACTTAAAAATCACACATGCACAAGTTTCCTACAGTGTATGTATCTCTGTTCAGGTCACATCTGATTGTCACCTAATTCTTAGCTAAAAAAACCTCACAGAATAAAACACCTGACTAGGTGAAACCTGTGATTTATAGAATATTCACGCATAGTCAGTGTTTCTGGTCTGGGTTAAATATGCTGCCCTTCAAGGCCTTTTTAGGCCTCCTGGGATGCTCTGAATAGCAATTATGCTTTGCCAGATTTCTGCATAATTATACTCCCTTCCCTTTCGTGTATTTTTTTTTTTAATTTAAAGAAGCTGTCATGAAAACAAGATCTTCATTCCCTGGGAAAGTCTCTGTGCACACTATTGCTCACCAACCATCAGCTGGAATAAATATCTTGATGATGGTATCTGAGTGCGGTAGCTCAAACTTCCAGGCACTCCATAAAGGTTGTGTCTACCCATCTCATGGACACTTCCAAACTATCATCTTCAACATTACCTGGTGAGATGGGGAGGGAAATACAACATTTTGTGGCATAATAAATCACTGTCCAGGAACTAACTGTGTTACCATGAACAATGATAGTCAGAAGAAGAACGGTCAGAATTAATAGTCTAAAAAAATCTAAAAGCTAAGACTGGACTTCAATTGTCATATTCAAGATGTTCAAAGAGGGAGGAAACGAAGAGATTTCAATACAGAAGTTATAGTAAAACTGTCTCGAACTAGATTGGTTTTCATAAAACAAAAGCTCCTGACCTCCACCTCTTAAATATGATTTCTGCTGGTTGCCATGCTTACTCTGCAATATAAAAAGGATCCTCTCATTTTTAAAACAAGTTTGTACATATTTCTTAGCTCTGAGCAGGTTTATCTGGTAAAAAAGATGGGAGAGCCCTTTAGTAGTGTTGAAAAGCAGGCACGCAACTAGTAGGGCAAGTGTGTGAATTTTAAAGGTGATGTTTTTTACACAGGAGAGTCCTTCCTTATTGCTGCTGGTGGCGGTTTGGGGCAGAAATCTGGCGAAGAGGTCCAGTGGCTGGGTTTGACAGCAGCAGAACTGTGCATTTAGAGCCAGATTTACCTCTGGGTTAAACAAATCAGACTGTGTCCTCAGAGCACCGCTGTAATGGGATGCTAATCCGGGGAAATGGACTGCTCTTCCTCCGCGTGCCTATTACAGCATCAGCATCTGTAGGTTATTCTCACAAAGAGGGGTTAGAGATGCAGATGTTTCTGCTTTATGATTCCTCTCTCCCGACCTCGAAAACCCGAAGTTCATTGCTCGCAAGCACCCGGGAGACTTTTGCTTCCCACTCCTGCTGCTTTTGGGGAGCCGTTTTCCCATGACCTCCCTCCACCCGGCACTGCTTTCCAAAGCTTTTCTCAAGGGATGTTGCTGCAGGGTACCGACATAAACTGATACCCTTACGTCAGATTGTAGTATCACCAGAAACGGATGTGGGTTGTGACAGGAAAGACAAAAAACTTCCCCAAAATGTCTCTGTCCCCCATCTGCTGTCAGCTGCGAGGCGCGAACGGGCATCCCGGGTTCCCCAAGGGAGCAGGTTCAGGATTCCCCCTTTGCCCAGAAAAGCAAAGGGGAGATGGAGCTGGAAGCAAATGATTTACTGGGTGGGGACCTCTAAATTCAGCCGGGGAGTTTCCATGCAGTAAGTCTGAAAAACCACAAGGTGATACATATGTTGTACTTAGCAGTTTTAGGAGTTAACGCTGCTATGCCGCTGAGCCGCTCTGCCGAGCAGAGGCACAGCAAAGCCAATTTCACGCAGCCATTCAATCCTGTTGAATGCACGGTTGCTTTCTAACACAGGCTGGGGTTGGGACGTGCAGCCACGGCACCCCGACACCCGTGGAGACTATTTCGGCTCTTCTTCCAACTCTGAGGCTGGGCTCAGAGCTGTAAGTTGGTGCTATAAGAAAATTGCAGAAAGATTTATTCTTCTTAGTGGTCTGTTCTCCCATTAAAATATTGGTATAATTCTCACTGGAATTAATGGAATGTGTATGTTTTAAAGAAATGCATTATTACTTTTATTTTCCCCATGGTATCCTGGCAACAGAACATTCCTAAAATACAAATCATTAATTTCATATCCTATACATCCTTCGGCTCTCAGTAAAGGGTATATCAACCTTCAAATACTGGGAATGCTTTTTTGGTGTTTTCCCAACTTGGATTGGGAATTATTCTTCTTGGCATGCACATCCCTGGAGTGCACCTGGGAGTTCTTGCTCAGTCTTTAATTGAAGACAATGCTTTTTTTCCTAGAATAGGCAAAAATTAATGCTGAAACATGATTAGATAAACATGTCAGAATTTGGTTTCCCACAAATGGTCTGGTAGATTTTAATGATATATGTCGAGAGCCAGTTTCCTTTTGCCTGACGCCATCCTCTTATCCCACGTTGTATGTCCTTCAGCACCCTAAAGAATTCCTTTTTATTTGTGATATTTATGCCCTCGAAGTACTTGTTGAAGGGTATCGCTTCCCACTGTCATCATTTAGCCAAGCGATACATATTAAGTTCCTTTAATCTTCACTCATAACTCAGTCTCTCCAGACTGTTAATCATTTTTATTGCGCTTCTATGAATTTCTTCCAATTTGTCTGCATCTCTCTGGCAATGAGGTCCCCAGAATTTAATACCTTATTTTAGGTGTAATCTCCCTGCAGCAATACAAAAGATGTTACCTCCTGCTACTTTTATCTACCACTGATTTAACAATATGCTGGAATCATGAAGTAGCCGGGAATCAATTAAAATAGATTTTAAATGGTTCAGCGCTCGGAATTACCATAATGCTTTTGTGGCGCCGCACACAATGGGAAGGCTTGAAGCCGGTTGAAGCCTGCTGCTTTTGGAAATACACGTGTGTGACTTCTAGGGCAGGCAAAGCTTTTAAACCCGCGGCGTGCACAGCTCTGTGATTCGTTAAGGGAACACGAACGAGGAGTTACGATTTAGAAGACAAATGGAGACGGATTCAAATTGGCACCAGAAATAGCTCACGCGTGCTGATGGCCTGAGGGTTTCACACTGCTCCTCCTATAACTCTTAGATATGTGACACCAACCAAGGGCTTATCACAGCAATGGTAGCCAAGGAGCAGCCAAGGAGCCAAGGAGCTTGACATTAGGTTGGTTCAGGCTCTTATTTAAATTGTTTGCTTTAATAAAAAAAAAAAAAGGTCATTAGAAATCTGTGACACATCATGAGCTTTGATTAAAGAAGAGCTTGAGATAGCTAAATGGGGAAAGATGCTCTAAGACCTCTCAGATCTCTGCTAAAATGCTCGGGTGGCTTCTCTGTCACCACTGCGTGTGGTTCCCGATTCAAGGCACACGTCGCTCCGCTGAAGCCAACGGGAGCTCTGCTCCTGGCTTCTCCTTTCCCGTACGAACAACCCTGTTTCCTATTGCTCTTGTGAATAAGGAGGGAAGAGTGTTACTCTTGGAGGCGTTTAGTTTCTGTTACAGAATAATCTTCCCCTCTGTGTCATATATTTAAACTGCCACTCTCCAGATCTATTATGTATGTTAATATATTCCGTCTCTGAGCCACTGGTAGGGAATTGTAGGTCACTGGGCCATTTTGTGTGCACTCCACTGGCCGGAGTTTTCACTTTGTCATTTATTACTCCTCCTCCAGCTCCTGAATTCAAAATGAAGCGTTTAAAATTTGATCAGGGATGTGTTTCAACGGGCGCTTGCGTTATACGTGTGCCTTATTTCCTTAACTAATTTTGACCATTCCAGTTACCTCAAGAAAAAACAGATTAACTGTATTCTACAAGCTCTTTTCCCCACATGCTCTAGTCTTTCCCCTTTCCCATCTGTTGCTTCTCATTCATGCCTAAACCTGAAGTTCCTTGCAAACCCCAGCCTTCAGCAGGGGCTTCAAAGTTGAAAAAAACCAGATCGTGGCATGAAGCAAATATATATATATTACGTGTGCATGGATGTGCATGCACCTATGAATCTTTCCTTATTTATTTACATTCTGGATAAACACCTCATATTGCTGGATGAAAAAAATGACTGTTTCTTTTAGCCACAATGTATAAATATTTCAAGTACCAAGGCTGATTTGTTAATATTGAGTTTGTGGGATGAGTGCTTACCGTATGGACTTGCCATTTGTTGCAATAGAAATTCATGTATGAAGAGCAAACCCTGTACCTGTACGAGTGGGGATCCAAGGGGCACACGGGCGTCCCTCACTCCTGATGAGAAGTTGCTACCTGGCCCCTATTAGGGTAGGGAGGGACAAAATCTGGAGCCCAGTTATGAGGTCCCCACTCTGCCATGCTTTTGCATGCTCCATTTTAGCCCAGGCAGTACCTGGTTCAGGGAACAGCATGGTCAGCAACTGTTCCCGTAGGTATGAAGTCACCGATGAGGTCAATGCATGAGGTCAGCCTGCTTTTAAAAGAAGAGGGTTCACTTGTGCGGAGATGGCCCCTGCCATGCTTCTTTCCCGCGGGACCAGAGAACGGGCCCTGACCCTGTACAGCCACACAGAGATGAATTTCCAAGCACGCTTATGCTAGATTAGCCTTCATTTTAGATATACAAATAAAGTCATTTAACTTGCTAGATGTTGTATCAATACCAAGATAGATCAACTGTCTTTACCTTCAAAGTTATGAAAACCATTATTACAAACATAAATCACATACCTCCTTGCTGACATAATGATAAATGTTTTCTCCAAGTGTTAGTCTTTCTGCTAATTTCAGAAAAAATGAATATTCCTTTTTTCTGCTTTTTTTTTTTCGCTAACTCAGGGTTCGTTACAAAGTCATTTCAATTTGCAATCATTCTTCCAGTCCACCTGAAATGACAGAACTGATAAACACTTTCTTATATTATAATTTTTAATGACTACCATAGCTGCAACAGAATTTTGGCTTTAGGAAGAACACCGGAGATGGCAGAAAAGAGAGAGATAAAATTCAGTCTCCATCATACAAGCTGAAGAAATAGCATGGGAGGGATGAATTTCATACATATATTATCTATTCTTACTGCATATTTTTTTCTGATAAGTTTCTACTCACATAGTTAAAACACTGCCATACTTGAATCTGCAAGAAATCTCTTCGTTTCTCCTCGTGCTGGTTACTTCCTCTCTCCCGGTGCCTAAAAGCTGAAATATAAGAGCAGAGCTTCCGCACACTGGTAATATCTTGCTGAATCAGGCAGTTTGGTGCAAAGCCAATTCCTGTGACTCCTGTGGTCTCGCCTGAGAAATTACTTTTGTTGAATAAGCGTTGACCATTTAATATAAGGTGCTCATGACTCACCATATATTCTAAGAGCACTTTGAGATATTTCGATACTGTCTCTGTATTTTTACAACCTAAACATATTCCCTGAAGATTTATTCGGCTTTGCATTCTTTTTCTCATCCACATTTCCAGGGGTTTTATGGGGAAGCAAAGAGGGAGCCTAACCATTGCAGGCAGCTCACTTAATTTAGCACAGTCCTGTCTTTTCCAGTTCAGCCACCTGCAAAATGGGAATAATAATAAGCACTTAAGGGAGAGTATTCACATGTCTAGCTTGAGACCTCTAACGTTAGGCACTCCAGAGGCTCAGCAGAGGGAAATAGCTTCCAATTCAGATGCTTTGAATGGGCTTCTAATGGAGCCTGCTTCTCTCTGCTGGCAGTAAGGGAGACCAAGTTCTCAGCTCAAGCACCCCTACATCAGGCACTTCGGTTACATGCTGAAAGCCAGGCACCGTGAGCATCCTCTTTCATACCTCATCCCGCAACCATTTCCATGCTCAGCTTTCCACTGTGGAGCAGTATCTGATTAACTCAGTGGTTTTCCACATATGCAAAGTGGAGTGGGTTGCAAGATGAAGACCATGCATACCCTCAGTGATCAGCGAGGGTTAATGAATTAGTATTTCAACAGCACTTTACATGTATTAAGCTCAGTGAAAGTGCTATTAATTATCAATATGGTCAGTCATTATTATTCATTAGTGGTTAGAGCAAACTGCCGAGACTCAAGATCTTTGCATTTCAGTCTCAGCACTGCAACAGTGTGATATTGAGCAAGTCCCTTCGCTTCTCTTGTTCTCATTTTTCCTGTCATTAGGATATCTGCCTCATTCTTAAGTGTGATGTGAACTTTAATTAGGCTTGAAAAGAGCTTTGAGAACTTCTGGTGAAAAGTGAAATATTAATGTCAAACATTACTATCCAGCAGATGAGACAGAGCGATAGTCTCACCCCTATTCAAAGAGTTCGGACTGGTGCCATGGAGCACTTCAATGGCTTGTGAATTCTACCCAGAAATACTGCGGACAGAGAAGCACACCGAGCCAGTTCTCCTCAAAGTGAGAGCCAAGAAGCACCACCGGGGCATTCAGATTTGGAAAACCCATCTCTCTACTGCTTTTCGTCTAGTTGCAGAGGCAAACTGCCCATTGGTATACACAAGTGGATATTTAGGCATCTAAATATCCGCTCCTGGACACAAAAATACAATCTGTGAGTGTGTTTCACATAGAAGGACTGGCACAGAAATCAATCTTTATTTCAGAAAATCTCCTCTTCGGTGTTTAGTCTTTGTGTTGATTATATGAATTAGATCCCTATTACAAATGAGCCTCATGTCCCAGAAACTAATGTGCTTTGCTCAAGAACCAAGACTTTCTGCATTTTATCATCATTCTGTTTGTTAATGATTCGGCTTTCCTGGCAATGATGAGAAACGTTTATTTCCCTGGAGTATTTCTGGATGGTAAAATTATCGTGTTAGTTGTGGGCAATTGATGCTGTATTAACTCGCCAAGGTTATATTGCCATATTTAATCACACTGTTTGGAAACCTGGCCACCTTCCTTCACACCTCTGGTTGCCATGATACCCTTTGGCCATTATGAATTTATTCAATTCCCTTTTATGCTTAAGACAGTGGCTGCCAGCTTCTGACTGCTTGAAAGCATAATAGCAAGACAAAATGAAAAAATGGCAGTGACATAAACACTACTGCGAGGTCTTAGTCTGCATTTTAAGGACTGTTGTAAATCAGTGGTGGAGAAAGACAGATTAGCAATGCCAATGGAGAGAGGTGAATGTGCATGCTGGAATCTACATGGAAAATGCATCTACATTTCATTTATACCCAATGCTAGTAACACTGTCATAACGGTGTGGAAAAAAAAGGCTACGTTGATGGCGAGGTCAAGCTCTTGCAGGGGTCATTGACTGAGTTAGTACAGGTTCCCACAGGGATACAGCCACATTTTCTTATTTACATCTACCCTCTTTACATCACCCCGTCAGAAATAGAGAAATACATTATTCTAGGCTATCATGTACAATAAATTCTTCTTCATTTCAAATGTCTCGTAATTTCTGTCTCCAGGTGTTTGCTGATACTCTCCATTGTAAAAACCAGCTACCTTCCCCAAACTGGAAAGCCAAACCCAAATGTCTGAGATGAGATGAGTTACATATCCGCACGTATATACTTTTTGTCGAGACGTTATTATCAGTGAATGTTTTGAATAACATACCAGCATCAGCTAATGCAGATTCTCTGTGTATTTGACCACATGCTTCCCTCCACCGAAAGGTTGCACTCAAGAAAGTTACGTTAATGCAATGTCAGGCTTGAGACCTGCCATCTGCTAAACCAGGAAACCTTAAAGTTAAACTCACTATCAGAACCAATGCTTGGCCGCACTGCAGTTGCCATCGGTAGTTGTTTACATTGCTGTTTATTCTGTTAAATTCATGCCTTAGTGTGTAAAAAGGTCTACAAACTATAAAAGCAAAATGAGCAATGTGACAGGGTTCAGCACAGTAAAGACGATAGCTTTAAAATTATCAGATTTTGTAGATTTAAAAATCTCAAGGCTTAACCTGACGTAAACCCTTGGTTTTTAAATTAAAAATCTCTGTGCTTAGTATTCGAAATCTTGCGATATCCTTATTCCCTCTGACTGCACTTGCAGCAAATTGGCATACCTCTCATGTTAGACTAGCAAAGTACTATAGGTTTGAGAGCTCTTTATTCGGAATAGATTATTCTCTCTTTTGTAGAACATACGACTACTGGTATCAATTGCTCCTATAGGAGTTTTTAGGTCAGCGCAGTGCATGCTGTATAAAATCATGCAAAAAGCTTTGGGGCTTAGTTTCCTGTGCTCCCAATCTCAAATTCAGCCTACATATGAACAAAGAAAAATGCTTGGAAAATATACAGGAATGTAAAAATCCCCTCATTGGATTGGTGGTACTTCTAAATGATTTTTTGAAAATGTAAAGTGATGCAATATAAGAGGGAGCAAACTTCTGTGTGGTTGACTCCTTTATTAAATGAGCTCTACAATGCATTTGCTTCCACAAACTTTTCTTCTCTGGTGGGCTGCAGTTTCAGGATTTTGTCCCCTTGTCCAGGATTTCCAGTGGTTCATACCAAGCAGCGAAACCTCTGGTAATGTTTGATGTGTCTCCCACAGTAGTGGAGATCAAACGTAGAGCTCGTTCACGGCCAGTCCAGTGTTTCTGGGCCGTGCCAGGCCAAATGCTCTTGCTTTGCACAGATGGGCTGGAGACGTGCAGGAGGTCTGATGTGCCTTCAGCTGCCTCAGCCGACTTTGTACTTGCAGGTCACCCGCGGACAGGACATCTGCTCCTTCCTGGAAGCTCTCAACTCCCCGGGCGTGGGACTGTCCTGGGACATGACCTCTGGCTTTGCTTCATTTTATGATGCAGGAACAAAATCCTGTGCTAGCACAGGCAGCCCTGTCAAATCAGCGGTGAAGCTGGTCTGGCACGTCCTGGCTGCAGCTAAGGCTGCTACAAGCTCAGCTGGCGTACAAACCATAGGGAAAAATGATGGAAAAGGAAAGCTGTTCAGATGAGAAAAGGCAGAACTGCCTAGAAAGGCTGCTGCAACACCATTGCTTTCTTTTCTTCTGGATCAAAAAAGAAATGTCAGTGTGACCCATATGCTGGGATGCATGCAGAACCCCAAAAGACCTATATACACGCTGGAAGACAAGTGCCCATATGGCGTCTTCATTCATTCATTGCAGAGCTGGTAGGCAGCAGAAATACCTCAGGGAAGAATTGGGGCTGAGAAGATATTTTTAATAAAACAGACTGCAGTGATCTATAATAAGAAATAATCACTGAGCCTTTTTCACAAATATCTAAATTTCTATCGCATATACTTTCCCTTCCAATGCTGGCAGGGAAAAAACAGAAAAGAAAGCTTTCCTGTAATATAAAACACTGAGAAAATTTCCCCATTACCGGTGTTTTACTGTATCAAGGTTACTCTTAGCTTTATTAATATTCATTTTCATTTACACTACTGCAAAGTCATCAATGTGATAAGTGTTATTATCTTTATAACAATAAGTATTTATTAAAAGCATGTACAGTGAAAATTGGTAATATGATGAAGCATTGCAAAGTAGAATGCAATGAATCCCTTAGGAAAAATAATAAAGATTGCTGGCCCTTTTTATTCCTCCCAACAACTTCACAGTATTAAAAAAGCAAGATAACAATGCAGGCTTGAAGTCGCTTATCAGAATTTGCAAGTGCTCTGAGCATTTATCCTCAGTGAAAGCTGGAGGGATCCATGTCTTGAAGATGATTATTGTCTGCCCTTTTAGCAAGAAACTGTCTTGCTGGTTTTGTTTAATTAGACTGCCGCTGTCAATTACTACCTGCAAATAACATAAAACTATTGAATGGTGAACTTCGGAAGGCACTGGGCAGTTCCAGGGCGTTGTGAACTCCCTTTGCACTCCCTGCACATTTATGGAAGGTGGGAGGTCTGCTGCGAGATAAAATTCCCCATTTCTGTCCGTTTCTCCCTTCCTTCAAGGAAATAAAAATGGTCCATAATTGGACGACTGATTAAAACATCAGCATTTCCATCCCGAGTTGCCATATTTGCTTTTAGTCCTAAACGCTTTGCGTTTGTCGAGCCTTTCCTGTTGTCCCGGCGAGGGCTTCCTCCCGGGGGGCCGCAGCAGGATGCTGCCCGCTCCGCTCCGCTCCTCTGCGGGCAGCCCGGCCGGTGGCTCCCACCCAGCCCCCTGGAGCACTGCCCCGGCCAAATCGGGTGCTCCTCTCGCTGCTGGCACGTCCCTCTGTTTCCAATTCTGTAATCAATGTTTTATTCCGGCTTTTTTTTTTTTTTTTTTCAGAGAAAAAGTGGTTAGCCTTATGCTCAGCTATTTACCCAGGCTCTAGGGCCAGCAGCTACACGAAGGTAGAGCGGTCCCAAAGCACAGGAAAACAAAGCGCCGTCCTTTCCGCCCGTACGCTGTGTTCCCTGCAGCTCGGCTGGAGACTTCCTTAGGCAACAAGAAGTCTCACCGCCGGGCTGCAGCTGAGCCTGGCAAGTGTTGCTGCGTGAAAAATGACAATCTATTTTTTTCTTTTAAACCGGTCACCAGCTGAGCAATGGCTCCTGGTACTTTCTGCTGCTGGAGAACTGAAAAGCTGACCTCTGATAAACTTTCTGGGCCAGCAACCTCTTATGCTCACTGCCACTGTGCACTGTAGCCGAGGACTGCCGTTCGGTTATTAGCTGCTCCAGAGGTCCTCTCCCTTACGCAAAGTCTCCCCTTTTTTGTCCCAGTGCTCGCCCGAAAAAACAGTGTGAGGACAAGTGTTAGTGACATTTACAGTCTTAATCGAATTGGATGCAATCTCTGACCAAAGTAACTGAATTCTCAGGAAGATACAACCAGAGAAGTTCCACTGCCAAGTCTTTTTCTTTTTTGGAGTGTGATTTTTCTGTAGGGAATTCTTTTCAGTGGAGTTGAAGGCATTGTGCTCTTTCCGATGGTCCTCCATAAAAAGATTGTTCCCCATCAGCTTTGGATGTTGAGGATAATCGACTCTGGGGTAAGATTTTCCATGATGTATGTGGGCTGTACAGTAAGATGGTATGTACCTGGACTCCGAGCTTTATTTTCAAGGTGCGCAGAGATATAAAATACCATTAAAATAGAGTGTAATGTTAATTAGGTTCAGTTTTCCTCCTGTCTGGTTGGCCCAGCACAGTTCACTGATTTTATTTGTGGATAGATTGGACCAATGTTCAAGTACTGACTTGAATACCTGCTCATCTCACATACCCGTAAATCTTTATTTTCAGTAATTTTTGTAATGCTCTCATCACAGGAGGAAACCTAATGTCCCCAGCTGCTCTTTTCCAGAGGTGTGTTATTGCCCGGAGCCACTCCCACGCTCTCTCGGGGTTTGCTGCTGTCCCCAGCTCTCTTCGCCCTGCCTGAGTCAACCCCTGCAGAAGCTGCTGAAATTTCACTTCACCTTTTCAGCAAAGAGACCCTCCGTTCCAGCTCTTTCAGATCACAAAGGCCGTTTTGATGCCTGGGCTTGCAAAAAAATATAAATAAAGCGTGGGCTCATGGAAGCTTCTGGAGATGGGCATCGGGTGCCGCATTTCACACCCTCCTCCCCGGGTGCTGCCCTGTGCTTGCAGAGAGATATAACGCCCGTGCTCACTCATACTTCTGCTCTGGAAGACGAAGAGAGGGTCGGGTATCCTGGCATT